>NC_090893.1:13529708-13542208 GCF_036669925.1 Montipora capricornis
TGAACAATTATTCGCCGAAGTCGAAGTGATTATCGGTGAATATTCACCGAGACCAAGTCGAGGGTGAATATTCACCAATAATCACTGAACCTGAGGGGAATAATTGTTTCAGTATAAATATACAGGTGATTATTTCAAAAAAGAGAAAAAAAAAATTTCAATGTGAAATCATCTTCACTTACAGTGGCAAAACGACTAGTGGCAGCCATTTTGTCCGTCGAGGTGATTAACGGCTGATAATCTGAGATAGCGAGCTAATGAGAACGTGCGATTTTGTATAATCACCTGTGTATTTATACTAATAATAATAATTATTATTATTTTTACCTTTCTGGTGATGATGATATTGAATATAAACTTTCCTTTACCACCATAGCTCAGCTGCTACAGAAAAATAGATTCTCATAAGAGAGATCACCACCACTGAGAATCAAGTGTTTTAAACTGAACTTTATCTATTACAGGATCAACCAGAACGAAACAGACTGAAGTCTTATTGGAAACCGCTCGGAGCAATTGGATTTGGATGTCTTTCTCTACTTGTGTTTGATTTGTGTGAGAGGTAACCTTATGTTTCTTGTTAACTTACACAAGATTATGGTCCCTCTGTTCAAGGTGATTGATTTCGACATTTTTTGTATTTAAAACTCAAGCCTACCGGTGCATTTTAATATTTTTGCAATGTAGCCAATATGCAAAACATTCTTACTAGCCTATGCAAAGCATTTCTGTCAACGCAAAAAATCTTAAAGAAATATACCCTTCCAAACCGTGCTGACTTGTTTTCTATTGATGGGACCAGAATCATAAATCAGACGTGCTGCATTTGTAGTATTATGCATTGAAGTCACTATCTCTTTTCTGATTGGCCGAAAGCGCACAGTGAATTTTCGAAATCAGCGCTCTATCCACTGGACCGCTGTTTGTGTTGGCTATGTGTAATTACTTCGAGTTTTGATCAAGGTTTACTGGATTGTCAACGGAGTGTCAAAAGTAATTAGCGAATTGCTTTGGTTTTGCATGACTTCACTCAGTGATTGGTTCAAAGTTCTCGCGCCACTTTTTCATCCAATCAGAGGTGAAACCAAAACCAATCGTAACTCGCGCATGCACATTTTTCCGCGCTTTGTGTCGGCTACGTGTAATTACTTCGAGTTTTTATTGGTTTACTTGATTGTCTACGTCCTTTTTGATTGGGCAAAGTGCTTTCCATCGTTTGAACAACTGGGGCCAGTAGAATGACCGAAGTGTTTTAAAATATCTGTTTTGTCTTTTATTTCAGGGGCTATCAGCTGCACAATGCTTTTCATTCAATTTGGGCCACTAAATTGGGAAGCAATGCCGCTGTATCCTTTCACAGTCCTGTAGACATTGTTGTTAAAGCAGTGGTACTGTAACATCTTTCAAACCAAAAACATTATTCCTGATACAAGAAATATCGGTACTTTGCTGCAAAAGGTTTGGATAATGCGTATATGGGATACGCAGATGTCTTTGCTGCCTAGGCTTCAGCACCAACGTATATGTCGGGATTTGCCTTATGAAAAGGTGTTTTGGTTTTGTAGCGTTTGTCTTGAAAAGTGCAGGACGAGTAAGATGTTTCGGGACATCTCCATTAACGAACACAATCAATATTGAGCAAATCGCACCGCAAAGCAAATACCTGTAGCCGACCCTTATCGCGGGTGCGCGTAAGAGGAAATTACAATTGGTTGTGATTGGCTTAGAATGCAGCGCGACTAATAATTGCTCTTGATTGGCTGAGGGATGAGTCGAATTTTAGTTCGGTAATCGTCAAAACCTAGCGCTATACGCTTGAGTTTGAGGCCGACTAACTAGTCTTTAGTTTCTATGACCAGACTATCATTTTCCTTCTTTCGAAGTGTTTCGTTAACTCAATCAAGTACGGGTTCATAATTTTTGCGGCAGTTTGCGCAAGTCTGTACTTTTTGTTTCTCTGTGTTATGGTGTTCAGAGTGTTTTGGAACATCCGGGGTAAGCGAGCTGCCATACCTACTATGTCACGTGCAAGGCAGTTACAGTACAGGGTAAGTGGCATCGTTCGTTGGTATCAGATGTTTTTTTCTGGTTTATAGGATTCCTTTAGTATCATAATTATCCAGAATCGGCTACTTTTTATAGTTTTAGCGTTTTCCCTGTGGAATCTTTTTTATGATAGTTAACTCTTTTATATGTAATCTTAATTTAGCTTATATATTCAGTCTTTTAGTATTTACATAAGTTTCTAACACTTTAATTTTTAAATTGTTTATCACAAAATTACTGAATGCTGATTGTCTGAGACGGAGGACATTTTTACTTAATCACGAGGGCACTTTTGGTAATTAAGAGGGCATGATTACTTGATCTTGATTGGTTAATAGTTGCTTATCCAGAGCAAGTGAAGTTACAAGAGAATCATGTTCCAGATCAAACTACTTTTTTGTCCACATATAAATTAACTTTGAAGCGATATTTCTGTTGACAGCAACGATTTATTGAATTGAACTTTAACCGAATGGGAACGTGTTGATTGTCATTTGTTGCGGCACTGAACGGGCTTCCCTCGATAATTTTGCCCTTTATGTGATGAACATGTAATCGCATTGTGCCCTCGTGCAATTAAGGATTAATTTCACTTGTATTTTCAAAATTTTGTGAAAACTTTGAAAATACGTATTGTAGTGCCATGGTAGACGTCTTAGGTAAATAGCCCCCTGAGAAGACATGTGGTTACTAGTAAAATACTAAGCTCAGAAAGATTGAAGAAAATAAAAGAAAATGGAGATCATTTTCAAGTCCCCTTGCAACTTTTTTATCACCACAAGCCTGTGATAGCTTTCCAAGGCAAACGTTCACTGAAGTTAAGTCCTGTCCGACGGGGTTGATATTTTGATGGGTGACCTCAAAGTATACGACTTTCTGTCAGAAACAATGGACCGAAAAAAAAACGCCTAAAAAAATGCGAACTAAGTTACCATCAGTGAAAAACATTTTGGGAGATTTTTGCTTCGTTTAATTTTTCTATTGTACTATTGGCTGCTCAAGTAAATCGCAAAATCGAAAGTGACGTAGATTTCAGCGGCCGCCATGATCAAGTTATCTTGCTTGGTTACTAACAACTCGCGAAATTATGACAAGACACCGGGGTTTTGTTTTTGTTAGTGTGCTTTTTTTTCTTTCAAGTGTTATAATGTTTGACAAGAAATGTACGAATTCAACGCAAAATATCACAATCGTCTAACTCTTGAGGTTGACCATTGTTTCTGCAAAGTCAAAAATTCACTCTCCTAGACGAGGTTATTTATCACCAGTTAATTCCATCTTTTTTTTGGAAATAGCAGCTGCTTTAGTATTCATCAGCGTCACAAATTCTTGCCCAGACCTGTTTATTTTCGTGAGTTATGCACGCGGTGCGGGCCTATCGTCACCACGGACTCTTACACTCTTACAACCCGGTGACATAGTGTGTAGTGCACTTACAGGGGCACACAAAAACAATAACAATAATATACAAGCAACGCATTGTCGAATTTTGGACATGGATTGCAACCGATCTTTTTTAACAGAAATATGGTTTCACAGACCTCTGTGCAGGTCGGCAGTTTTTCAGTAAATAGTTCTCTAGTACCTAAGTTTTTTGCTCCTTTAATATAGTACCCATAGTACCCAATCTTTCCTTTTTTTATTTCAGGGGTTGATATACCGTTTTGAATTCTTGATGGTAGTTACAGTCCTTTGTGCTGGGCTGACTGTGGCGTTCTTTATAATTTCAAACATCAACGAGGCTCAGTGGAAATTCGGAGAAGAAGAAGCTACAGTGGAGATATCAAGTAAGAAACAGCTTTTACCACACATAGCTCTGCTTCTACATTTCTACACCTGTTTTGGTGATTGGCTCAAAAATCACGCGCCAGTTTCTCAGCCAATCAGTCAAGAGCAAAACCATTGCTCGTACGCATTTTCCCGCGCTTGGCGATGCATTTATCAGCTTTGCGTTCTGATTGGGTCATTATCTGTCTCCGTCTGTTGCGAATCGCCGATTTGGGTTTCGTGTACCTGTTGTCTCGAAATCAGAAAACCAAACGTCGTAGCTGCGATCAAAGGAGACGTTTAATTTTTTACCACCTTATCATTAGATTTTCAACGTGCTGACAAGTAACAATTGTTCATAGTAGTAACAAGTTGTTTTTTTGTTTTATTTTTTTCGTTTTTTCTTGGGCACAGGTGCTCTGATTACTGGAATTTATGGCATGTGGAATGTCTACGTTTTCGCGGTGGTTATCTTGTACGCGCCATCAAGTGCTTCCCCAGTAACTGGTAAATAACTCGTTTAAAACCTGTACAGTCGAGTCGTATTCGTAGAATCGGTGGGGTCGAAATACAAGAGAGATGTAGCATCGTGTTTACGCGAAACTGACATGCTGCTGCTTGTCATGAAGGCATAAAAAATCCCAAACTTCACGTTACGTCATCGCCGCCATTTTGGTGGACGAAAGCAAAAGGGGTGCTTACCATTTCGGTAGCCTCGCAGCTCCTACAAGGTCTCACCTGATTGGAGACCACCCTTGAGGTTTAACAAAAGAACAAATAACAGAAACAATTGCCCTTTTGTTTTAGGCCTAGGGTAACAGAAACAATGGCCCTTTTGTTTTAGGCCCAGGGTCCATTGTTTCTGTTATTTGTTCTTTTGTTAAATCTCAAGAGTGGTCTCCAATCAGGTGAGACCTTGTAAGAGCTGCGAGGTGACCCTACCATTTGTTGAAAAATCCTGGTTGGGGTGACTGTTGCATAATGGTAAGTGATTTTCCAAGAATACCAACCAACCAACCGAACTTAAGTGCTCTTACCATTAAAATGTGTTATTTTCGAGGCTTGGTTCCCAGGCATTACCTCAGGAGTACCTCTGAAGGTACTCCACGTTTTCCAAACGTATTTTCCGAAAAATGACTGTTCTATTTGACATTTAACCGAAATTTCGTGAATTCTTGGCTGAATGGTTATCACCCAAGATCGCTCATTAGCTCCTTTTGTAGCATTACGTCATTGTTATCTGTGTCGCTAGAGATTGGTTGCAAATCATCCATAGAGTGTTTTCACGTGATGTAGTGGCAGCCATGTTGGCGTTCCAAAACAATAGAACGGCGGCCATCTTGTTGTACCCAACTAATCCTCTGGTAATTGAGCTCTATTATCATGCAAACGTTTTCTTTTGTTTCAGTGGAAAACAAGGTAACTGGTTACGTGAGTGAAAACGCAATATTGCGAATAGGCAAGAAATGAAACCAAAATACATTTTTTTCTGTACGATTTACCACTTGAAAATCCCAAAGCATTTTTTCGGTATTTGTATTGCAATGTTGTAATAATTCTTTGCTGTTATATGCTAACGATATACGTATTGAACAAAAGCTTCATTCGTCATGGACATAAGCTGATTTACTTCTTCGGTGAATAAATTACATAGCACCTTGATGCCAAACCAATAAACAGCCTTATAATAAAGTATTGCGCATTGGCTTTGATTTGGAAAGTAATCATGGAGCTATGAAGCCACCCAGTTGGGAGCAAATCGGGTTGTTGTGTTCACGTGTTCCCGTCAAAGGACTTCATATCTCCGTCGGTAGATCTTAACCATTGCACCTGCATCGCGGAGGATCATGGGTTCCCAACCCTTTGAAACCACCTGAATTTTTCAGGTGTTAAAAAGAGACACTGCAATAGGACAGTTTCGTATTCTAACGGTTGGACTGGATCTAGCATGAAATGGAGGCTAATGCGGGCAAATTAATTTGCATTTGAAAAGATTTGCCCGCATCAGCCTCCATTTCATGTTAGATCCAGTCCAGCCGTGAGAACTCGAAAATGGTCTATTGATGGTTTGCATATGACGTCACGGCGGCCATGTTGGTGTACAGAACAATTCAGTAAAATGCCTTTTGGGAATTTGACTCTATTCTTATACAAAACCTGTGGGGTCATTTTCTATTTTTTTTTTGTACATCAACATGGCCGCCTCATCACGTGGATGCAAACCAAGAATACGCCATTTCCGAGTTCATGTCTGCCTCCTCTTCAAAGCGAATCTAAGTGCGAAGTTTTCGTTATGAAAATTACTTTTCATATGTAAAGTATAATTAATTACCATCTCAAATACTTTGCACTTAGACTCGCTTGGAAGAGGAGGCAGACATGAACTCGGAAATGGCCTATTCTCCACTTTCGCAAATCCCATAATTTCACCTTGTTTATCCCCCCCCCCCCCCCCCCAAGATTTTACGTAATCATTGTTTTCGATTTCTCTTGGGACGTCTTCATGTCCCACGAGAAATTGCAAACAATTATTATGCAAAATTTTGGGGGTTAAACAAGATGTATTATGGGATTTGCGAAAGTAGCGAATAGCCCTTTTCACGGTTAGTTTTTTTCATTTGCATCACAATCCATGTAATCTAACGTGAATGCGAGGCAATTTCGGGTGAAAATTACAAAGTAGCCCGAAATTGCCTCACATACATGCTAGATTACATTGTAATACAAATGAGAAAAACTAAACGTGAAAAGGGCTATTGCTCAAATAGGCCACTTTAAAAATACCATAATACTCTTTGTTTGCCCTCCATATTTTGCATAAGCATTGTTTTTATTTTGTCTTGGGACCATTGTAAGTCCCAAGAGAAACTGGAAACAATGCTTATGCAAAATTTTGGAGGGCAAAGAAAGAGTATTATGTTATTTTTAAAGTGGTCTATTGAGGTTTTGCACGGCAGCCATATTGCATGGCAGGAACAATGAAATTGTTTTGCATTGGAAAGAACATTTGTTCCCATAGGAAAAAGAATCCATTGTTCCTGCCATGCAACATGGCTGCTGTGCAAAACCTGTATTGTCCAGATTAATACTAGGATCACTTCTCTCTCTTTCGCCACCACTTGAAATATATTCATTCTGTATTCAGGGACTTTTATTTGTGCAACTAAGCCACTTACGTGACCTTATTCCATCCTTTGCAGATGGAGACGTAACAGAGGAGAATGAAAAATTAGAACTGCGCACCCGCACAGAGGTTCGCGTAACAGATGGAGAAGCCGAAGAGTCTGTGGTGTACCAGTTCACTGGAAAAACCGCTCGGGATTAATTTGTAATACCAAGTATTGCTCTTGCTTAGAAGAATGGCCAACTTGTCCCATTCAAGGTTAACACCGAATTGAAACTAAGCGTTCTTGTGTAATTTTGCTGGCGATTACTTTGCTTAATTTAAGAAACTGTGAAATCGTTCCTTGTAGTGAATACAAGAAATTCACTACACCATTTTGTTTAAAATATATAACAGAGGAATATTTGTTTACATTGTTTGCCACATGAGCACAAAAGGCTATCGTTTTCTAGTCAGCCGTCTAGTGAGCTATCTCTGAAAATTTGAACCCGGTACACAAGATCCTCTCTTAGCACTGATACTAAATTGGAGATTTAACCAAGTTTGACAAGTTCTATTAACTTTTGACGTCAACCTTTTTAAAAGGTATGATGCCTTCAGTTCTGTGAACGAACTTTAATAAGACAAAATGTAAACAATGACGTTGAGAATAGACTATTCCCTTATGCCGGCGTCTTCTAGCAACTTGAAATCTCTTTGTAATGTGATCAGAATTTTTCTGGCAAATTGTAATGGCATTAACAATACGACTGAACGAACACCGGTTTTAGTGTAAACAGGATGCAGAGATTCTGAGCTCAGACTTTTTAATCATTGATTGATGCCAAAGTTAATTTCAACTTTTTCTTTCAGTTTCATTTCTTCGTTCAGTTTTCACCCCTTCATACATTTCTCACCCGTTTCTCAGTCGTTCTTTTTTCCCTGTGCTCGCTTTCCCGATGCATATCAATTGTAAAACTTGGATGTGACTCACTGATACACATCAATGAACCAGAATTTCCTTTGTAATCCGCCAGTTTTCTTTACTCCAGTTCTCTAACAGCGCAGCAGCGATATAAAATGGTCTTGAAATTAGCACTCGAACAATTTCAGTTAAAAATACGAAAAAGCTGAACGCCGGAAATCTCCTTGAGACACTAAGCAGCAGTGATAGTCTTGGCTTGTCCTACTTGCCCAACTATGCGCGGCGCCGCAGATTGGAAGCTACTCTCTTTGAAAATAATACCAACAAGAACGTGTTGTTTAGTTGTCATAAAAAAAAAAAACTTGCTTGTTTACAAAAAAGAAATTGCCTATGAACAATTTAGTACCAAATAAAATATAAAATGATTACTTACAACGAATGTGAAAATTACTGAAAGCGAGTACCATAAAAGAAAATCTTCTCCTAAGAAACAATATCGATGTCTAGCAAAATTAACGATTCAATTTAAAAGTCGTTTACTATGAACATCTTTGAAAAATTAAAATTATTTCTGTTCCCGTTAAACTGTTCCTTTTTTTTTTAGACTGGTCCTCCCTCTCAGGGTGGGTGATATGATATTGGATCGACATAATGGAAAAGATGTAATATGGTGGGTGGTGAAGGATCTATTTGCGATTACACGATGCTTCGCAGGAAGCGCACGGATTTTCTTCCGGATTTGTATCTTGTCCACAACTTTTACAGACCCCTACAACAGGTTTCATTGTTTCGCAAGTTCCGTTTTCATCGGTCACTTCCGCTTCCGGTGTGTTTTCCACTGGCCTGAATTGATGATTCTGCATGTCAACAGGGAACTGGGGAAACGGAAGTCCTAGACCATTCGGTGTAGGTAGCATGTATGACGTCAGTGGCATTAAAGATGGCTGCATCAGATATCTGTACTGTCCATTTACGTAATTGAACTTAAATAGCGGGGGTAGAGACCCTGTGGTTGGTACAGGCACGTGTGGGGGTGCCTGGGGATTCATATCAGTGGGTAACTGAGTCTGAAGTAGATTCTGGTTGCCAAAAAAGCCATTTGTTCCCGGTCGGTTGCCGCTATACTTCACGATGACTTCTATAGCTTGGAGAACGTTCCCGTTACAACCTTTTAACACGTGTTCTATCACAGAGTGAGATAACCCAGGGAACGCCCGGGCTAGAATATCCGTAGGGGGCGGAGTTACCGTAGGAAGTGTCAAAGGGGATTCTGTGTGTTGTCTCTTAGATGCTGATGGCGGTGCACTGCTATAGTCACTATCAGAGCTCTCTGGACTTGCGACGTCGTTTTCTCGTCCGAGGCTGTTTTTACGTTTAAGTATTCCTAGAACGAAAACAAAATGTTGAGCTTTATTTGCTTTTGAAACTGTTGAAATTAAAATGACGAGGGCTTCGAGGGACTCTCAACTCAAAGCACGTATTGACTCGGTGTTCCGAACCAAGTCTTTAAAGATCTAAAACAGTTCAGATCTATTTTAGGGGCCATCATTTCTAACATTTATTTTGTAGCCAGAATTCATTGGCTGGACTTGTTTGGCGGACAGACATATGCACACATTGCGGACCTATATGATCGCACTTCTGTTTAGGTACCATGGCAAATGAACAGCTCTGAACTTCCGAAGGTAGTAAAAGGTAAAGTTTCCTGGAGGTCAAAGCTTAAGACCCTTTTTTGCTTCATGAATGACTACAGCCAATTTATGTCACCAGCGCAACTTCATTTTGACTGTGGAGAATTTCAAAAAAGGGCAGGCACAAGTTGGACGACATCCTCGAGATTTTTCAATAATAAAAGTTTCAAACGATGTTTCCGTGGAAATGGTTTGAACCAAAGAATGTTTTTACCAGTGCTTTTAACTCTCGTCTCGACGTTTGTTAATTGTACGAATGAACTAAACAATTTAATTGCACGATTCTATCAAACTTATCCAACTTGAAAAACACATCATTTAAGACTAAAAAGAAAATTCATTCCCCGATAGGGTTAATTTCAAGCCTTGAAACTTAGCGTCATCACTAATTAGCGTTGACAATGGAAGTTACAGTGACGTTCATATGACGTTGAAAAATAAACGTAAAAACAGAACGTAAACAAAAATGCAAAACATTTAGTTGGCTTATCGAAAGACAAACGAGTGCGAATTTTCATTGGCTTAGCGAAAGCGAATGCAAACGTCATCTCTCCACGGAACTTTCTGCAGTCTCGCTTTGACGTTTTATTTGAAATGCAGTAATGTGATTGGGCAATCGAACTGTTTACTGCTCATGTTGGGAGTTAGAAGAAGCTTTGTTTTAATCTTGCCAAACACTGGTCCGTGAAACAAATGCGAACACTTTTTCAAGGTCATACGAAAGTAACTCTAATAGCGTGGAAGACATTGTATAAAATCGGTGAGCAATTAGCGACAAGATAAAATGAATTTGGAACAATAGCTCCTGATTGCGCAATTAAGACGTGAAACAAATTCTGCGGAAATGCTAGAAGAAAGGATTTCCTGGAAAAGATTTTTTCCTGCTTGAAAGATCGAATTAAAAACGTTGTGTTTAATTTCGATTTTTTTTTTTTTAATAAACTTTCTTCCCATCTTAGCTATCCTCCTTTGTGTAACTTACGAGTTAGTGGAGCGTGACCCGAATGTCCTCCATTGTTTCGAAGTTCTTCCATTGTTTTTCTTTCTAAAGGCGTTTTGTTTTTTGCAAAGGAATAGCTTTCACTTCAAAGCTTGATTACAGAAGAGGGTGGCACGGGTTTCCTTGGACGCGGAACGCGGAAAGAAATTGATTTGCCCTTACAAAAAAAAAAAAAAAAAAACACTCAAGCCAAGAATCTTACATCACATTCCGCCAACAGAAGGCAAAATGAATTTATTCCGTATTTGCGCAATGGCAAACACTGGGACGCTGAACTGAAGCTCTTTTTAATGGCCGCCTACGTGACAAATTTTTTTTATGTGTGACAAAACTGCCGACCAAGTAAGATTGTATTGTTTCGTTTTACGCGTAAATTTTGTTCAAACTAGAAAGAAGAGAAAGTAAGAATTGTATAATACTTTTGGATGTTTATAAAGCGAAAATCGATGTAAAGGTAAAGTGTAATCACCGGTTAAGAAAATTTATATTGACTTAAAAAACTCGAATCTCGAAAAAAGACTTGCACAATTCGGTAATATTAATGAAATTCCAATGAAGAAAGTGTCGGGTTTTCCGAACGATTTCTCAAAAAAAAAAACACGAAACTTGCCGTCAGTTTCATTGTATAGGCGAGGAACTTAAAATGATCAAAGATATTCTTTCTGACGAAATCAGTGATCCATCAGAAGAAAAAATGTGCATTGCTTGCCCAAGAAGGCAATTCAGTTATGCTCTTGTAAAGTTGTGACGGCTGACAGCTATAGTGATTTTCTAAAGAAATATGCACTTTTTCTGGAGTTCTACAAAACTTTGAATATTTTTTGTTCTTGCTGTTCTTCCCCTTTTGTGAATGAGACGCGCCTAAGCGCAATTGTCCGTGTTCGCCGTTCCGTTAAGCAGAACGCAGCGGACGTGATCGGAAGCGAATGCAGACGGATTTCATTTCACTATTTTTACTTTTCGCCCTGCCGATTTAAAGTAATCGTTTTTTTCTTTTTTTTGCAAAATCAGCAAGCTTTCGCTCCATCGACGCTTGTTTGGTCATGGAAACCAATTCTAATAACACATTTTTTGGTGCGCGTAGTTCAACTGAAATGCAAAATGCTTCTGTCCACGTTGCCCTCGTGTGGCGGCGCTTCGTAATTTTAGTTTCAAAACACAGACGCCGATTAAACGCAGCAATACGGTATTTAAAATTTACGAGTTATTCCAATCACATTTGTGCTTGTTTGTAGCTTCCAAACTAAATGTAGAAGAGCTTAATGTTGCTTCTTGGTACAAACTGGATTAGTTTTGGGGAACACTCACGCTAATGTACTATATACACGACAACAATTTTTTTGTAACAGCTAGATTTCTCGACTGACCTTCTCTGTGTTCGTCCCCATTCATCCATCCGTTTGTAAGTCCTGACTCCATCTGATCCAGCTCTGTAGAGTTTACAATCATATCAGCTTCATTGCCTTTCTGTTGCCGAAACAAAGCAATCCTGGCCGCTGTTAAACGCTGCCTTTCGGCAACTGTTCTACAATCCATACAAGTACAGTCCTTGAAGCGGCATTGATGCTTGTGCCCGCGAAGGTCTGATAAAATGCCATGATTCCTACATCGCGTACATTTAGGGTTTCTGTTTGACGCTGCCATTTTTAAATCTGCCGGACTGTCCTGGTTTTCCTCTTTGATCTCCTGCATGTTCGGTTTCGATGAAGAACTTCGATCGATTTCGTCGCTTCCGCGCGCTGATTTTTAAACGGCAAGACTGAAACTTCTCTGTCACGTGACCTGAATTTTTGAATGCCCAAAGGACGTAAATCACAACTTTGTATTGTTCAAAGACTGGTTCTCATGAACTAGCATAATAATTAGCATATATTTAGTTGAAATTAAAACCACAGACATTGGTACAACATGCGATTAATGAGATAAAATGATATTTGCCATTCACTAGGTCGCTTTAAATTCTCGTTA
>NC_090893.1:13544708-13557208 GCF_036669925.1 Montipora capricornis
TTTGCATCAGTAAAAAGTCTAACCGAAGGAAGAAGAGAAAAAAATGGTAGCTTTTTGCGGGGAAAGCCATCAACTAATTCTCATATTTAGCTAACTAAAGTTGTTGTTGTTGTTGCTGGTTGTAATTGACAATATTTACCTGTAATTTAAGTAAGAGTCACGAATAACCTTCACCATGTAAGCGGCTGCCTCTCGCTCGCTTTGCGCTGGGCTGAATCTCGCTCTGTTCCAAATAAAGTAGGTTACTGTGTGAGTCACATGTGAATATGGCTCTGATTGTAATTTATAACTTCTATCCATCAGTTATTTTACCTATCTGACGCTTGTTTATTTGCTTGATTATTTACTGATCTATTTCTCTAATTACCTGGTATTCTATTTATATACAGGGTATCTATTAATGAATTCTTTTTGACTCTCAAATATTCTAATGGACACTCGACTAGGTCACCTTCTTATAGTTATTTCGGGTGCACTGCTATGGACCTTTCCGTTTAAAATATACTATATAAAACTCCATCTTAATTTACTTGAGGTACAAATAAATTATTTTTGTTGATAGGCCAGAAATTGTGCAAAACAGCACAATGTCTTTTTCTTAAATAACGTAGGAGATGGCGCTGCGGGAAGAGCTGGGGAGAGCACTCGCCTTGTATTGTGAAAAACCTTAAATAACAATGACCACAACCAGGTTTTCTGAGCCCGCGAGACTGAACACCCCCAGCAAACCACTGTTTTAACGAAACCCGCTGGTCAGCAACCTGGTTCTGGTCATTGCTGTCTACAGTGTTCCTTGTATTGTCTCGATTACCAGACGTTGCGCTTTATAGAGGGCTGAGTTTGTTGGTTGTCTTCTGCAATGCCGAGCAATCTCGAAATGATGATGATGATGACGATGAAGAACAATACGTCGCAACTAGTAACAATGTAAAAATATACAGCGACACTTCACAGTAAGCTATCTATGGTAGTAAGAAAGTAGTGTTTTTCACAAGAGCACTGAATCACCTGAGTCTCTTCAGGGTCTCCCCCCGGAAACACGGCAAACCAGTGTCCAACATAAGAGCCACGAGGGACACAATTGCCTCCTGATAGGGTCTGTTAAGATAACAATAACGATGCAAGAAGAAGATGAGACAAGTCTGTCACCTTCTAAACAGCACATTAAGACAAAATTCAGTCACAGATGGGCAGGCCTTACCTGACTGTGAGATAAGATTTTACACAGAGATCCATGAACCATCTAGTCAAAAAAGTGAAACAATATTAAATACATTTACTAAACTATAAGAATTGTACGAAAAGTTTAAGAAAACAAAAGAAGACTTTATTGCATTGAACGTACGTCCCAAGCGACCTGCTGATTTATCCCTGAACAACGAGTATAAGAAAGAATCCCGAGCGCAATGAACCAATAAGAATTCGTGTCAATAACATGAAACTTTCCTTTGGCAAAGCGCGGGAAAAAGGGGGGCGTGCAAGTCGTGATTGCTTTTGGATTTGGTTCTCATTGGTGGACAAAATGGTGAAAGAGTTTTAAGCCAATCACAAAGCGATGTAAGGCAAAAACAGTAGACGTCCAGCTTATGACGATCCAATGAAATAAGTGTTTTTAAAGGTCCATTTTCAACCGACAGACTTTTCGACCGTTTGTTTTTGTTATGGAAATTTGTATTTCTTATCGCAGCGATGTAATCTCGGATTCGGGTGGAATTTTTCATATATGAAAATTGTTTCGAGGTACGCAATGCCTGTCGGTTGAAGCTGGACCTTTAAGAGAGGTGTGGTCGAATCATGAGCAATTGCTTAACTCCTTTAATTCATTACTCAATTAAAAATCACTCTGTGATGATCACTTGATTCCACAATGCCACCAGCATTACCTGAATGATGGAGATTCCATTGTACCACCCATAATCATAACCATCTCATGAGACAGTTTCATATCTGGTTCAAATCCAAGGTTCCCTCCAGGAGAAGACTCAAACATGAACCCAAAGTCTATTAAATGGAATTAAAAACAACAAAAATTTATTAATAATAACAATTTATTGGGTACCTGGAATTACAGAAATAACTATTTTTCATGAAGGCCAGTTCAAATAATATTACCCTAAGATGTTTATACAATTTAAATCATTACAATTTGCCAGTGAAAGTTACAATAGCTAATCGCATAATAGCTGATCCCTTCTTAATTAAACCAATGGATTATAAACGATTCTTAAATAACCATACAGGCTTTCGTCTCAAATTTCATATATAGTTAACCATAAGCTCCTCTTTCGTCAAATCTTGCTCCATCTGTCTAATCCTTGGAGTTTTTTTCACTGAGGAGGTCCACTCACTTCGCAGTCAAATAAAACCGAATCTGTTTTCATCGTATGTATACCCAGTCCTCCTTACTTTCCTCGGTTCATAAGCCATTTGGCTTTCCTAGTTCAAACGCTTCAATTAAACGTTCGCGTCTTTTCAATATCTTTCCACTGACCAAATTATATCTTACCACCTTAGTTGCCAATAAATTCAAGTTTTCCCTGACCAAATGAGTTCAAAATGAACACTTCGCAAGCAAGAAAACAATATGACGCAGAAGAGTTTAAGAAGTATCTACCAATGTGTATAATATGTCCCGCTCTGTTTAACATCAAATTTCCATTATGTCTGTCCTTTATCTGCAACAGGAAGCTGACAATGGAATACGCTGCCATGCTCTTAATAAAGTTTGCGCGAGCCTGAAAATAAACAATCAACGATCAATTTCGAATAATACAAAATAATACATACTTAGTTGACCGCTCCCCATAGGGGCTTTTCAGGGCCAATGAAACAGAATGAAACGACGGAACAGAACAACAACAACAACTGTTAAGAATCCCAACTGGCCGGAGGCAAACCAGTTGACTATTTACAAGTGCAGCTAAGAAGTTGAACCAGAGACTACCAGGATCAAATTCAACGAGTAGTCAGAGCGGGTCTTGAACCCAGGATCTCCGGATCTCAAGGCAAGCGCATTAACCACTGCACCACACTGCCTCCAATGACCAATGAAAAATGACTTTGATGGTGGTCTTTGATTATTCAATGGTTTATGGTTGGGTTTAGCCGAGACAGTGGAATTGCCAAGGAACGAGGAGGGAAACATGTCATTCCTGAGGCGATTACGTCACTACCATCCTCTCCCCCAAAACGAGGACAACAACAGTAACAGCAAAAACACAAGTGCTACCACTAAATTCTTCCACGTCGGAAACAGTTCATTTCTGTATAACTTGAGTTTCAACTTGTCGCGGTTGAGCTTGAATTGGTTGTTTCTACTGATTTTCCCTAACCTACTGAGCCGCCTCACCTGCTGGAAAGCGGCGGAGCTTTCGTCGCCGTAAGTCTTTTGGTAATACTCGTACAAGTCCACCTCGGTTTGACGGCCAAGCTGGTCACGTGATTTCGAATCCGGAACACACTCAATAACGCCATTCTAACAACGAAAATACAACAAAAAGTAACTCAACCAACACTGAAATAGCATGCAATGCACTTGTTTATAATTCTGACAGTGTTCATCACAGCCTACAGTGTGAAAATTGCAGCGATGGTCCCTGAGCAGTACTTTCCTCTGGTCTGGTTTGTTGTTCCGTACAAAATGACCCTAACTTTCGATTCTGGGGGGAAATACGATAGTGAGAGTTCTAATGAAAACTACTGAGAAATGCTTTCCTACGCTACTGATGTCTATAATCTCAAATATTGGGTTTACTCACTCCAGGTGCAGTGGCCACCACTCGGTAAGGTTTGAGGTAAACATCCAATCCAACTTGCTCAAAGATGTTTTTGAAGAGAGAGATCACTTGTAAGGCCAACATATCCTACAAAGAACAACGTCAACATACATCACGAACATCAACATAGCTTTACCAGGACAAAAATATAGATTCAATCCCACTGGTACCTTTGAAGACGAAGCAAAAAATCTGATCCCTAGGTCTGCTTCTAAAACACTTAGTGCTAAATTCGATCCTACAATCTTTTCATTGGACGCCATCAAAATAATTCTTTGTTTACAAACAAACTTATGTCCGTCGCTTAAAATGACATTTCCAATTTACCTCTAGTTACATAATGTAAAATATACTCCGAACTAAACAGACCGTTACTTAAAAAATGAACAAAAAGTAACGATGAAGCGGAAACTCGATCTCTTATCCATTGCTTCAACATTAATATCCGCGAGACTACAAACCACACAAGCTGCTAGAAATATTCATCTAGAGGTACGGATCACAATAACTGAAAAGTTACTCGGTCTTTACCTGTTCGTGCCTACACCTGAGTGCTAAAGTTGAAAGGCGCAAACAACAAAAAAAGAATGCGGAGCGCACAAAACTGACCTGTCGAACGTCGTCGCCGACTTTAAATATAGCGGCTTGCCAGTAAATCTTGGGCGGCTTGTCCTTCCTTCCTTCTTCGTCACTGTCCGATGATGAAAAATCTATGGAAAAAAGGTTAAAAGAGTTCAAAAGTGAACACTGTTGTTTCCCCTGTATTAATATGTGGTTCAGTCGTCGGATTTTGTACTTGAAGGCATCGGCAAATTCGAAGCTAAGCTTTGCAGACACATTGTTTCCACAGTCAAGAAATCCTGCTTCTTCTTGTTTATCAAGCTGAGGTAAGGTGTCCCCACGACAGATTAACATCCTGTCTGAGGAAGTGATGAGGGGGGAAGCAACAAAAAACAGCTTTAACACCTGGAAAAGAGAGTCAATGGGCTTCAATGCAGCTTTAGACCCGGTCTTTCCCTATCTCAGTACAACCCGTAAACCACTGGGAGGGTAAACACTTGTTTCGCGTACATTATTTCTGCTGATTAAGAGTTGCTTCACCTTTGGACGTGTTAATGTTCTCCAATTCCTGGATTCCACAGTGTTTAACTCTAAACCGCGCGAGGAATGGGGCCTTAGCAGCACTCTGCATCGGTGTTCCGGAATTGTAATCAATACTTAACACAAGGGCCTCGGGGTTGCTGGGAAGATACACGCCCTCTTGGGCTTGAATCTTGCTGAGGGCATCCAAACAAGCTTGTTTTCGCTCAGTCCCCTTGGGATATGGTCTGTGAAAAGGGAAGACATACATACTTTTTTGTGCATGGCATTGGTAATGACACTGAATTCCTTTACTATGACTGAATGACCCTCACACCTTGAAAATGATGCAATGGTTACGAGAGAAGCCTGAAAAAATCTAAGCTGTTTCAGCGAATTTCTAAACCCATGCTCTTTGAAACAGCAGTGCAATATTATACCTACTAAACCACGAAGCCACATCTTCTCGGCAGGAGCAGGTCAATTTGTTGTGATTATTATTTCTCGAGAAAAGACAATGAAAGATACATAGCAAGTGCGAATTGAAAATTTCTTCTCAAGAAAACTTCACTTTTTAAAACCAGCTGTTCATAGATCTCCTACGAACGGACACGTAGGCTTTGTCAACTTGATCTCTTAAACTTACCTACAGAAAAAGTGTACAACAAGCGTTTTGAATTGATGCAGAAACCAGCTCTTAGAAGAGTGTCAAATTTTAAGATACAAACCGTTGATTTTAATTTTACAGAGAACACACACATTTAAATACCTTGAAGCCTCCGAAAACCATATGTCATAAATGCACGTAAGGCGTCATGCTCCTTTCCAGATCCCATCGTTTCTCTCAGCCGGCGGGGCGTTTGCACGAAAAAGCAAAGAGCTCTGGAGTCATAGCAACTTTTTTCATTGGTTAGCTTGCGAACAATAAAATCTTGATCCGGAAGTAACAATGGCCGAAGTCGCACGATGGGGTCAGCTGGCGTGTCTTTGTTTAAAACTAAGATATTACTTATTGCTACTTTCTGTGCGATACGAAGAGACACATTCTCCAAGTTGAGGCCAATGAAAGCTTCTTCGAATGTAATGCTTCTGAGCGCCGCCATGTTTGTACTATTGACGACTCACAAATGCACTCCGAAAGTCCTAGAATCTCGGACTGTAAATCCTATGTCTCCAGAGTCCTTCGTTTTCTCGTGCGAAGGCCCCGCCGGCTAAAAGGAACGATGGGATATGGGAACGAGACTTTGCAACAACATAATTTGAAGTTGGGTAAGTTAAGTGCCGTCTTCTGGTTTCCCAATGTTTTAATCTCAGTATGAGCAGCTTTACCACTGCGTATTTGTACATGTCTTTAGAAGAGTCATATAATTTTCCAAGTGCTATGTTTTTTCTAATTCTTGTTGGAAAAAATATCAATAATTGTTTTAGTATAAATACACAGGTGATTATTTCAAAAAAGAGAAAAAAAAAACATTTCAACGCGAAATCATCTTCACTTACAGTGGCAAAACGACTACTGGCAGCCATTTTGTCCGTCGAGGTGATTATCGGGTGATAATCCGAGATAGCGAGCCAATGAGAGCGCGCGATTTTGTATAATCACCTGTGTATTTATACTAAGGACTACTAAAAAACACACAAATACAAACAACAAGAGGATTGTCCCGCTCTATACCTTATTGTCCCTGATATAGCGGTGACTTCGTCGAAGAAGTCAAATTCTCTCTTGTAGAAATCCAGCGCTGTGCCTGATAAGGAATTACAGATCCTATCAATCAGCTTTTCCAAATGCGCTCCAATCTCTGGATCTTTGTGTTGAGCTTCTTCGTCTGTGAATACGTTGGTCTTCATATTCCAGATCAGCTGCAATACAAAAAAAGAGCATCCGTGGTGACATCACAGTGAGGCGCATATGAAACCACGACTATATAAGAAAATCCGTTTCATGCAACGAAGAGTGCAAGTTACTACGAATAACATGCCGAAATAAACGAGGTCCAAGTTCTTTACTTGTAACCATTGGCGACGATTATGTTTTTTTGAAATTTGCTGGTGTGTGCAGAAAAGACAGACCTTCTTGGTTTGGCGCAACCAGACAAAGACCAAAGGGACTGCCGCTCCAAGGTAGAAGAACGGGACAATTTAGTCCCTCAGCCCACCCCCCTCCCTCGTTATTAGGAACAACAACCTTTTATCAATCGATTTCGAGGGAAGGTTTATCCAGTTCAATCTTGCAAGAGGGCAACACATTGATCTGGGAAAAACCAAGAATGCGATAACTTACAGTACAGAGGTTAACAAGATATTTATTGTTATTATCATCATTATTATTATTATTATTATTATTATTATTATTATTATTATTATATCTCTTGATCTTTGAATCAAGAGATGGACACCCAATTTTAAAGTTAGCGACCTACACTGTAGAATAAGGCCTGCTAAATGGACGTCTTAATCTCTAGCTTGTACATTTTCTTTTCCCATTCCAGACCACGTGATGTTACTCCAGGGAACACTTTCTTTCAAATGTCGTCTTACGCACGTGCATATATGTGCATAACTTATGAAAGAAAAAAAAGGAAAGAACATCACGTGGTCTGAAACGGAAAAAAACAAACGTACAGGCTAAAGAGGTCCATTGACCAGTGACAGCGGTCCTACTATCTGAGAGCTCCAACCAAGTACTAAGCACTTCAAACCACACAAATGTCGCGTAACTGCCAAGCTAACATTGAAAGAGAAACTCTGTCAATCTTTGCTTCCTACCTGATGAGCAAGAAGCTGCGAGTGCCTTGCAGCCCATAATATGTATTCACTAACAAATCCCAGTGCGTCATATCGTGTGGCTTGCACCAGTTGAGGAATGTACAACAAGATGGCGTCTGGTGGGAAGGACTGCAGTACTCTGATGGCATACTGTGCTGTCAGGGGGTGGGGTGGATACTGCTGTGAGAAATATGCCATGGCTTGTAAAGGAGTAACCGCTGACCAACACAACACATGTGTCAACTCTGGGACGTCGGCCTTGATATTCTTTTCAGTGACGAGGTACTAAATGAGGAAAATACAGATACTCTTGATGAACCTTCATTCAAACAACAACAACAACAACAACAATACTCTCAACCACAGGAACTAATGTTCAAGATCAAAGTTCCCCGTCGCCGATACCTTGAATACTTGTGACGTGTTACAGTTGTTCTATTGTTACTTCACAAAAGTCATCTGTCTAGAGATTGGTTTGCAACCAATGTCAAGAGACACAGATAACAATGATGCAATTTTCAATTGTTGGTGGACGACAAACGGAGCCAGTGAAAAAAGAAGCTATTGCTTCCGTCTACCAACATGGCGGCGATGACGTAACATGAAAACCACATATACACGGACCAACAAGCTTTATAAATACCGCAAGCTTTATAAATACAGTACAAAACAATGCTAATAGACCTGTATAACCGCACCATTCGTTTCAAGTTAAGTCATAAAGATGTTCACTTTCTCTCACAGAGCACTGGGCATCAATACTGATTTTACCTGAATGGCCTCTGGGAGATCAGATACTGCAGTGGGATGAATCCTTACCAGACGACTGACTTCCTTGTGAACAGCAGATACTTCCTTGAACCTAGAGAACGAAATGACAATGTGTTATGAACCCAAAAATGAAACGGCAGTGTATTTGGAACTTGGAGAAAGGCAAAACGGACGGAAAGAGGTACTTTTATGTAAACTGAACGCACATATCTCTTTACTGGCAGTCAAAGATCGAGATAAGCTCTTCAGGTACAGTGGATCAGCAACGGCGAGTTTCGGAATATTTAACAATTATTCTACGAAGGCGCGCTGGATATGAAGTGATAGATAACGCTGAGTTGGTTATAATCATTTTATATCCAGCAAGCCCGAGTAGAATAATTGTTTTATTAAAAACTTCAGGATCAGCAACTCTTTTATGTTGATTTTATTTGGCTTTTGTCGGCCATTCTTTCTCAGAGCTGCAAAAATGTTTTCAGCTCGCTTTATTGCTGACGCGTTCCTTGACCATATTAGGTACAGCAGGTATAGAGTGTTTTTATGTGACGTCACGGCGGTCACGTTGGTGTACGCAACTAATCCTCCCGGCATTGAGCTCTATTATCATGCAAACCTTTTCTTTTGTTTCGGTGGAAAAACAAGGTTACTGATCACGTGAGTGGAAACACTCTATATGAACTGACAGCCTGTGTCCGTCGAGCCAATGAAAATGCTGGAAATCTGACATCCGTAGTTCAGTTTTTAATAAATCAGATTCAAACTCGGCTTGTCAAACAACGAATATGAAAAATTGCTTTTAAAACTCCAAATTGTTGTTTAAATGTTTAGGCTCATAAGCGGTTTTGACACCCAACAATTACAACAGCAACCTCCATTTCAATTTGTCAAAAAAGAAGAATGCACGAGATAGCATTTAAACAATTCTCTTCTTTTGAAGGCCATTTGTGTCCTCCACGATGCCTTCTAGAAGCAAGCTCTTATATTAATCATTACTATTTGAACCTCGAACCCAGTCTCTGTCTTTTGGAATCGAGGTTGGGTGGATCTGTATGTATAATGGCGAATCCAATTATGTACTTCCAATTGGAAGCTACTATCAACCAAAGAATTGGTTTTGAGAAGAATTCACCGTACCTTGCGGGAAGAAACACAGCAATATCCGGTGAAATATGCCATGCAAGTCTAACCAAGTCTCGCCAGCTCCTCTCGGTAAAAACAGTCTGATTTGCCCAGTTCACCAGTAAATCAAGCCCAGTAAAATTCAGATCTGGCCGAGCCAAGGAATTATGCCAAGTGGAAAGCCGCTCAATCTCACGACGGATGAGAGCAAGTATGAGATTTCGTCGCTTCAGATAGTCTTTGAGTACGTGTTGGTTCGCAGTGGTCTCTTTCTCGACTGAGGTTCCTGTGGCCGACCTCCGAGACGAGAGATTACTGGACAGCGGTATTGTGTTCATCCAGCGGTTGCCCTAAAACATTAGCAATTGCCGGTTTTCACTGTCACATCATCATCAAAACCATTCAACAAATAAAGTCAAGAATCAAAGAGACAAAAGAAGATGAATATTCAAACTGTTTCGCAAAGATTCAGGTCTGTGCGATGTTTCGTGCGGGAGATACTCGAAAAAATGTTTTACTTAAATCTATAAGGCTTTTATGGAGACGCAATGTTTGTGTCCCTCTGAGGGGCACAAACATGGCGGCCGAAAGCTAACAAAAACATATGTCATCGAGTTTTGCTATAAAAAGCCTGTAGTCATCTTCTGAGGGCTCACAAACATCTCGATGAGTACTTATTCTCATACAAGGACTGTTCAGATTGCGAAATCTCAGAGGGTAAGTCGCCTTTTTAAACCAACATGACAGCATTTAATATCGTGTCACACAAAAGCGTAGAAATTCAACCTTGCTTTATCAAAAGACGAAAAACCGTATCACACTGAAAAGTTGTAAAAAGATAAGTCTTCAGCTGTTCTAATAACTAACTATTAAACTAAAATCTCAAAAGGGTTCATAATTCCTTACTTTTTTAATTCTGATGACGTCACGTAAAAACCAAGGATAGGCTAGTTTCGAATTGTGCAGAAAACAAAAAGAAAATGTAAATTATTCCCCTGAACCTCGACTCTGTTCTTTTGTTGCTGCACAATTCGAAACTAGCCTATTGCAGCTACATTGGTCATGTTGCCAAGCATCACTACAGCTAATAGCCGTTTCCTGGCAAGAGCCCAAACGTGTGAAGAGATCCTATATAAAAGATATATTTGAACCACGGAAGAAGCATGTTAATTCATCCCACTCATGCAAGTTACCACTAATAGCTGGTGGTAGAACTTCATTGTACTGGTAATACAGAGATCATGGGTTTAATCCAGAGTGATCAAAGATTTCGGTACGAGACATGGGATATCTTTGGTAAATCAGTTTACCAAAGTTACCAGCGAGCGTCCTTTTTAGGAAGAAAGAAAAAGAAAAAAAAACATTACAAAATTCAGCATTGATCAAAATAAATTACCGTTTCTCCCATTAGAAGCCCAAGTGAGGAGAGTCTTGTTTGCGAAACCTGTAGTCATTTTGTGGCGATTAGTAGTTAGTAGGTTAGTACAAATAACTGTAAAAAAATGTTAATCCAATTAAGGCAAATTAAGGCAAATTAAATCATTACACAATTGCAGAGTAAGTCTTGTATTAGGACGGTTAAAATATTACACTAAGCAAAAAACAAAACAAAACAACAACAAAAACACAGGAACTCCTGCCACAGATCTACTTTGGAATGAAAGTATACCCTTGCTGGGGTTCCTGTATACGTCCCTCACTAGAGAAATCTGGTCTCTCTGTTTTTCTCATCTTTGACAGTCACTTATCGAACTCTACCCAACCAGGCATCTTCGCCACGTCCGACACTTGGTTTGGCTTCTGTGTACTTACCCCACTAGAAAACTTATGGTCTCTCTGTTTTCCTCATGTCACGTGATTCCATAAGCGTTGCCCCTTCTAAGGGGTGTGCACGAGACCTTTCATAACTACCTGCGAATAAGACCTTCCCAAACCATCGTGTCATAACAAAGTACCTGCAAATAAGGTCCCAAGCCAGATGAGCCGCTTGTGTACTGAGAGCTACTAGATGAGCTATGTTGCAGAAGCTGACCGCCATCTACATGAGCAGCCACCATGAAGTGTTTAATGTACTTCTTGTCAGAATGAATTGCCTGCCAGAATTTTATCAGCACTTGGATATCTTCACGAAGCTCTGCATCTTTACTCACGGGCCACATGGGTTCAATACTGTGGATGATTACGAAAATATGGACCTCTTTTATGAAAGCGGTCAAAAATATAACACTTCTTTGCAAGCTACTGAACAATGAAAAGCTACTACGGTGCACGGTGCACGGAGTGTTAATGTCGAGCTCTGTTTAGTGTGACCATACAAATGAAAGCACAAGTCAGTCCACAACTTTTCAATCAGCAAACTGATCGCGACATTGTGACACTCACAGGGAAACAAATTTATAATTAGCAAGTTGTTAAACTTGGCTAAGAGCTTATTTGCTCGTACACACACCTGAAATAGTCCAAAGCATTGCAGTATATCCTTTCTCTCAAAACATTTTTCACGACAGCGTTTGTTAAGAAATTCCCCTGCAGCATGGACAGACCAAGATTCAGCAACCGAAACCGGGCTCTGAGAGTGGAAATATGACGAGAAAGACTGTTCTTCCGTTCCACACTAAAGGGAAGGCATCGCTGTAACATAGTTGCAAATATCTCCACCTACGGAAACGCAATAATGCACTTCTTTCAAAAAAGACCGGAGTATTGAAGAGCACACAATGGAAAATAGAAGGGAATTGTGCACAATCCGTTCCTCTGAAGGAAACCTCGCAAAAGAACAGCCATAGCCAATGAAGATTAAAAACAATGTTCTTTTCTTTTTTTAATTTTTGAAAAAATCAAACACATCGTTCTATGAAATTTTAAAAATGCGAGACCATCTTTGGAAAAGATAATCAGCTTTAATCAATAACAATAAAGTCAATTTTAGGTCAATTAAGAAAGGGAGGAATAATGTATTTCATTATTATATCTCTCAGATAGTAA
>NC_090893.1:13564708-13567208 GCF_036669925.1 Montipora capricornis
GCATGCTCAACACAGTGAGTTTCGACCCATGGTAGAGGTCTCTTTTCTAGTACTCGTCCCGTCAGTCCCGAGAAAACAAAAGAAAAGGGAAAACGGCTAGCAACCAAAAGTACTCCACCATGCAAACCTGAAGCAGAGATCGTGTTGTTTCTGGCGCCCATTTAAGAGCCTCCATGATAATACCACTGCATCGAGCGGCAAAGTCTCTCACAGTCCCCTCTCGACCATCCATCTCCTCAGAAACGACCAAACTAAATGGAACACTGTTAGGTACATTGATCTCTATGGCTTGATGGTTCTCGTTCTAAAACGGTCCACAGACAAACGTAAGGACATAACCTCGGTAGTTGCGATTCTACTCAAGAAAACTCGCCTGGTTTTTGTGTTCCTTTAGGTTTCGATCTACTCAGAATTCACAATGTGCTGTTACTAACAAAAAGGAGCTAGGAAAAGATGGCCTGGATCAATTGCTTTCAAAATCATTGTTTTGTAATTGGTTGGTTGTTTTACATTTGTAACAGCTTGGACAATTGGTTTGCTGTCTTCGAGGTATCCACGAAAACGTATCAAAGACAAAGACCGCTAACACTGACAAATATATACTGTCCTTTTTTCTCGAGTTAAACAGGCTAAACTAAACTAGCGCGTGCTCGAGGGTTAACTATTTTCAAAAGATATAGAGCAAACTAATTTAATAATTTTTTGGCCTGATGCTGTCTTTACATGAGATAAAAGATATGAGAAAAACGAATGAATGAACTGAATGAACGAACATGCCAATGAATTACCGGATGATTCAAGCACTGGGAAAGTTCCTGAAGTAAGTCCAACATAAAGTGGAGAACTCTACCATTCCACAAAAGATGAGGAAACCTGTTTGAAAAATATCATTACATCAGTCTTACAATCTCTCAGATAGGAAAAATTTGTCAGCAGAAATATCCTTGGCTTTCGGTTAACTACAAACCACTGAGCGATACAAGGATCTTCCTCCCTCAAAGTGAACCGCCCTAAAGACCTGCTTCTACTTTCTTACTTGTCAACAAATGATGAAAGATATTTGTCGGCTACACGCCGGATCCTTTTCTGGAGGTGATTAAATTTGACAAGCAGGAACTGCGCATGTCTCTCCAGTTCAACTTCTCTTTCTATCGTCCTGGGTTTGTTGGACATCACCGTCAGAAAAACTGAGAAAACCTTGTCACCAACAGCAGAAATACACTGCCAAATCCCTACAACATCAACAAACTTAAATGAGTAAGAAAAGAAATAAACCACGCATCGGTGCCTTTTTGAAATCAAGGCTTAAAAACGTGGATCACTTACTGTTTCGTTAACATTGTTTTGAAATCCAAATAAAAATAAAAATTGGTCATAGCAGCACTTTAAAATAACTGAGGATATAGTATTGTGCAAACCGAAGGAGATGGAATAATTGCGGAAGACTTACGCCAGTGCAAAGTCATATTTGGAAGTGACGTTTTCGACGATGTCGCCGTCGTAGATCGTAAAGTAGGGAGCTTTAGCAACGACGACGGGAGCGGCAACGAGAACATCATCTCAAAACATAAATTCTCATTATTGTAATCACTTCACGACTACGTATTTTAAGTTTTTTAATGTGAGAAAGGTATGGTAGTCCCTCAGGAATGAAAACGTTATGAGCGGCGCTTAATTTAGGGGAGAAAATGAAACTTTAAGTGCTGACGTCCTCCATAAAAACGTCAAATTTGGTCATTTCACGCCGTTGTTTTGCTGACGACGGCAAAGAAATGGACAAAAATGAAAAACGCACGTTCAGAGCGTGCAAAGCTATTGTTTTTGCCCACTAAATGTGCAAATTTGTGACGTTCTCGTTCATGTCGCCGTTTTCGTTGCTGAAGCTCCCCAGTCTCTAATCTCTAGTCGCCGCCTTGGCACTGATATCTCTGAAAAGGTCAGGCTGAATGATCCCACATAAGAGGGAACAGCGGCAAGTCAAGGAAACTATGAAACGAGCTGGAAGAAGCGGACACGAAACAACAGATACAATAAAATAACTTCAACGATTAACCCAACCATCTCACCGGCTTTATCCTTTTCGATAGCTCTGTCTTCTAAATAATCAAAGATAGAATAAAACATTCCAGGATCTGACGAGACTCTGAGAGATTCCAGTCGATAAACGGACAGCAGATAGGTACATTGACCAAAATTCAACTTGTTGACGAGTGCAATGATTTCTTGCGGATTCCCAAGGGTCTCAAGCAAAGATGTGCGCACTTCGTTTAGTTCAGCCTAGGAAAAAGAGAATATCCAGGGTATCTGCCAAATTTTTCATGTGTGGTTCACGAGAATTTCACACATAGTGGCAAAATAGAAAGCATAGGTTACTTTAGCCACCACGCACACCCAGTAACCTTCATTTTGTACTTTAAGTTGCACAAATGACTTAATAAAATGACAAATAAAAACATAGTTTTATATTCTTAGAACTCTATAAACTCTGTAAATTGTAATT
>NC_090893.1:13582208-13612208 GCF_036669925.1 Montipora capricornis
TAAGTCAGTGTTTGTGATTCAAAAACACACAGGGTGTTCATTAGCAACTGAAAGGAGTCTTAAATGACAACCTCCTTTTAAGTGACAATGTGTCATTCAGAACCAAGAAATAGGGAAAATAACTGTTTACAACCATTGTTTTTGTTATTCATATGTGCCAACCACAGGAACAAAAGACCCTTTGTTTCCACAGCCAATGAGACTCTGGTTGGCACATTGATGACAATTAGTAACATTGACGTCAACCAGCAGGAACAAAACACAGGTCACAGGTCATTGTTTTACCAATACAGAAAGTATCCTACACCCTAACCCTAAAAGCTAACCTTTGGCCTAAAAACTCTCGTTTAGGCCAAAGGTTAGCTTTTATGAATGTTTAGGATATTGAGGAAATCGGAGCATCCCAAAAACCCATCAAATCACTCAGGACAACGCAGAGAGTAGCAGGTGGGTGAACTTTATTTATCTGGCTGTCCATAAAATGAGTTTTCGAAAAGAAACATCGCGATTTGAAGTTTTTATGGAACATTTTCCTCGATTAGTTGAATCGGCCGTTACAACTGTCTCAAAATAACGTTGACGACACGCGCTCTTGCATCCTTAGCAGGGATCCACATTCGCAGTCGTCCGGTTGTCACAGACCACTAAAAACCCGTCCAGACGAGTATAATAACTCCAATGGTCGTCCGTTGGATGAGTGAAGTTTTAACTAATGTCTTTACATGAATGCCATCACATGTTATAATATACAATGTACTTTCGTTATGATTGCTTTTCGTTCAATGGAAACTTCAAAAAATAAGGAATAAACATGCAACTTTCCTCAGTATTGAAACAACAGCTTTGTCCGGGTAACCCAAAATTTGTCCTGGCAAGTATACCATAAGATACACTAGCCCGGCTGACGACTTTGATAAAAAATGAATGTGGATCCCTGCTTAGGGTTGTCTGCATGTGCCTATACAGTGTTCAGTGCAAAGTTGACTGACTGAGAAACTTCCAAGTATTGAGATCTCGAGCACACCACAACAACACTCTATATCACGACTTTAACATACAGGTTTCCTCTGCTCCAAGAAATGATACAAAACTCCTGCAATTATAAACTGTAGCTTGTCAGTAGAAAAACTGATTATAATCTACTTTCAACACTCGTCACGTCTAAAGGTTCCCATAGTCCTTTCTACAAAACGATGCTGTATGATAGTCATAAATCGAATCGAGAGAGAGCATTAACCGAGCTGAACTCATTTCCAATCTGCTTCAGTGATTCAATCTCATTTTATATGCTTATGATGATCTGATGATCTTTTATTTTGCACTGTTCACATAGAATTTACATTACATTTGTAGAAGTAAGTTATAAAACAAAATTAAAATAAAGATAGAACATTAACGAAATTAAGATGTGTGCAGTGACCAAAGTAGCAGATGCTTCCGAGTTGGTCACTGCCACGTTAAACTAATAAGCGTGATGAAAATAGATTTTACCCAGAGTAAAGGTGCTAAAGTAAACAAATATCTAGGTGGATGCATGAATCAAATGAACAATAGAAAAAAGAGGCTAAAGTAAACTAAATCAATGTATTCTAGGAAACAGATTGCGAATTTAGCAGATATAGCTTGTATTGTTTGGAAAAGGGGTAATAATATAGTTTTTTTAGATGCAGTGGGATAGTCTCCCAGATTTTCGATGGGATTACTTATGGGATTACTCAGTAGCATATATTTAGAACGATTGAAGCCTAAAAAAGGACAATAATCTCATCATTTCGAAAGTTTTTCAGTTGTTGCTTACTTTCTCCCAAGGTGGCGGTTTTAACGAAGCCAAAGCACAAGCCAAATATCGGAGGGACTCAGCTGTCCTTGGACTGTCGACCGCCATTTTGTTTATTTTTCATGAATACTCGGGAGAATTTCGTATGATATCCGTACGTTTATCGGAATAAGTCGAGGATCAATCGGTTCCAACAACCAATATTCTCGGAAACGACGCAGTTTGTGGTGAGGACAGGCTTGTGATCGAAGCTCTGTTCATTCAGTGCTCTCAAAACGTTGACTTCAGGAATACCAGAAGGAAACCTTCAAAGGAATACATAGCATGGAACGTTGCCCACAAGGTACGCCGCGTTCAAGGTCCTAGATTTAGGCTATTTTCATGCTCCATGCAACATCGATTTGTCTCTATGACGTCTCAGGTCAGATTTTATAGTGTTGATTGGGACAGACCTTTAAAATTTCCATTTTCTTTTAGTTTATTTTTTTTCACTGGCATTTAATTACCAAACTTTCGAAAGTCGAACAGATTTCAAAGAAAGGTCAAGAAACATATTACTTAAAACAGCTTGAGATATTGTGGAAGCTTGATGAAATTGATCTGTTTGTTGAATTGTTGTTCTCGGAAACCTCTTGACTCCACCCATTTCCACTACGAAATTGTTCCGGTGTCTTCTTAGGGACGGGCCATTTGAGTGTCTGAAAGGAGCCTCTATTGCAATTTAAGCCAAACCGACAGCAGCTGCAAAGGAAGCCGTTATTTGCCGCCACAGGAAGGGGCCTGTCACGTTAGTAGCTCTTGCGTGACTTCTTGGTCGCGCGTGACTAGTTCTACGAGCTGTTATGAATTTGGATCCCGGGCCACAGTCAGTCTGTTTTTGGCTAAGGCAATATATGATAACTTTTATCATACCTAGTGGATCTCCTCTCTCAGATACATGCCATTTCTGTCAAACTAACATATTTAGCTCTTAATAGCTCTTTAAATAATAATAGCTCTTAATAATAGTGACATCGTGAGACAAACGAGAATACTTTATTATTATTGTACTTCACCACGATGAATAATAGCAATCTTTTTTACGATATTTAACTCTTGTTTGGGAGAGTGTTCTATGATACAACAGTTGTATTTATTTAATATCTAATTATTTATGAAAATTTAATGGCTGTCTCAAAAAAGTGCTCTCCAGTGCCATTATTGTTAATATTTTAATAAAAGTTTTGTTCTTGAATTAGATGGCACGATGTCATTCAAACAAGGTACACCAACTGATAATGACCTACTTTGCCTTGCTCAAGACTCAGTATCGATCTGGATGAAGCTCGGATTGGCTTTGGGTCTAAGCCAATCTCAATTGGATGAGATAGATGCGGACCAGTCCAAAGTAATAGACAAATCATACAAAATGTTGAGAAAATGGAAAGAATCTCTTGGGGTGACTGCAACTTTTGAAAGGTTAGCTGAGGGACTTGATCACAAGGTCATTAAAAGGCATGACTTGAGAGATGAATACTGCTTAGACAAAGGTTGGTGTCAATAAATAACTATTATTATTAACTATTTTGATGTATGTGTTGTGGTTTAAATATTTCTTTGGTTTAGATTTTTAAACCACAGGGGTGGTAGTTTGCATTTGATGTCATGGCAGCCATGATGGTGTACAGAACAATGCATTAAATTGTCTTTTGGGAATTTGAAGCCATTAATATGCAAAACTTGTGGGGCCATTTTCTGTTGTTTTGAACGCAAACATGGCCATCCCATCACATGGATGCAAACCAAGAATTGGCTATGTTTGCCCATTTTTATAAGAATTCAGCAATCTTCAAGATACTCTGGGTTCTTTCAGGTAGCAGGAAATGCCCCAACATCTGCAGAAAACTGGGTTATGCAAAAAAAGAAAGCTCTCTTTTGACCTACATGCCAATCTTTTGTTGTTTTCATAGCCTCCAAGTTGACTCAAAGAATGACTGATCTAACTGTTTCAACTGTCTCTGCTGGCGATGATAACTCAAGAGGTAAGTATGTATAGGGATCAGATGCAAAATTGGTGGCCACTTAATTCTTGCCATCTCTGTGCTAATTAGCCTGACTAGCCTCGTCAGCAAGTGCAAAGTGATAAAACTAGGCTTGTCTGACTAAGTAGAACGCACATAAGAGAATACCAAATAGCCTGCTATTTATGCATTTGGTCTATAATCTTATTGTCCCGTTCTTGGTTTTATTAAACAAATAAACGCAGCAATGAGGAGGAAGCAACCACATGGTTGTTTAAAAAAAAGCCTGGTGTATAGTCAGTTGTCAGAGTGGGATTGGAACCCATCACAGCGCATGCAAATTCAACCCTAGAATCCATCCAATGATTAGTCCATATATGAAGAGCATATTCATATATCTATCGTCTCCGACTTTATTACGAAATCACATAATGACCAGTTCCCAGTTGGCCTGATAGTAGAATAGTAATCACCTCCGAGTCAGTCAATTAAAGACGCGCGTAAAGCACAATTTAATTGTGTGGTATATGCAAGTAGGGAAAATACGCTGAAGTATTCTTTACCAGGCATGATAACGTAGATAGGTTGGTCTCTGTTTTATCCTCAGATAAAACTGCGGCAAAGTTCCTTCCCTCTGTCTCGATTCTCCCTGGAAAACCATTTCACGTAACTCAAAGGCGAGGGAGAGAAATACAGAAGATTCGTGAAGCTTTTAGCCAATTGAGACAAAATGCGTCCAATTCTCTCGTAGCAGGGGTGTTCGTTAAAGGGCCACCGGGATGTGGAAAAACCCAGTTAGCAAGACAATTCGGTGAAGAATACATGGACAAAACAGATGATTGCGGGATGGAGTTTCCGCGGCGAAAAATCGTGGCAACACTTAATGCGCGAAGTATTGAGTCGCTCCTTGAATCGTACAGGGAATTACACGAAAAAATGAAAATCCCAAAACGTTTTAAAGAGATAGGAAGCGCACGGGAGCGTGTGCGGGCTTTCGCAGATAGTTTGAAGAGGTATCTGAAGGAAAGTTGCTCTTCGTGGCTGATTATTGTCGATAATCTCACAGTGAACGATCCATTCAGAGAATTTTGGCCAACGCCCGAAGAAAACAGTCCCTGGGGAGAGGGGCTGGTATTAGTAACAACGCAAGATAGCGAACTTGCGCCCAGAGCGCACGCGCAAGCCAGAGTTCTTGGGCTGGACTCTGGAATGGAGGAGGTAGATGCTATGGATCTGCTGAGTGCCGTGTCTGGGATCGCAGGAGATTTGGACGCTAAAAGAGTTGCACAGATGTTGGGTTATTACCCGCTCTCACTTGCTTGCGCGGCTGTTTATGTCCGGCAAATGCGGGAAGACCGACCAGTTTCCAAATTCTCGTGGAAAAATTACATGGCTAATCTCCAGGAATACTTTGCGTATCTTGATCATTCCGATTATACGCATCATAATACATGTTATCCGCAATCCATGCTCCCAGCAGCAGAGTTCGCTGCCCGAAGGATGGCGGAAAACAACGAAGTGCTCCGAGCTGCTTTCGTATTTCTGTCTTACTGTGCTCTTCAGCCAGTGCCCTTAGACAGCATAGCTCAGTACATCTTGAACCAAACGGCAGATACAGACAATGGGAAGATAAGGGTACCAGATGACATCAAGCTCAAAATAGCAAGATGCTCCCTTTTGATTTATCCCGAGACCGGGGAGAGAGGAATCGAGGTTGTAACTCTCCATCAAGTCATGCGATTAGCTTTTTTACAGATAAGACGAAAACAAGACCAGAAAACAGAAACGCCGCACAAATCAGCAGAGAACGCGCTCAAGTCTGAGGAGAGACAAGAGCAAAATGGCATCCTTCAAACTCTTACCCAGGCATACAAGGATAAAAAGGATAGTACTAAAAAGGATGCTATCGCCACGAGGATTATTTTGAGTCCACATATGAAGGAGTTTGTTGACAGAGTAGAGAATCGCCAATTGTTGGAGAGCAGTCTACTGGTACAAACCCTAGTCTACCTCGCGGATAGCCTTGTTCACGTTGCCGGAGCAACGGACAATTCTCGTGTGGCCTTGCTCGAGCGCGCGTACAATATCAACAAACAGCTTGGGCAAGATGACTTAAGCGCTTGTGATTTACTTTGCGACTTGGGGTACACTTATCGCGAGGCGGGCAAGTTGGATAAAGCAATTCCAGTTCTAAAAGAGGCTGAAAAACTCTGCCAGAAGCGCACAGAGCCCGAGTGGATGAAAAAGGGATCCAGAGTACTGAACATTCTCGCGTTTACATATCGTGAAAAGTTCCAACTTGACCTTGCCAAGGAGTACATGGAGAGGTGTGTTGAGGTTACGAAGGAAGCTTTCGGCAAAAACGACGTGCAGGTTGTGGAAAGATTGTGTAATCTTGGAGTGATTTTACAGGACCGCTGGGAAAATGATGAAGCGATAGAAGTACTTGAAGAAGCGAGGAGGATTGTTGAAACATGCGACGTAAGCGAACTCTTCATTCGCGCTCAGGTGTTAAACTATACAGCCAAAGTACATCTCCGCTTGTATCTTGGGTTGCGCTTCACACACCCCCGCGCCATGAATACACGCAAGCATCTCGAGGAATCGGACCACCTGCACGCAGAAGCTTTGAAAATTTACATGGATCTTCATGGAGATCAGCAGAAATTCACGACTGGAGTAATGATGACGTACGGAACAGCCAAACTGCACTTGGGAGACCTCGCGCAGGCGCAAGAGATGTGCGAAAAGGCTGTGGAAGTTTACCGAGGCTCAGGCCATATCGCGTGGCCACGCGCAGGTACGTTTCTCGCGGATATTTTCCTCGCGCGCCAAGACTATCTTCGAGCAAAGAAATTTTTAGAGGAACTTGAACAAGTTCACAAAGATCTCAATCTGGTCGTGAGTCCTGGAGCTTATCATCCCAGGGCGCTTTTAGCCGAGGCATACGGTCATCTTGGGAATGTTGAATCTGCGCTGGAGATCTTGGAGCAGTTACTTGAAGAGTGGAGGAAAAATCGCATGCATCCTGAACACTACTGGGTTGCCCGTGCACGCGCTTTCGTCGAGGAACTCAAGTCGCACGAGGAAGAAGTCGTGGAATATGAACAAGTGCCATCGTTATAAGGAGCACGCGCAGTAACAGGGACTCAGCGGAGTTTTTGTCGCTTGATGGGTTGTGTTGCGAAAGAAGAACTGCCCACGTGGAAACAGCACAAACAAAGAGGCACATTAATCAAAAACTTAAAACAAACAGTGGCTACAAACATAATGATAAAGCTCATTTTACTTTTAACTTGACGTTTCGTATGCTACAACATACATCTTCAGAAGTGACGGTTGAACAAATAAAATGCGCTTTATCATTATGTTTGTAGCCGCCGTTTGTTTTATGTTTTTGATTGAGTTGAAATGGCCAAAGAGCAAGAATATATATAAAGGGGCACATCATTGATAAATTAAATTGACGACACGCTTTCGGTTCGACCTTGCTGAGCTGCGTCGTTGCTGTACTTGCGACGGCGATTAGCCGCGACAATTATTTATTATTATTATTATTATTATTATTATTATTATTAAAGAATTTAACAGCCTTGAAAATGAGTGGCAGGTACATTGCCACTCATTTTCCACTTCCTTGATTGGCATAAAAATGCCAATCAAGGAAGTGATTACTATTCTAGCAGATGGTTTGAACCCATGAATCGTATCAAAACTTGATGACGTAAGAGCGTCCGGATAAGAGCAGTCCTGGGAAGGACTGTTGTTGGTGACATTGATTGACGCCTCGTTACTGACCGGAAGTCATCCCCAGAGTCAAGTGGTTTTCTTGTGGATTGGGAACGAGACACGGATGACAGTCTTGGCAACTAGCCTTATAACGGCTCGACTAGACAGACCGGTAAACATCACGCTTCTATTGACCAATCAGGTCAAAGACCGGAGTACTCATACGATTCACGAACACAAGACACTAAAATTATCTTGACTCTGACGGTGGCTTCCGCTCTGGTTGTCGAAACGTCAATCAAAGTCCACAACAACAGTCATCCTCAGTACTTCTCTCACCCGGATGATCTTACTTCATCACTGAGGTTTTGATGATTACTCTTTTGTAATTCTGGAGGAGATCAGTAATGAAACAGAACATTTCATGAGATGTATTTGTGTGTGATGACTCGGGCTAAAAAAAATTAATGTGGACCCCAGCAAGAATCGAACCTGTGCCCCGGCCGCGTTCTTCTACAAGTTGAGACTCGTCACAAGGTTGAACATGATTTACACTGACCAATCACGAAAAGCTCAAATAGCCCAATTAACCAATCAGAATTGAAAGCGATTGCATGTAACTTGTTCAAAGCGCGGCAAAATAAATGCTGACGCACAAGTCGCGATTTATTTTCCGTAATTTTGCCTTTTATTTGTTGAAAAAAGCCGACCACACCACTAAACCTAGAAATGCAAGATAAACGCTATCGAATTATTATTTTAGACAAAGACATTAAATTGTAAACCGTTCGAAAAAAGGTTTCTTGTATCGTTTTATCGGGAAAGAAATGCAGTAGTTTACATTTTAAGTGACCATAGCGAAGCTTTCTTGTTCATCAAGAGCACATATTTCTTTGCCTTCCCACATGGGTTTCACCACAAATTCAGCTTCATCCTCCTCGTGTTCCCTTTCGTTCTCTTCCTCTTTCCAAACATAACGCCCGAGCTGCTCACATCCTGAGTCAAACACATACTTTCCCGGTCCTTTAGGTTTGTCTTCTTCAAAGATACCGACGTATCTATGATTCAAGTGAATCAGATTCCCTCTGTCCTGCATTCGGCCATGGAACCAGGTACCATCATACCGTGAACCTGTTTCTTTATAGGTATAAACTCCTTGGCCATGGCGACGGCCCTGAGACCAGTCCCCTTCGTACGTGTCCCCGTTAGGGTAGGTGTAGGTTCCCCAGCCGTCGCGCAAGTCGTTGATCCAGGAACCCTCGTATTTGGAGCCGTCAGGATACAGGAAAACACCTTCGCCGTTTTTCTTACCTTCCATGTAGTAACCCATGTAGCGAGCTCCAATTTTGAACCTGAAAAATTAAGTTGTTACTTCAGTCAATATTGATATAAACCCAATGGCCCCAAAAACAATAAAGAAGGGAAAGCCTCGATCGCGTGCAGAGAACCTTTATGCGACGGTTTTCTGATGAACCCTGGGTTTCATAAAGGGGAGGACTTACCAGTCTTGCACGCAACTATCTACGGTCTCTAAACAGACTTAACTGATTAGAGTGTAATGTGAAGTGCTCAGTTTTGAAATCTGCCTACCTCATTGACCACCATTTTGAGAATTTAGCTCCAAAGAAATATGAGCCACGCAAATTTTGGTCAGCGTAGATCATTTAATAATGTATGCAAATTACAGTAATTCAGTAATCAGGATAATGAAGGTGGCCAAGGGGTTTTGGGAATAAGGGAACATGGCGTACGAAGACAATATGTCTTTGGGAACATAAACCACTTTATGGATCAAAAGGCTGAGAACGAGTTTGGAAGTGAATTTTTAATAGCAACAGAGGAACAAGCCGCCCCCCCCCCCCCCCCCCTCCATCCCTCATCCTCCTTTTTCCCTGGGAGGCCCTCGATAATCGTTTTGAACAGTCTAGAGTCGGGTTAAGTGTAGATGACCCTTGATGTCCTTGATGTTTTGCATCGTTTGACAAGATCCCATGTTGGATGACGTTGGGCCATTACTTTCTTCGCACGAGCAACGTTGGCCAGCAAATGTATACCAAAAAAGTTGACGTTTTGCAAGGGCTTCGAAAAAATATGGGACAGAAAAATCACTTGCGTTCCCTTGAGCTCTATGCGGACCTCAGTTTCGAATATTGCAATGTGCGTCGCGTGATCTGTGGATTGATTACGTCAATGATTTATCTCCCGCTGTTAGAGACTATGCCTTATTCGTAAGGTTTGTTGCAAACACGAGCAACAACCGCTGTTTATTCACGAAACAATACAAATCAGAACAGTAGGGCTCTAACTCCCATTTTACGTTTATCCCAACTACTATCAAAATATATTTAAAAAAAACGAACTGAACAGCAACGGAAGCTGTACTGGCGCTTGGTCACGCTATTTTGAGCTTCTTCATTTAAATAGAAGTACGGCGCACAATATTTGCTTTCAAATTAACGTCCAATTTTAAGAAAACAAGCATAATATAAGCAGAATATTAATGTTTGTATTTTAAGCAATATTCTTCTGAAATAAACGCGGCGTTGTCTCGTCTCATGATTTCACAGAAAAATGCGAATGCGTGCTCGAAGACTTGACACATTCAAATAAACATGTTGTGAAAACGAAAGAAAACTTAAGACCCAGGGAAAAAAGCGACTGCAGCCTTCGTACGTTGGGTGGTACAATTTGATAACGTCTTCATGATAAATTGTTCCTCTTAATAAATCACTTGGTGTGGCAGTTATACAAAAGTTATAAACGTCCCAGTTACAATTAATTACCAATTCGGGAGTACCGTATGTTTCGTGCTTTGTTCTTTTTTTTTAGTGTTTGTTCTTAAAATTGAAATGTAAATGTTAATTCACATTTGATGCTCTAAGCAAGCAGATGATGAATTACCTGTAAACCCCCTTGCCATGTCGTTTTCCATTTTCGTAGTACCCCTCGTACGTATCTCCACTCGGTAACTTCGCTCGTCCAAATCCGTGTCTTTCGTTCATTTCGTTCCTTTCGCCTTCATATTCCCCAAGATAAGGCAAACCATCATCATCTACAATGCTATCTTCATCGGAAGCCGACATGTTGTGGTGAGAGGATACTAGAATGTGTCCGCTTTTCTTGGCTGCTTATGTATAAGTTTCAGTGAATGTTGTTTATCACTAATCAGTTCGTCTCCTAGGGAATTAAAAAAAAGCCTTAACGCGACCCACCATGCATGCATGACAAGATAGGATATCGCGTGACCTGTGAATTCTTCGCGTGACAAAGGGATGTGACGTCACCTGTGCGAATCAGCTATTGTATGGTGTCCAAGTTCAAGGTGAGTGTTATTAACGATTACAGTGTACATGTAAGTTATATTAGTTGTAAAGAACTAAATTAAATTCTTGACCGCCGACTATGCTAGAAGTAGAAGATCTTGTGCGCTATACCATAGGCCATCCCAATAAAATGTTCCGTTTCCCATCGCTCCCTCTCTTGTGATGGCCCTACTAGTAAGAATCTGAATTCACGATTCCATATAAACGACAACAATTTTATTAGAGCCCTTTCTTGCCCTTATTTAACCAATTTAATTTATTTGTCTCGGTTAATTCAAAAAGGAGGACTGGATCGATGCTTGGAATAACATTGAAAGACACACTGTCATATCCTGCTGTCATGTCAATCTCCTGAAGCAATCAAACCACTGTGAATTGAGGAGGATTAAGGAAGAACCTACCACCATTGACTTCTGAATGCAATGACTTCATTTGTATGAATAATATTGAACTTAAAACAAGTTAATTAAAAATCCCGTGACAAACGGAAGGATTGGTTCCTCAATTCTGTTAATGTATTTCTGATCTTTGCTTTGGTTTGATTCTGAAAAAAGGGCACTTAACAATGTGTGTAAGTTGGTTACAACTCTGTAAAGGACAATTTGTCCTGTCTTCTCCTGCTTGGATTTGAAGTCCCCAAGTAAATCTCTTGGCACCTTTTTGGAAATGTTTCAGCCAGTCTGAAAATCATCATCATCATCAATCCAATTTTGATCCGGGTTTATCCAGCAATAATAAAATACCAGAGTCAAATGAAAGCAAACTACCGCAACTGACCACGTTCAACAACGTCCAGTACGTTTTGGGGGGTTCTTTTCATAAACAGATTGCAATTTTTTTTTTTTTTTTTTTTTTTTTTGGGGGGGGGGGGGGGCTGTGCCATGCTTCACTGAACTCATTATCATTTCTTTATGCCAAGAACCCCCAAAATGCATTATGGGTTTGTGAAAGTAGTTATTAATTTAAGGGTGCGTTCAATTGACCGTATTCTGGAATAGCAATACGTGGAATGGAAGATAGAAGTCCTTCATTTTTACAGAGATTCACATTAAAATTATCGAACACCTGCTAAACTGCTATAATTTTTAAACATATCTTTATTATCCTTGCTGCTTCAAAACTCTAGACATACCGTTTCAAATCATCACTCCAAGTATTCTTATCCTGGAATAGGGTCAATTGAATGCACCCAAGATATCACTATTTTCATATGCAATAGGACTGCATGCTTGTGCAATTATAAAAGAGTTGGAAAAATTCTGGAGAATTGGATGAGCTAGGCCATCTGGATGAGTGATCACGAGTTGAATTTGAAAATGGAGTCCAACAGTTTATATTTTGGACAAGCATGGAGTCCTGTTATTTTGTTAAGACCGATTATTACAGTGCTTAGTTAAGTCCACATCATCAAAGAGCAACAATTTTCACTACCATAATAAATTTTAATGCCGCCGATTGGCCAGCTCTCTGTGCTATTGTATTCTTTGACAGTTGATTGGCTACTGGAAAGGACCTTTTTACATTATTGAGCTCCAGTTTAAGAAATATTGAACTGTTTCTCAAAAAGCCATCTGCTTGAAATATTGGAATGAGAGATTGCCCTGTGTAGCTGTACACACCCTACTGCAGAGGAAGATATGACTGCACTGGATGAAGGCTAATAATTTTAGAGACACTTTATTTCTATTTCTATTTCTCATGACAAAAAAAAATATTTAAGTTTATGTTGACCCGCAGATAGCAAATTTGCTATTCGAGGCGGGTCAATCATCAAACAAAACTTTAGTTATACACACAGCGATAAATATGCGTCCACTCAGCTCAGCGACCACAAGAGATAGCTATGATAATTAAATGTCAATCATTTAAAATTTATTTTCTGTAGTCGAAAATGAAATAAAGCAAGAAAGACTGAAAAAGGCATTAGGCTTCTAAACAACCTTGTCCCCAGGGCACCACCCAAAGCCAGGGAAAAGCACCATGGGGACGAGGTTGGCTTCTAAAAAGGCATAAGGCTTTCTAATAAGAAAATTTATCAGCAAAGTCTTAAAGCTACAATCTTGGACAAATTAAATGGAACATTGAGACCACCCCTCCCCCCAAAATCAGTGATGGGAAAATGGCGCGTTTTGGCCTTCACGCACCTTCATCCTTGATTTGGGGGAGAGGGGGCATTTCTGTTCCATTTTATTCTGTCCAAGATTGCAATCTTGGACAAATTAAATGGAACATTGAGACCACCCCTCCCCCCAAAATCAGTGATGGGAAAATGGCGCGTTTCGGCCTTCACGCACCTTCATCCTTGATTTGGGGGAGAGGGGGCATTTCTGTTCCATTTTATTCTGTCCAAGATTGTAGATATCTTACTTTCCTTCAAGCTTGTTTCTTGTAGCCCTCACATTGTCCACTGTTTATCTGGCTTTCCAATAATGACCTTTTACCTCTGTGATCTTCTCAGGCTCAAGGAATACCGACCATGCTCATGGAATACTAACCAAACCCAAGATGTTCTCTGCAATCTAAGCTGTGCCATTAACCTTTGGTGACATTTATTCTGATCCACCCTACAGGCGGCAAGCACAGCTCCATTGGACCCCACTGCATCATAATAATATTAATACTTAGGGTGTTGTCCAAGGTAGTAAAACTATCTTATGCATCACTGAAGAAAGCAGGATGTCTTTATATAAATGTAATCATTGGTGTGAAACCCTTTTTATTCAAGATGTGACATAGATATGATGAACATTTTGCAATGCCACCAAGTCTTTCGTGATTTCCTTGTTCAAAGTATGTATATACTTGAAGATCTACAAGATCCAATAATTATTATTCAGTTTTTAATAATAATGGTTGGGCCTCTAATTTGCACATGTTGTTTGTGAGAGAATGTTTAACACATATTTAACACATGTTGTCTGCACAAAAATTAATGCAAAAGTATTGAGCAACATATTAAGCCACTCCTGTTATAAAAATAGATATTACCTTTCTTAAATGCTATGTGTGATATGTTGATATTTGTGACCCCAAGATGTTTCAAATTTTTTGGATTCTTTTGTTAGCTTGAAAGAGGGTTCTCTTGACTTCCTGTAGAAATACCCTCCACGTGGGTGTAGGAAACTACAACATTTTGCTTTGTTATCAGTTTCTCCTATTTGCAGCTTTTTAAAGTGTGTGAAAGTGCAATTGTAATTACAGGGAAAGCTCCTCGAAGCTGTCGGACTAAGTGTATTTTACTTTCCCCTTTCTTGGATGCATTTAAAAGGAACACATTCACACAAGTGAAGACAATGTTTTCTCGATTTCTCAGGCATAATATATTATCATTCTCATCATCATATATGTTACATCTTCTCTATCCCCTCAATGTAACTTACACACAACATGAGTGTATAAACCTTTAGAGAGTATTATTATTATTATTATTATTATTATTATTATTATGCACTCGACTGGTAACTATTGCTTGAGCTATTTGTAACTGTTAGTTTGTTGTTACCCCAGATCATCTCAGTGTAGTATATTAACTACCAAGTTCCACTAATACAATACAGGATTTTAGTAATTTTGTAAAACTTTAACACTTGAGAACAGTGATCGGAAATTATTTCCACTAATACAAAACAGGATTTTAGTAATTTTGTAAAACTTTAATACTTAAAAACAGTGATCGGAAATTATTTCCATATGCAGTAATTAAAAACACCATCTTTACATCTCGAGATAACTTCAATAAATAACATATCATTGACTTATGAGACCTAAATAACCACAGTGTGTAATTGAGAATTCAAACACAACGTCGTAACATTCCAAAATATGTAATATCGTGTCCTGACTTGATTATTTAACAACATCGTTTATTGATTACATTCCGTAATTCCTCACCATAGTACAACATAATTATATTTTTCTAAAGTCCTGAGTTTATTTTCAGAGTTTTCTGGTTTCTCTGAAGAGATCGCAAAATCAAACGAGAGGAAGCGCTAATTTCACACGTCTGATCTATAAAACACGTTTAAACCCAGTTGGTTAAAATAGCAACATGCTCGAGTTAAAACCATTGAAACGAGAACTATAGGAAAGTAACATTTTCTAATCTTTCCTTCATTTTGATGTTTTGGCGAATATATACCATACATTTCAGTTTTGCACAACTTCATAGATGTTTGTTCGCACGTGCTCGATCTTTAAGTTCCGCTTTCCAAGTTTCTCCGAACCTCAGTGAGTTGAAGTCACCGTTACGACAATTGTATCTCTACCTTTAAGTTTACAGTTCCAAGGGGAGGAATCCGTACTCAACTCTCCGTAATAGGAATTTTCGCTAAGGCTGGTTCAATAACATGATTTCGCATCCGCTATGCACATGTTTCATAACTTGTACCTTTAAATTGGTAACTTGTTTCTTTAGGTCACTGACTTCAGAATGGAGCTTGAGGTTAATGTCTTTTAGTTCGTCCACTTTCTGCTGAAGATCTGCTTCCTTTTCAAGTTTTCTCTTTCGGCATTTAGACGCCGCTACACGATTTCTTTGTTTCTTTCGTTCGTTCTTCACCGTTTCCTGTAACGCCAAATCGATCGGAGGAAGAGGCGGTGTTCCGGGTACAACTTGCGGCTCATTCTCAACTTTAATGTTCTCCAATCTTTGCGCTGGTATTTGAACACTCAATATTTGACTTAAGCTTGTGCTGGGATCAAAATTGCAAGCTGCATTCCGTTGAAAATCGGGGAAAATTTGGTTGGCTCCGGCCGATTGTAGCGACACCAGCGGAAGTGACTGGGTTGAGATGGTGGATGTTGCTGAGCACATCACAGGAGTTGCACTGGCGACCGTGTTTGTCGCTGAGTTCGCTCCATTCGCTGTCACAAACGGCATATTAACAGTGCTTTGTATCGATGACATTGGAATACTTTGTACCGCTGCTATAGCTGCATTCTGACTTTCATTGCCTTGTTGATCATGGAGCCGTTGAAGCGCTTCCATAAAGCCACGCGCATACATTTCTTGTTGTTCTGTAACCGAAAATGTTCCTTTAAAAAGCTGACCCGGTGTTGGTGTTGTTAGAATACCTCCATAGCTCATGATTAATTTCTCCAGTTCAGGTGAACCCAGTGTCAGCAAATTCAAATCTGGAGATGTCAGTACAGTTCCTTCGATCGACGTTTGTCGCCGCGTATTCGGTGATGAAAAATCAAGCTTCAAATTGCCTTTGTCATAGGATGAGCTTTGCGAAGTTGACGTTGTCGGCATAATTTCTTCGTCGTACAGTGATGCTTCCATCCACAAAGTATCTTTTGAATGGAATATTACAAAAATCAGCTGACTCAAGCGTTTAAGATTGCTCGTGATTTTCGAAAAACGCAAGTTTTGTTTCCGTATAAATCCTATAAGGCTTGTGTCATTTTCTATTTCGGACAACCATATGTCATCCAAAATCTGATTGGTCAAACCGTTGTCATTTGTTCTATTGTGAATGATGATTGGTTGTTTCCAGTTTCATGTGACAAATTGCGTAGAAACTTGTGACGTCAACCGGAAAACATGCCGAAAACAAAAGCCATATTTCCAAGGCAATATCAGGAGCGCGAATTTTCGATTCGGAGAAGACAAAAGAAGCACTAGAAACTTCATGAAGAAGGGAGCAAAGCATTTTTTTAAATAAGTAAAGAAAGAAAGAAAGAAAGAAAGTAATAATCATTCAATCATCAAAATAATAATTATTTTTCAAAACGAGAAATTTCCTGTAAAATGTGCAAAGTTCAAAAGCATTAAGAAGTTTTCACTTACGTTCAAGTTCCTTTCGGTAATTTCATGAAAAACGTAATGACCGGAACATGGAATTTTTCTAATTAGCTTGGGGAAAAGTTGGTTTTACTCGGAAAACTGCCGAACTGATAGGGTAACACCCAACGCCCAACGCCGTTATTTTCAAATTCGGAGTTTCTTAATTGTTCTGTGACAATTTACACCCTTGTGCATGTTCTTTACCGGAAGTGATCATAGTTTTGCAATTACTCAGTTGTCACGTTCGCAGATCACTGAAGTCTGGGAAAATTTTGTTAATTAAATATTCGACTTTTGATAAGTTTATTTTATTTTATTTTATTTTTAATGTGAAATTATTATTTCTAGTACCGTTTCCTAATCCTTATCAACCTTTTCTGCGATTGCATAAGTCACGTATTTTTTATTTCAGTTTTCCTCAACCCTCATGTATAGACGATTATTTTTTAACGAACGTGTTCAATAAATTAACAAAACGTGAGGCTATGTCAAAATATTTTGTCGCCTGTGAGAGAATCAACCTTGATTCGTGAGTTCAATATTTGTTAAATCGTGCATTGAATTTTAAGCTTAATTCATATTTTTTATTTTAGCGCCAGGTGTAGTTTTGAATGCTACTGTAGTGTTCGTTTACCATAAATGGTAATTTGAATATGAAAGTCGTGAGGGTATCTTGCAGGTCTCTATTGTTAAAACTCTTATAATTTCTACTCCCGGAAAAAATGGCAGTTTGTGGTCTTTTCTCGGAAACGCAAATTGAAAGAGAACAAATTTCAATGCACCGATTCGCAGTTAAAGCGGACATTTCTACACTTCTTACACACTGTTGAATGCCCATAGTTATCTTTCTCCGAACTGTCTTTGGGTAGGCAAAAAAAAAAAAAATTAACTTGCCCAATTTCATTTGAAAGTAAGAGACGCCTTTGTGTTCCAATCATTTTGAGAGGATGACGTTATAAAGTCGAAGACAAGGATCAAACAAACCTATGGCCTTCTTCGTAATATGTACACATGGAAAAATCTTTTAAAATGAACTTCTCAAATTTATGATTTAAAAAAATAAGCAAGATATAAAACAATAGATTGAAAAAGAATAAAAGTAACGATTATAGATTGACTTAAAAGATTTGTCGGTAATAAAGGTAAAAATAAATTATAAACTGCAACGAACATGGGGAGTTTTTCCTTTATCTCGATTTACGTGTGCGCGTGTACATCCGTTAACCGTTCGATGTCCTCAAAAAAAATATATATGGGGATACGGAAATCGTTTTCACGACAGCGGTTATCGCTACGTGCAACTAACCTGAGTATCAGGCTTTACCCCTCAGGAAGGGCTGACTCAGTTTACATGCAACGATTGCGCTTCACTTCTCACGAGACTTGTCACGAGACAAGATGTAAACACACCCACAAGTCTTTCCAAATGTTTTTAATAGGAAGCACACCTTCACACGAAATGCGGAATTCGAATCATACACTGTAGTCACACAGGTGTTCAACGGAAATCGCCTTTACTGTTACGAACTGAAACGATATTGGCCCAACTGTAACCAAATATTATTTTGGTTTAAGTTTCGGGAGAAAAGTGAAATTAAAAAAAAAAAACAAAGTCGAATTGAAAGGCCTTAAGTGCGTAAATCCAACTTAAGCCCAGTCACATGCTAATCGGCTTACCATTACATAGCTTTTTTTTATTTTCAAAGTAATATAAGCGTGCGTTTGTCACGCGATGTAAGGGGAACTGCCTATCACGCAACTCACGTAACGCAAAACATACTTTTCCCGTTAAAGCGCTCTAAAACGTTCAGGGAGTGAAATTACAGTTAAAGAAGAACTCATTTGATATTCGATGAAGATATGTTCAAGAAAACGTCACAAGGATATTCTAAAGGAAACTGTCTTGAACCGGACTGTTAATTACGTGACAATGGTTTCGGCGGGAAAAAAATTGCCGCAACGCGGTGGCCACTGGCGCGAAAAAAATTACTTTGCTTATTTTGAACTTGTGTATCTTTTTTTATTGACCTTAGCTTACTTTCTGGGTTGTTGTTTTCATTTGTTAAAGAATGAACAACACGATTCATACATCAGTTTCTCCAAAACCAAGGTCGACGCCCAACAGTGGTCCCAAATTATCGATTAATAGATCAGAGTGGACTTCCTCAACAGCTGACAACGACTGTAGCGCGAAAAGGCAAAGCTTAGATCTCTCTGGATCGGTTTCAAAACGAAAAAAGACTCCGTCATCGTGTGTAACAACGAGCAATGAGGAGTTACCTCAAAGAAGCGATAATGATAAGGAAGAGATGAATGAGAACGACCTCGTATATAAAAGAAATTTTGGCGAGGCACGTGAGGACAGACCAGAAGACAAAGATGTGAAGGTGGTATAGAGAAAGTTTGGCAAACTGAGGACCTCCCAGTTTGGGAAGGTTGTTAGGGAGTCGTTGCCTCTTGAAAATATCTGCTACAGTGTAAATGCTTTCTTTACCCCCGCCTTTTAGTTTTAATCTCAATGAATAATTCATATTTGTCATTGCGCCTTGTATCCTACACCCCTAGGGTACCAGTGCAAACTGAACAAGCTTAGGGATGCAGGAAGTCCTGCATACAGTTGTATATCGGTCATTTAAAAGTTATAATTTTTCTTTCATAGAAAATTCTTCACATATCGGTCAGTTTTGTAAGCTTAATATTATTGTCCACGAAATTATGAAAAATGGAAATTACTTTATCATTATACTTTTTGCAGAGAGTTTTGTCAGTGGTTTGGAGTGGAGGAAAGTTAGGCTCCTCCTATTATGACACTGAAACTTCACAGTTGTATCTTCAGATGGATACCATAGAGACAAACGACTTTCAGTTTCTTAAAAGAGGTAATTTTTACTTTGTATATAAAAAGTAGAATTAATTCCCGTCATAGAAAAGTTAAACTTGGACTGGACTTAAGAACCTGCGTGAAGTGAAATCGCAAATATATGACATATTTTCTTTTTAAATGATTTGTTAGCATGTTTAAATGTAATTCGGAGTATGATGTATTCATTGTTTTTGCTCTGTGACTCTGTTCTATTTTTTTTGAACCATGATTTGTTCTTTTTACAGTTAAAGACCAGGTACAACCTGACATGATTATCACAAGCGCAAAACAAGATCAGAGGCTGTTCAAGATATTAAATGGGGAAGGTGCAACGTTTGTTGATTAATACTAAGATTATGCTATTTTTTGTACCATTCATCTTTTCGTTACTAAAACTTTTTGATTTGTAGAAGGAGAAAATAACGAAGAACCAATCTGCATGGCTACAGAAGTGGAAACTCTTCCCAGCATAGATTTTTGTAAGAGTGTGATCTATAATGCTTGAAAACGTATTTGGCACAAAATTCGGCTGAAATGTTAGTCTTTCAGCTTGGTGAAAAATTAAAAAAGGAGATATTTTAAAAGGCTTAATAGGTCATGTCTAATTTCTATGTTTGCTTTGCTTAATTTAGATAATCCTAGAAGAAAGACATGAATCCTAAATGCAAAGATGATCCTACAATGAAGTCATGTTTTTGTTTGTTAAAGCACAATGTGCTTTTCATATGATGCAAGATTTGGAAGTATTAAGCACAGCTAAACAGTCTGAAGCATTGCATGGGTCACGATTTAACACAGCTCTCACACCTGTTTTTAGATTCTAAGTACATTGTGAAAGAAAATTGTGCTGAACATGGGACTTATAAAACTAAGAGTGCGTTCGATTGACCGTATTCCGGGTTAGGAATACACGGAATAGAAGTTAGAAATCCTTCGTTTTTACGTAGATTCACATTAAAATTGTCAAACACCTGCTAAAATGCTATGTTAAACATATCTTTATTGTCCTTGTTGCTTCAAAACGTCAAACATACCATTTTAGAGCATCTCTTTAAGTATTCTTATTCCGGAATAGGGTCAATCGAACACACCCTAACTCTTGACATTTTCACCATGAGCCTGTAAATAGATCACGATTACACTTATTGGATAAAAACTCACGAAACAGCCTGCTTACAAGTTGGATATTGTAATGTCAGTCAATATCTGTTCCTAACTAGTATATAATAGATCTTGATTGTACTTATTAGTTTTTCATAGAAACAGTGTCATGCATGAGGTGCATGCAGTATAAGATTTTTTTTCCAACTCTAAAAGATAACCTTAGCGGGTCTCACTCATCAGTTGGCATGAAAACAGTCTTGTGTATTGTATTACATGCAGAATAAGATTTAGAGATGATGTCTGACTCTGAAATACATCCAAATTTCATTGGTCAAATGTCGATGTAAACAAGGCGCAGTCAGAGGGGTTTCAATAAAATTTAAAGTTAGTGGCTGGTTTAATCAAATGCCAAGTTTCAAAAGCAAAATTGATGATCATGTTTAGACGACTTCATGTCGCCATTGGCCAAATTAAGGTTTAAAGAATGTGCCTTTCTTCAATTTAGGGAAAGAAATAGCTAATTCAGTGTGAATGAATAATAGCCACAACACAGTCATCTCTTTTTTATCCTTCACTTAAATGCAAGTGCTCAAATTTGATTGATATTTTAGATCAACAATATTATTAATTAATTTATGAAGTATCCATGAAATGAATTATGGCATTCAATGTCGTTTCAGGAATCCTGAAATATTTTACTGACATAGAGAGACACCTAAAATAAATTACTTTAGCCTGGTTTCACTTAACAGGGGCAGTGTATTGTATCATTGGGAGATTAAGGGCCCACTGACATATTTTTGGGGGTACGTTGCTAAGGATGTAATGCTTAAGTAATTTGAGAGAATTGGGCATTATTTTTGTCAGTTTCCAACTTTTGTAAGCCAATGACCCTAAATATGACATTATCATACCACGCCCATGATCACGTGACCAATAAAAGAAAACCCTAAATTTGTCTCCATGCTACGCAATTTGGGTATTTAATGGATGGTTTGATAATTTGCATTCGTTTTTGCATCCAGCCAAGCATGGTTTTCTTTTTATTTTGAAAATTGTTCTTTTTAAAGACATAAACAATACTGAAATACCCATAACTTTTTCAAAAAAGATGATTTTAAAAAATCAATGCTTAGCTATATTCTGTATTTGCGGGTGAAACGTGCCATGTAAAAGAAATTTAATTCAATTTAAAACCGCCGGAAATTTAGCTTTTTTCTCAAACCGGAAGTCAGTTCGTTTACGCATGCGCAGTTGATCTGAGAACGAGCGGGAGGAAGGGCGAGGAAAAACCTTCGATGGAAACAACAGCTTGTGCGGTGACTTTTGATTGTGAGTGGGTTTTCTTGTCAGCTCATGATAATGGTGACGTCAGTTACCGGAAGTAACATTTCACTTCCTTAGCAAAGCGCAAAAAATCCGTCTGTGGGCCCTTAAGACTCAGAGATGGTGTCTGACACTCGCATACATTCTGATTTTATTAATCAGATACCAATGCAAACAATGTTTTTTCATCTCATTTCCTTTATTAATGCTAGTGATCCAATTTCATTGATTCAGCTTATGAAGTGTGCAAGAGAAGGATAATAGCATTAAATGGCCTTCCAGGAATCCCACAACATTTCACAGACAATGAAAGAGACATACACATGACCTCATTAGTACCATTTGACCATTTCAATATGGCAAGTATATAATTTTCTTTGTATACAAACTATGTGATTCCCAATAGAAGATTATTATCTCTCCACTGTTCTTTTTTATTTGCACCACTCTAGTTGGGAAAATATCAGGAACCTGGATTCATTATCATCCATGCATTGGATATGTTTGTCTTAGTGATAACTTTTTTTGCAATTTTTATCATCTACTGTTGGCTAAATGATTCACCAAAACTTGTTAAGGTCAGAACTTCCGGCTACTTGACTAATGACATTAGCTTGGAAGTGTTTCATTGTATTTTTAGGTGCGAAGTGCTGGTGCCTTGATCAAATATATTGACAAGAAGAGAATTGGTGTAGAATTGGAGGATCCTGAAGTGAGAGTTCCCATTTTGGGACTTAAAGTGTTTTCTCTGTAAGTAAAAGCTTGATTTGTCATTGTGCTAAATTATTGGAGCCCAAATTTTCTTATAAAGGTTTTTACTTCACATTGCAGGAGCGATCTTCTTATTATTGACAATAATTCTTACAGGTATGCTAAATAAGGTGTCAGATGTTCTGTCAGTCTAAAGATATGAGTTAACATATCCTCAAACTTTCATGTAGTATTCGTTAATGATTATTATTATTATTGTTATTTTTATTCACAATGTATTCAGTCAGAATTTGTGAACTTGATATATGTTGAACCTTGGTAGAAGAAACTGGCCAACCATAGTGTAGCAATTACCAACAGCTGAAAAATAACAGCATAACAAATAACAGAGTCGTTTCAAGGAAAGATGGGGGCGGGGTGAGTAGGGTGGCTAGCTAGAAAGATGATTACCTTAAAGAAATCCAAAGACAATGACACAATAAAGCACCTACATGTATTAATTACCTAAGTCAACTTTACAGTGAAATTTTACTATTGTTTAACTTTTTCTAGTCACGCACATGAGTCATAAGACTCATCTCAGTTGATTTCTTCAAAACTTCTCTTTAATTATTCAATAGCATACCATACAAAATGTACTTTATTCTGTTTTCAAGCTAGTGATTGCATTTTATTTTGGAACGAAAAAGTGCTTTGCAGATATTTCAAAAGGAAAGACACCCATCTGTGTATAAGATAGGAACAGGAAACAGCGGTGCCAAGGAAGGACTTTCCCTTTTTGGTAATGATGGAAAACGATCAAAATGTTCTTAGTAACAAAAGTTACTTTTTTGTCATCTAAGTTGCTCGTAATGGTAGTGAGAACCCCTTTTTACTTGATTGATTGCAGGCATCATGAATACAACCAAATCTGTTCGTGGAAGTCATATGTTGAGGTTTGTTCAGGAAACAATTAGAGTTATTTCTCTCTCCTCCGGTTGGCTCAATCGGTTGAGCATCGGACTATGATGCGGGAGGTTACGGATCAAAACTCCGTCCGGACCAACAGTCAGGGTCTTTAAATAACTGAGGAGGAATTAGCCATTTGCATGCTTTTATTAGAATAGAATAGTGTAACATAAAGTTTACTTTAAATTGGTGGCAAATACACCACAATCTATTAGATACAGTTTCCAATTTGCCCACTAAAAACTCATATAATTATAACAGTCTTTGCTCAAACCAGTATTCAGTTTTGGCAATACTGCACTCTTGCCGGCTTCACTCAAGAAAAACATGACTGTTGGAGGAGGGCCAGTTTTTTTCTTATTTTCGGAAAAGCATGTTAATTAGGTTGTTGATAACGCTGTTATGACCAGTAGTTGAGCAGTACGTAGCGTAAGGAAAGATAGAACAGGATTTGCCGACTCATTAACTCAGTTATACAAGTACAGTACTTTACAAAAATTGAGCTATCGAGCCTCTGAAATTCAAATCACATTCAGCCTGAATATCATGCAGGCTTTCCTGTCCTTAATGCTCAAGTAACATTCATATCAACTGCAATAATCGAAAATCCTAATTTGCATCAAGAGGGGATGACGTAAGAGAACGGATCCCCATGCCCCATCCTAGTTTTTTTTAAACTCTAGTTGTAGTTTCGCAAAGCTATTTTAAGTTCTCGTTCTCTATGGCGCGCATATTTTAAATTTCTTGACGTCATTACAACTGGCTAATCAGGTGCCTCTCTAAAAATAGCTGCGCGGCTAGAATTAGATTTAAAAAAACTACCATTGGAAGAGGCTCATCTGTGGGGGATCCGTTCTCTTACATCATCCTCTCTTGCTTGCATCTATCTAAATAATTATACGTCTTTCACATATGTAACCTCTTAATTAATATGGGGCAGAGACTTCGGTGACTGACGTTTCAGCCGCTAGCAACCTTTCAGCCACTTTCAGCAGGACTGATCTTCAAATATTTGCTTCATCAGACAACAAAACAAGGAAACTATCCCTTCTTCCAGAATAGGGAAATTGCCATTCCCATTGAGGTGATAACTTTCAATGTTTTTGCTTTAGGCTGTGGTTTTTGCGACCCTCAAGAGATATCAATCTTCTTAAACAGAGGCAAAGGCTGTCTCATTTTTTATGAGTCTCAGAAATGCAGAGCTTGTTGCGTCTTTGCAGGATTGCTTGAAGCACATAAAAATGTCTCTGTAAGTGTGTTTTAGACCAGATAGATCCCAGCTGAAAGAACGCTGAGGTAGTAATTGTACACAATTGATTTACTTATCCCGCGTTTTAGCATAATGCAGCAAATGAGACTATTGCTTAACTCCCACCTGGACTAGATGCTAGTCTTTCGCAGTATATGTCATTAGCGCCGATATATAGGCCTGCATCAAGAGGAACAGAAAGTGAACTTTCTTGTCTAAGCCGGACGTGAAAAAAAAGGGAGAAAAAGAAAATTGGCCGAGACATCTAAATTTCAGCAAAGGTATCATTTTGGGTTATAGGTTTTTCTTAACGTCTGCGACTACATGGCACTGTATGAGGTCAATGAGGCCTCATCGCTACAACACTTCTTTCTCAAGTTTAATCGTAGTATAACTGAACTGAAATTCCGACTTCCTTAGGAATAAAAACCTTTCAATGACAGAGCCATGCATTGCACCATCGATCCTGAGAGTGATAATCTGGTAGGCTATAACTGACTACACCATTGCACCTCCACATCATCGGCAGAGAGAAGGAAAAAAATACTTGAAGATATCAACAATTCATTTGACACACTCGGATCCCAGTATTTTTTACAATGTACCCCCAAAAATTCGAAAAGGAGACCTGAGGACTCCCAAGTTTGAAAACCTGGACTTCTAGCATTTATGTCCACCTAAATCACAAAGTCAGCATTCATTTTGAACCTTTTTATGCAGAGGGTGTTGTCTAGAATGACGACTGCACAGGCATCAGTTGGCGACTGGCAAGCACTTTACAAGGTAAGTGACATCTGATCCACAATCGAGGCACAATTGAATGCAGAAGCTAGCCCTGTAATACTTTTTGCACGAATTAGCTGGTGATTGAATACAGATTATTCTTTATTTTAATCTAGACTGCCTACAATGGAACCTACATTGCTGATCTGTGTAAAACAGTTCCAGCAGACATTGAAATTGCGCGAAGGGTAGGTTGTTCTATAGTTCTATAATCTGAAAACGGGACTAATACAAAATCTGATATTTCAATGCCCGTATTAACCCAAAGGACATTGCGTGCCGCGTTGAATTTCGCACAGGCGGAAAATCCGAAATCAGTTGCGAGTACCCAATCCAAACGAATCTGTAGAAATAGTTGGATATTCAGTTTCGCTGATGATATTTCACAACGTTACATTTTATTTTCAGATTACTACAAGTTTTACGGATGAATTACATGGCATTGGAAGTCTCATTAGTAAAATAGTAAGTTGGTGAGATATATATGTTACACGTTATATCAGCCAAGCAACGACGACAACAGCGTTGGACCCAACAGAACAAAAAGTTTGTTATAGAAATAAATCCTACTTTAAAAGCTTAAATTGGGTTTGGTTTTGAATCTTCTTTCTTCGTTTTGAAGGGCACCCAAGCGCCAAATATAAGTTAATTTCATGGTAATAAAAAACATACTGTGTTGGAAACATATTTGCGTTTTATTGTGCCACCATGATCACAAGTTCACCGTCGTTTTTGTGCTCAACAACCGACTGGCGAAATTTAAGCCTTTAGACTTAGACCCAAAGGCTTTTACTTTGAGTTCAGGCTTTGAATTTACGGCCTGTTACCCCGGCGTTCAAAGAGGCCTCCTGGAGCCGGACCGAAGAGAGAATGACGTCATATTACCCGATTAAGAATGCAGCATGCATCAATAATGCAGGATATTAACATTTTAAGGCGCGAGTTTAATATCTTAATGGTCTGAAACCCCGAAACTCCGGTCCTGCTAATAAATTAGTCATTTTTTACACACATTGCATTCTAAAGCTAGGGCTAGATGCCATTTCTTCCTCGACGCAGCTCGAGGCCGACCGTGAAATAAAAAATCTTTAACTTAATCAGTAGTGCAGCAGCTCTCGAAACCTGCTATTGTTTCGTATTGTAAGCAGTTTCTACAGTTTTTAAGTCTAAGTCATTGTTTCAATTTTATAGTCTTTTGTTTTTGGTTCGGGTAGCGAACCAATCACATACTTTACGACAACTGCTACATCACCCAACTTAACATAACAATACCTTCCGTTTGAAAGGAAGGCTTAAAATTTTGTCGGTCTAGTGACTGTGATAAGCTTCTTTCGAATATATACACTTTCGAAAATAAGGGGAATAGGAAGTGATTTTCTTTGACCGAATTAGCAAGTAGTTCCGGTGAAACATCGCAAGCTTGTGATGATGATGCAGGTATTGTGCAATTTTAGGCCAGATGTGAATTACCTGACGTTAATTTCATTCAAAATTCAAAGACGTTCTTTGGCGAGTTTATGTTGGGTCGCACAAATACCTCTACTTAGGAGGATATTTTATCCGATGAAAACAGCGAGGACGAGTTTCATATAGAGGACAGCGATAGCCTGCGAAGCGAGCGCTTCCGTTGGGAACAAGACTTTAGATGTTTTGGCCGCGCGAAAAATGGGGCGAGATCCAAAAATGAAAGAGCGGTATGGGAGATGGGATTCTCCCACGGAAACTGATGTCGGTGACGTGCTAGGAAGTTTTAAGGATCGTGTTTGTACCCGCCGGAGCTATCAAAAGGGGCCGAAGGTCCCTTTTTCTCTAGAGTGGGTCTTTCCCAAAAAAGTTTTGATTCTGGAAAATGAAATAGTTTATTAGGAGAGTACAGTCAACCATCTGGTGGTTACAAGTGCTACACGTGCACAATTCCACATAGTAAACTTAATACGAGGAGATTAACAATATAACAAGCTAAGTCTTAGGCAACAGACAATGGAAACACAATGTACAAGGCACATATGAAAAACCACCAAAACTACTCCTTATTTGTGGCCGAAAAAGGTAGAAACGTATTCCTTGTCTAATGTAGTGGCACTAAATCTCGAGGAAAAGGTATCGTACATTACCTACATTACCCTACCATAATCTACCATAATCAAAACAAAACAAAAAGGGGACATTTATGTTAAGCTGGAGACCCACTGAAAGGAATTTTCACCGAAACAGATCAGAAAACTCCCTCGAACAAATTGTAATCGGATTTCAACTTGGAAATGAGAAACAATCGCAGAACTTCCGCTTGGGAACACTGCTAGGGCTCCACCAAGGAATTAAGGGAAATCTCTGTAAAGTAACTGCCTTTCACATGAGTCTAATCTAAATTCAACCGAGGAAGACCAACTTAAAAGGATTAAGCAGAAAGCAAAAAACCGCGAATAAAATACGCTGAGACACAAGTCTTGACCAACTTCCACCACGGAAGAGCATAATAGAATGACAGAATCAAAAAGCGAAGATCCCTACCTAAACTCGCCTGGAGATGCAATCGGCACAGACACCTGACTGGGTAGTACAAAAGTCAGCATGGCAACTACGTGTAACTTGGCAAAATAGAGGCGAAGAGCCAAACACTTTGACTTGAACGCTCTGGTTTCAAAAAAACCTATTTTTCGATCTCCCCATCACAAATATCTCCGGCCTGTCTGGCAGAAACAGCCAATCTTTCACAAAGAAATTAAGATGAACACCATCGTCGCTTAAAAGGGTCCAATAATACGCCGATTTCCACATAGGAACAGTTAGCGTTGCGACCGCTCTACAATCGCGCATGTGAGTGAACGCTCTTCCGATAAGCGTGTGAGAAGGCACTAAGCAATTGTTTTCCGACGACCAATCTTGAGAGAAAGCATCTACCTTCGGAAATGGACTCCTTGGTCTTGTCTACGGCATTACAATCGAGATGGCTCTTGCAGTCATCGAGGAAATCAAGCATCGCATATCTTCGCGTTAAATTTGTATATTATATAGGGATTCCTTTCCTTTTCTATTGAAAACAAGAGGTGAAAACAAGAGGTGGCCTTGGTCCAGAGCGCTGATCAACGGGATTTGTTTCAACATCATCATCTAATCTTAAAAGCAAAGGAAAATAAAAGCGACAAAGGCACATTTGAGTTAACCAAAGGCTCAAATAGTAATTTAATTGCCATAAACGTGCTTGTTGTTGTAAAGTAGACAGGTAGATTCCGTCCAGATAAAATGGAAGCAACGTAATAGACCAAAACTTCCCTTTCATACGTAGCGAAAATTCTTTTCCTGTCACAAAATTGTTGTGCAGCCCGTACGTCCGTCCGTACAATGTGACCCTCCACAGCAAAGCGACATCAAAATGGCGGACTGATCCGCTAAGAACGAGACACGCGATTTACCCTTCTCTCGCCGCAGACTCACCTACCCCTAGATGAAATATTTTGAGCTACTTACCCACCACTACGCGTGGTCTAACAAAGAATTTGAAGAATTTTCAACCTCTTTTGGGTCAAGTAAAGCTTCATATTGTGACCGACCCTTTGGAATATTGACATCTGACACCGCAATATTGATCAGGAAATATTATATCATAACTGCGAAGATCAGAGCTTTACTTGGTTGCTTACTTGAATTATCATGCCCCATTCTAAACCTAATAGTTTTCCGTCCTTCGGGCTTTTAAAGTGGTAAAATCAGAGAGCAGAGTTTGAATTCACTATTTGGTGGGTTTTTTTTTTTCGACGTTATTATTAGCTTTTCAATGATAACTAACCATTTAAAGGGTGAAGTGCTAGTTCTTTCTTATTTGACTGCATAAGCACATTAACGCAGGAATACAGCCGGTGATTTGCAAGAGCTCCAGCGGGAGCCGGGTCTTACTGATAGCATAGCTAATGCATGGAGATGGTTATGAACCTTTTTGTTTCATGTTTTTGACTGTATTATTCGCCTTGACGGTCAGTTCAACATCGATTGCGACCACATTGTTCTCGCTTTTGAAGGTTTTAAGGTTTCACAACGAATCCCTCGCTTAACTATGCTGAAAGCACTGGATCATTTATTATTGTGACCTAATCGGTCGCCAACGAGAAAGCCTTCAAAAGCTTTTGTCTCGATAATGAAGAGGGTGACCCCCGTTTTATTTTGCATTAAATGATTACAGAACAGAGTTTGCAAAAGTGAAAATAACAAACAGTTCTCCGGAGCGTCGTGATAATGCCTGGCACTCTCATCACCATCATCATTTATTAGCCTTGATATTAAAAAGAATTTTACAGAGTACAGCGTATGGTTAGGCGAGAAGACCTCAAGAAATCACCAGGCTTAAAGTAGAGGAGCTTAGAGGCCACCTTTCGGCCACGCGCGTGTGATTAGCGCCTGCTAC
>NC_090893.1:13619708-13629708 GCF_036669925.1 Montipora capricornis
AACCCTTTTTTTTCTTTTCTTACTTGCCTGTGGCTTCCTCATTTTTCCACATCGCTCACAAAGGTCTGGTTCCGTTCCGTAACAATGAGTAAACCAAGCAAAATCAGCCATTTAAAAAAATGCCACTCATGCTGAAATTATTATGGTGAATGATCATTTCATTTTACCATGACTGATCATAACTTAGCTTTCTGTTTTATCGTTCATCGAATGCAAAGTGAAGCCGAGCCCATCTTCCAGGGAAACTTTAAAAAGCGTCCATCTGGAATTTATTTCACGTACGTCGAACGGTTTCTTTAACACCCTGGGCCCGGTTGTTCGAAAGCCGATTAACTTAACCCGGATTAGCGTAAACTTTGGTTTCTCTTTTTCAAGTTTTTGGAGAAAGCTTCTTTTGCTTATTTTTGTTCTTCAAATGTAAAGTTTAGTCCAATATCAGCGTTGAACAGCATTTGGGAGTAGAGAAATAAATTCCTTGGTTAATTTTTAATCTGGGATTTGCGTTAATCTGTTTTTGAACAACCGAGCCATGGACCAAAAGAGGAGGGAAATTGCCCTATCTTAACAAAGATTAAGTTGCCATGAAATGATGCTTAGATAATCACAACAGCAACTGTGCTGGTGTAATTTCAGTGTAAACAGAACAATTCAAAATTCTAAGTTGCTTAAAGGAAAATGCTAGGGTCTGAGTTTTAATTGTTTTTTCAATTTGTTGAAAAAGAAGCACAAGATTTAAGGCGATAACTAAGCGTATCAATAATAGGCAAGTTGCCGCAGTACTCGATTTTTCTTGAGGTAGGAGGTCGCGAGACTCAGATAGAGTTTACGTCAAATGGAGTTGACGAGTCATCGAGCGGGATTGGAAAGAGGGAAACGCGACGGCAAAGTTACTGCTTATTATAAAATAATTAGAATAGTACGCGCACTCTCATTGGTCAATAGCTGTGTTTAGATGAGAGTATGGAAACACGGCTGTGACATCACACGAATTTTGATTGGTTATGTAGTCAGACGCGCGTTTTGATTGGCTGGTAGGAATTATGAGCATGTATCAAGAAAATCTGTTTCAATCAAGACGTGAAAAAACTAGTATTTTCCTTCATTTGTTGACTTATCTTTGAGAAATATTTTATAAAAGCAATAGAGTACTTTTTTCCGTGTTTACAAAGTCTTATCTAAACACTCGGGGGAGCTGGGAGAATTCTCGACAGTTATGCAAACCAGTCGAGGGTTTGCATAACTGTCTCGTATTCTCCCAACGCCCGTCGCGTTTAGATGAGGCTATGAAAACACGGAAAACGTCCTCTATTGCTTAAATGGAAATAGAGGTGGTGAGGTCCAGTGGTTAGGGCACTTGTCTTGCGGGAAGTCCGGAGATCAGGGGTTCGAGATCCGTCCTGACCACTCGCTGAATTTGATCCTAGTAGTTGCTGGTTTAACTTCTGTAACTTGTAAATAGTCAACTGGTTTGCCTCCGGCCAGTTGGGGTTCTTAAAAGTCGTCGCTGTTGTTGTTGTGTTCTGTCATTTCGTTGATTATGATATGTTCTGCCTCCTAGCCAGATTAGCCGCTCTGTAGTTAATTTCTAGGTGGCTTTATACCTTACATATGTAATGTTGTCCTTTTTTTTTCCAATCTCTGTTGTGATTGTGTGGTATAAATAAATAAAGATTGTTGTTGTTGTTGTTGTAGTTTCGTTTGCCTCATTACCAGAACTCAGTCCTGTCTCTTTGTTTTAAATGTAACCACAGACTATGCGGGTCATGCAGGAAGAGGAAGAGCTTGTGTTTCTTTATCAGCTTATTGATGGTCACGCTGACAGTAGCTTTGCTTGCCACATTGCATCCTTGGCTGGAGTTCCAAGTGAACTGATCAAGAGAGCCCATCAGGTTCGTCGCCTCCAGCGAAGCTTAAATAGGGACTTAAAGATCTACGACGCAGTCGTAAACGAGAACGCCAGGAAACAACAATATCATTGGCTAAAAGAGGAAAAGTAATCGTGCTGCACATGCGCACGCATTTTGCTACATATTCGTTCGGTATTCTGCACAGCAACGACGTGATTTCACCAAATTTGAGATTTTGACGACAACGCGAGCGTACAACTTATTTTTACTCTGAAACCGCTCGTACCAATGTATTTTTAGGATACTTTGCCCACAATGTACGACGCGAACGAAATGGCCTAACCGCGAAAAATTTACGATAGTGCAAAGTTATATTTTCCGGGGACGTTTTTGTCGACATCGCCGTCGTACATCTTGAAGTCCCTAATAATCCATTTGTAATACATGTACTCGTAACGTGGTACAACTAATATTGTTATATAGCTGAGTTTTTTCCCCCAGCAGCGCGTGCTCTCATTGGTTACTTCGAAGTCACATGACATCTAACAATAAAACTGTTTCCCGCCAAAGTCTCTGAGCGGGCAAAAGTGCAACATCTATGACGTCAGAGGGTAACAGTGCACTGTTACCCGCGAATGTTGACCGCTGACTGCCGTTGCTGTTGCCATTGCTCGTTTTTCAATCTCAATGTTTCCCTCGGCTGCGCCTCGGGGAAACATTGAGATTCTCGCGAAACAAAATTAACTGTTTCCCTCGGGACCAGTCATTACGTGTTTATTGTTGTATACCTAGCCTTTCACTCAACAAAACGAGCACTGTGATTGGTTGGTTCTTGGTCACGTGCCCCTGATCAAATTCAGATGTATCCCGATAGGGATACTTTTGCTGCGATTGTTGACGGAAAAGTCCAAATATACAACAAAGCACTTAATGTCTGGTCCCTCGGGAAACTAGTTAGTTTTGTTTTCCTTCGAGTCCCGATGTTTCCCTCGACTTCGTCTCGGGAAACATAAGGACTCTCGAGAAAACAAAACTAACTGTTTCCCTCGGAACCATACATAAAGTGTATAATATAACATCTACCAGATACCTGTGAGCAGTGAGGGACACTGAGAAATGTCGGCCCGAACACCACTATGTCAGATCCCTTTCTTATTCGTAGTTTAGTTCCACGCGACTTAGACTGAGATGATATTCAAGATATATGAAATTTCAGAGACTACGAGATTACAAGGAAATCAATGGTTGCAAGACTAGCAACCGACGCAAGACACCTGAGGTAAAAGTGCCGACGACGAAGGCAACGCAGAAAACGTCATGTCAAAATATAATGTGACGCTGTCTTTTCGGTCTAAAATGCTCATCATCAGTGAGTTTTAGCGTCGCGTTTAGTTTACGTGAAAGGGGAAACAGTAGGCTACTGCTTGTCATATAAAGACATTACGACTTCCTTGCTTAAACGTTTGTCCCTCATTTGAGAAGTTACTCTATTTTAGCTAACATGGCAAGAAAATTCTACATGTTCCAGCACTCGGCAAAGTCCCTTTTTGACTTATGGCTGTTTCTGCTTAGGTGGCCTCATGCACCATAAGCCTTTTTAGAGACATTACGCCAAGCCGACCACTTCTGCTGGAGAGAACAGGACAGCCACTACACCGAGGACTGCATCCGCTACTCTTCCCGAATATTGCGTTGGTTCTTTAAGGGGGTGGCTCTTAACTACCACGTTGTTTCTATAGACCCCTTCAAATAGTCATTTCTCGAGTCCGTTAAACTCTACAGTTATCCTTCCTGGCCAAGTGTGTTCTATTCACACACACATTTGGTAAATCACGTGACCAAACAACTTTTTAACACAACAGTATGAGAACATTCTTACACAAAATCTGTAGCATGGATTTAAAAATATATATATTTCTCAAGAATATCAGTTCCATTGATGGGACGGTTCCCATCCGGTGAAAAAACCGCCTCTTCCTTTCGTTTCCTGAGAGGTTTTACATGATTTTTACTGAAACGCACGGCAGAGGACTGGGACTAGTTGCGCATGCGCCTTTTGATTGCAGTGATGTCAGATCGCCATTGAAAAAGTTACTTCAAAGAATCATCCATGCAGCCTTTTTGTAGGGCTCTTGACTACAAATCTTCCTCTGCCACTTCCCTTAACGTCCAAAAGGGACTTTAAAATCGTTTGTACCCATCCAGTTACAGGATAGTTCGCCTGTATTGTACAAGGTGAACAAGACGGAATAATCGCGAAATACTTGCGATAGCGCTAAGTTATATTTTGGACCGACGTTGCTTAAACTCCCTAATGCCCGGACTTGACGGTTGTCAAATTTTGAAACAGAATTGCGCAACAGGACAGGGTTATGCCTGCATTCTTACGCGTAAATAAATAAACAAATAAATAAATAAATATATTAGATTAAGTGTTTTAAAGGCATACTCCGCTTGATCCCGCAATGATTTGTGCCCCCGCGATCCGGTCGTTATCGCCCAAGAAGTCGTTGCGGTTTCTTAACTGGCGTTCCAATACACCTCAAAGCATTTACCTAGGTTTCCGTTATATTTAGTCCGATCGTTTTGCAATGTAACATGCAAATTGCTCCGTCTTTCTTTTGTGGACGGGGTTAGTTTGGCTAGGGATAAAGTAAAAACCGAGATGATCTACGGCGGTTAGTTCTATGAACAGGAATGAAACCGACTCCAAAAACAGTCGAGGCAAACAAATAGTCAAGACAAACAGCTTATCTGGCTCCACATCAACCCTTCATTGCTTAAATTTAGGATTGATTAATAAAGTGCCTGTGTGACTGACTGGAAGTAGCTTGCGTTGTAGGCTGGTTTCCCTGTTTCAAAATATTTCAGACTGAGCCTCCACTCCATTCGATGCGGCTTATTCCATTCCTAGAATGTGTCCTTTTGCTTTATCGCAGAAAGGCCCACAAAATATTGAACATTTAACACGTTTTTACGTCAATCGTAATATTTTATCATTCAATCATTCTCAACAATTTCATAGCTGCAGCCTCTTCTGAAATGATTTCCCTTAACCGATCCAACCTTCATGCCCTAGTTGTATTTCAAGCGACAACCTCGTTCCCAGGGTCTCTCTTCTCTGCCTCCATTGTCGTTGAGACGACAATGGAGGCAGAGAAGAGAGACCCTGGGAACGAGGTTGTTCAAGCGAGTGAGTTAACTTACATAACCAGCTGACGAAGCAAATTTGAGTGGCGCGAATCAGAGCTCAGATGTCTTGTGTTGTGTAGGAACGTAACTCACCGTAAAGGTGTTGTAACGTAAATATGATTTTTTTTAACCGCAACACCCATTAAGGGAGCTGCTCCTTCGCCTCCAGCCTTAAAGCCTGCGTAATTAACTGTTGACGAAAAAGTGCTATTAACGGTTGAATGAAAAACAAGATCCTAATTTATCTTTTCTGCGGATATAGTAAAACGAACCGTAGAAACAAATGTAAATCAGGTGCAAAATAGAGTTTAAAGAGCCCATGCATCAGTCTGAAATACGAATATCAAACACCTCTTGCATCCGATGGGAAAGAAATAAATCATGACGAATGAAACTATAGATTGCTAGCAAATGACCCATCACTTTGTGGTTTTGAAGGGAGGATTTATAAGGTTCATTGAGCATATCATAGTAGGCGGGGTTGTAGACGTCATTTGCGATTCATGTCCAGTCGGCACACGTGTCACAATGTCCGAAGTTATATAACGTAATTAAAGACGTTATATAACTCTTTGCAACAATGAAAGTGTTACAAGTCCTTTTTTTACAGTATTTCTTAACGTAAGCCTATGCAATTGAATGAAAATTAATAAACAAATTAACCCCAATAAGCTGGTGTCATCAGGAAAATTCGTGCCCTTGGCTAATTCTAAAGTTTGGGAACAAAATGGATTGTTGAACGGTAAAGTCGCGGTCAAGCTACTACGTCTTGCTAACACAGGAAGGTTTATGGTTGGCTCATAACAACTGAAAAAGTTCACCAAATATCTAGACCCCATTTAGAGCCATTTTAGAGTCATTAAGATTATTTCAGATCGGAAATTAATTGGTATATTGATGGTTGATAAGCTGTCAAATGATCCCCAGATAAAACGCTGTACTTTTGGTTGGAGTTGATAGGCGTTGGCACAGGTGTCCAAAACGGTCTCTGTGAACTTCTGTTTTTCACTTGAGTGCAGGAAGAACATAGAGCTGGTTGGCGCTCTATCCTTTTCGTCGATAAACAAATGAATTTATAGAAGTGCTTTTTATCGGTGAAGCGTGAAGAGGCTCAATATTTTGCAAGCTCTTTGAGGAGTTCATGGTAAATCAGATAAGGAATGTATGTTATGGGTTTTCTAAAGATGGCCTCACGGAATCCCCTTCCATCTAGTCCTTCATTGGCCATCCATGCATTTCTTCGACACGTTTTATTCCTTTTCTGTTATTCTACATTTTTAAGGAGTTCTTTTACGTGTACATCTTTAATCTATTTATAGAGGTTTCCCGTGTGATGTTCAGGCTGTCTCTATTTCATTGCCATCTAGCATGTTATGGACGCTGGGTGGAGCGAAAATGAATACAAAGTAAAGATTATGTTTTACGTTGTTTTTCCCGAAACAGGTTACACAACTTTTAAGAAGTAACAAGCCTTTGCAGAGAAAGGATGCTGAAAACAGTGAAGTTCTAAACAAAAGGTTAGTTTGGCGCATGGGTTGCTCATTTACACAGTGCAATAACCTCGACTTAGCCTATTGTCTTTATTGTATTACCTCAAGTATGCAGTCACACTTAACGTTCCTCCATACAATCCAACGTTAGAAGTCAGTCACGTTAATATCAATTTTGGCAGGCAAACGGTAGACTCTTGATTTTGATTTAGCATCTATCTATTTGTTGCATTTGTATAGAAGAGAAAGTTTGAAGGCGAGTACTTAAAATCCAGGGGCACGTTTCTCTGAAGTCTATCAAAAATTCACGGTTACATATCATGATAAACGAATACGCTTCAATAAACATCACTTTCGCACCCTTTGAACCAAGCAGCGTTCGAACAATTATGTTCAGGCCTGCCCCCGCAACCTGATTAGTAATTAAAAAGCCGCTGTGATTAAAGGCACAGGAGGGTCACTTTCTACTTAGTATGTGACCAACACTGGAAAGTGGAAAATATTCTGCCCTTGTCTCGTAGATATACTCTGCCATAAGTATAGATTTTAGAGCCTACCGAGTCTCGTAGATCGTTAACAGCACTCTTACATCGCGAAATTGAATATTGGCCAGAGCGGAGTGCCTTAACACTCGAAGTAGTTTGATCTCAATTGTACAATGTGAAGTGCTGATATCTTAAATTCAACTGAACCCACTCTCTTTCTGATATGACGTTTAGAATAATCTCAACTTGACTGAAGACCATGTGGTTTGCTGACACATTAGTGGTTGATTCCTTTATTCACCAGGTTTAAAGCTATTGTCATGAAATTCCTGAATCTCAACTTGGAAAAAGAAGATCCACAAGTGTTCCTTACTGATCTGCTTAAATCGGAAAAGTAACCAGATTAACTCAAATTTTGTTTGCTGTATTTTCCAACCATGTCTACCGCCATTTGTTAATAACGATCTTTCCCAGCTTGGGCGATATTGTCTATCAGTTGAGTATTGTTTTTTTAAGTGTGTGTGTTCCGTGCCCTCGCTTTTGACATATGACAATTGTACTGCGGATGTACTATGACGTCTCTTGAGCTCTTACGTAGGGCCTGACGAGGAAAATAGGATGCAGTCAATCGGAGCATATAATGATGAGCGCACTGATAATCAAGCACTTAAAGAATTGACATTCGGTGCGGACGAAAAGACAAACTGGAGCACTTCTATCTTGCCTTGCACAGGCGAAGACTAACATAATGAAACATCGCTGTATATTAACCAGATACCACCGAACGTCTTTTGAAATTGCTTTGTTTGGAGCAGCTAGTGTTGGCAAAACGTCCTTGGTTCGACGCTCGTTTACAGGAGAGTTTGAAATGGTATACACACCAACAGTGGAAGACTACTACAGCCACGAGATACACCAAAGCAATTACGTTAGGGTTCTTAATGCTACAGACTGTGCTGGGAGCTTTCAGTTCCCTGCTATGAGAGAGGTGACAATCCGCAAAGTTGCTGGTATAGTGCTTGTATTCTCACTCGACAGTGAATTTACGTTTCGAGAGCTGTATAGAATACTGGATGAAATTATCTCACTACGAGGCGAAGATGGCGTACCTATCGTTTTAGTTGGGAATAAAAAAGACTTGCACATGCGAGAAGTTGGAGGGGAACAAATCGCAGAGTTGATATCATTATACCGTTCGGATAAAGTTCCAATTCGATATGTTGAGACCTCAGCCAAGGACAATTTCAATGTTGATGAAGTTTTTAATCAACTACTTAGACTGATGCTGCCTGAGACACCTTCAAAGAAGAGAAAGTTCAAGATTGGAGGCTTAAAGAAAGCCAAAGAAAAATGTAATGTGATGTAATTTATCTATTTATTTATAAGATGGTTCCACAAGGCGATTCGCAAATTATTGATTCAGTTTTTGGCTTCTTGCCTCATTTAAAGGACATTGGTGATTATGTTAAATTCATATTTGATTGAAGCGCAATAAATGCCAACATGAGGTTTGAAGGGATTTGTCTCGTTTTGCCTGTTGTTTTGTGTATCCACTGAATAGCCTAGGCTGCTGCGGTGATAACTTATGAAAGCAAACAAAAGCAGTGTTCTTGGAAATATTCTGTTTACTGATATCCTTTGCTTTTATACTTAAGGAAGCTCATCGGACGCTACCCGTTCATAAAATATTCCTCAAGTAAACTATAGCCAGAACAGGAACAAATTGCCCCCTCGTGATTTTCCGCTATCCTGGGGCTTCCCCGATTGACGAAATAAAGCTTATCTCACTCTTGGGCATTTACATTCACAGCAGAAGTGAGCGGATGTTTATTCAAGTCGAGGCCCTGCCTAATTTTGTTCCGCATTCGGTACATATCATTTTACTTTGAAAAGATCGCAACATACCATCGATCAGGTTAACTATCAATAGAGTTATTTCAGTAGAGTTATGACTTAGAGTTAGGGGTTAACGGCTGCCAAAATCCTGAATTCAAGATTTTTTAGGACCAATTATGTTCAGTTAATGAATATCATGATTGAGGTGTCCATCTTTTTATTCCTTTGAAGAGTCATAATCTAAATTGTTCTAAAGTGGTTCTGGAGTTTGTTTTGTATTGAACATTTGTCACTAAAACCTTTTTTTCCCTTTGTTTGTCATTTTATTTACAGCCTAAAGATAGAACATTCAAAGCGATGTTTGCTGACGTTGTCAAGCGGCCCAAAAATATCCCTTGACACTAATTATTATTCACTGACCAAATTGTGTCTTTACTTGTATGATGAACAATAGTCTTCCGACAGTTCTCACTGTTATCGCAGTGAAATTTATATGGGTCCATTCCGGGCTAGGTTTATATCAAGTATGTCGAAAACTTGCAGAAAATATACCTTACATATATGATTTTTGCCCACAAATCTGTAAAAAGAACTGGCTAAATTAGTCGTGTAAACAATAGACCCCAAAGAGTTGACGTAGGTTGGATTTATTATTAGGATTTCTACAACAAGCTGAAACGAAATACAACCACTACCCCTGTTGGTCAGTCCAAATATTTTTAATCGAATCGGGGATAACTGATGAAGAAAGCAAAGGGCAGCGCCACGCATATCTCTGTTACAGTGTTTTAGGTTTTTTAATCAATACTGATCCAGAAAACTTGACAAAATTTATCGAACTCACAAGATGTCCGCGCATGTGATACCGTGGACGAGATAATGTGTTCTAATTCACTTGGCCATACTTAGTGGGCCAACGGAATTAATTTTGTGCCCGCTTCTGTTTCGCTTTACATGCACTTGCAAAAGTGATTCGATTGACACATGCTGGACATTGTTTTCAAACGCAAGTCCAAAAACCATAGTTGGCACTTGCTGACAAGTTTTGATTGGCTCATTTCGATTGGCTGCGTTTGTTGTGATTAGGTTCCAATTATTAGCATGGGTTATCTCTTGCGATGAAGTTTAAAGGTAAGCAGAAAACCCGGCC
>NC_090893.1:13634708-13707208 GCF_036669925.1 Montipora capricornis
TCTTCTTGAATATCGTTCTGTTAGCCACGTAATAAACAACTTAATAACCTTGACCGTTTGGTGGTTACAGTGAAATCTCAAACCTCGCCCTAGCTGTATGGACCTTGCTATTCCTTGATCAATACGGCAAGGCCTCAGTTTGAGATTTTGCTGTAATGACCTCACTCTTGGTTATTAAGTAGTTACATGTACTATCAAACTCTTGACAGGAATAAAAATTAATAATACTCCTTACGCCCTTTCTACAATCTCTAGCAGAATTGTAATTGGGTCTCCAGTGAGCTCTATGTGCAATCTGTGAGCGATAGATGATGTTCGAACTGACACATGTATGCATGTTGAATGGATCAACTATCTCCATTTAAAAGCAACAGTTCTTTTGAAGACAACTTTTGAAGACAACTGGAGTGAATTTTCATAAAGATCAAAAGGAAAAAATAAAGTCTCTCATAACATACACTTCTCATAAGCAACTGCTTTAAGAGACTAGAGACTAAAAATCACCAAAGGGAATATTCATATTTTTACCAGTTGTAAGAGCTAACTTACGGTGGATGAAATATCTAAGGCTAGATACAAATTCAACTGGCTCATTTGAATAGTGTGCTACAACAAGTTGCAAAAATAGTGGAGACACTTCACCTTCTTGGAGCATTATTAATTTACCTATTATTATATGAATACTGATGAAATACCAGGATTTCATTTGTTGCTAAAAAATCATATCTTCACCGCGCGCAGTGAACATATCATTTTTATCTTTCACATGTGAGGATATTGGTGTTGTCATGGTAACCAACATGATTAGCCAATAAAATGCGAGCTTTCTCTTCATTGTAAGATACTTTTGTGCTTTAATATATTCTTCTCTACTACATTAACATTTTTATTGCAAAATTTGACATTATCATGATTTGTTTTTCATAACTTTCATATCTTGTTTCATGTTACCCAACATGCGTGTTTTAGCAGTTGGTGACCACTTTTGCATCATTTCGAAAATGATTAAAACAAGTTGTTTTAAATCTAGACATTTCATCAATATCTATATAATAAACAGAACATTACATGGCGGCTTGGGGGTACGAATTTTATCTTCTTGTGCTGAAAGTATCTCTCACTCGTTCGCTTCGCTCACTCGTGTGAGATACTTGCAGCACTTAAAGATAAAATTTGTATCCCTGCGCGGCCATGTAATATCCTCTATTTATCTCTCACACTGCAGCCCCTCCTCCCCTCCCCCTTCCCCTTCCCCTTATCAGTGTTGCTAGGAAGACAAAAAAATTGTTGCAAACTTAAACAGTCAACATTGAAAGGGGGAGAGGGGAATGGAAGTGGGAAAGGTTTAACTTCTTGATGCGGCGGGTATTGGAAGCTAGAAAAGGTGTTTTTTTCATGAACGTGTCTCAACAAATTTGCAACTTGTAGCTGTAAGAATAAAACTTAATGTGTAACCCTACATAGTGTGTTAGCGTGTCTCTTAGCTATAACGAATGTTTCTATTCTCGTTTTGGAAGTGCACATGACATTCTCCCTCCCCCTCCCTGCTGTTTTCATTGCTTCCTAAATTCAACTTTGCTTGCTTTTACAGAATGGCTGTAATCTTTGGAGTGGAAGCCCTAAGTGACGTGTAAACAAATGAAAATTACAGGAGGTTTAACGACTGGAAAGTGGAAATGCTCTATTTTTACTTCTCTCTCATTATAATGGTTGTGGCTTTGTTGATTTCATGTGCCTGCTCTTCTAACTCCCTTGTAAGTCATGGTACCTGTAACATAGAAGCTTCAACATGCATGACAACTCGGGTGTCAGGGTGGCTTAGTGGTTATCTATCGGGCCTCCCACCACTGCGAGCCGGGGTTCAATTCTGGCCTCAGCCAGCATGTGGGCTGAGTTTCAGTCGATCTCAACCTGACTCGAGGGTTTTTCTCCGGGTACTCCGGTTTTCCTCCCTCATCAAAATCGACTCACAGCTAATTAACATCTAGCTGTGGTGCTGTGCTCCGACATCAAACATGGGCTGTATAGCGGCAGCCAGAGGCGCCTTTGTATGCTTTCAGCCCGATGTCGTGAGCCGCGCCCTTCGCAATTCAGTCCTCGACTGCAAGTAAGGGTGATTAGCACTAGCAATATTTATTTATTTATTTACAATTAACCCCCATGCATTTGATTGTTTTTTTGGTGGTTCAAAATTCCCCTTTCCTTAAACCAAATGGGAAGTTAAATGTCCAGTCATTAAAAACTCTCCAGGCACTTTTCAATTCACCTAATTACTTATTTACATTTTACAGCTCTCAAAACTAGTTGAGTTTTTAGTGAGCTTTTGGGGCAAATATGTATTTAAAAATGTTTAAATATAAATTTAAAGCGACGGAAAAACACAGAAATAAGAAAACACGAAAATGTAGCAAGGTAATTAAGCAGTGTTTTAAACACTTGTTCATATTTTTTTTCTTTCAAATGTATTTATATTACTTACATACAAGATGCGATGATTATTTTTCTGCTCATCGGCTTCCATTCGCGTTTTCGAAGAACGTTCACATGGCTTAGCAGGTGTATACTTCGAATAATTGTGATAAAAATAATAAAATAATTTAAACCCTTCTTCACTGCTGCTGCAGTGTACCTTGGAAACATTCAGGTGCACTTAAAAATCAGCGAGTAAGACACAAAGGTGTCATCTAACGATATCTACGCCACTCCATTGTAATGATTGAATTCCCAACCCCATTAATAGTAGGACCCCAACTGCTTGCATTGCAAAGGCCTCGTTTTGATAACGAGAAGAGAAATTTCGTCAAGTTAACTGGGCTCCACTTAACTAACCTTGACTCGACTTAACCATCGTTTACGTCTTCTTTGGTTTGATACCTTTCCCGTGGACATGCAATTAAGTTCGAATCTTTCGCACAAATGGAGAAAGGAAAGGAACTTTATTTCGTTCTAGCGCTGGAGCACTAATTGGGGACACTGTAAACTGAAATCAACAATCAATCGGTGTCCTTACTAAGTCGGAAACTGCTATTTTACCTGACACGTTAATAAAGTTATTATTATTATTGTTATTATAAAATTTAACATCATGTTCTGGCTGTTGTCATTGCCGTCTTTTCTTCGGTTAGGCGAGTCATAACAAATGACCTAAGGCTTCCAACACTTTCCTCAAAATCCTTGCAGTTCCCAACAAAGCAGTTTTTTTTGTTACTCCAACATTGAATGGTATCCCTAGCTTTTCAATCCACCAATCAAATCCTTTGGTGACACTTCCAAGGGCTCCTATCACTACAGGTACGACTTCTACCATTTTGAGTTTCCACAATCTTCCAATCTCTCTCTTCAAGTCCTGGTATTTTTCCACCTTTTCCCTTTCTTTTTCCCCTACTCTTGCATCAGCTGGTACAGCAATATCGATGATTATCCCCTTTCGCTCTTTCTTGTTAATTACAATTATGTCTGGTCTTCTTGCCTCATTATTATTATTATTATTTATTTATTATTATTATTATTATTATTTATTATTATTATTATTATTATTATTATTATCACTTGTAATCCTTGGCTTGCTTGTTTAGTCTCTGAAGCACCGGGTCCAACCCATGGGCCTTAGGTAGCAAAGAGTTCACTTGAGTGACAGGACCTTTCTCAAGATGCGAGCTCATCCCAGAAGAGTAATTATTATTATCAACGCATATCAAGTCAAATGTTGGTTTTTGAGGAGAGGGGAAACTGGAGTACCCGGAGAAAAACCTCTCGGTGCAGAGTAGAGAACTAACAAACTCAACCCACATGTAACGCCGAGTCTCGGGTCACATTGGTTGGAGGCGAGTGCTCTCACCATTGCGCCATCCTTCACCCCTTCAAGAAACTTTAGAAACGTGATAAATCACGTTGGGGTACCAATAGAAAAAACATCCCGTTCAAGGTCGTTCAACCACAGTTGTCTGGTTGGCATCGTCTGCAGTGCACCAGACTGTGGTGTAAGAGGTCGACAGTTCGATTCTGAAGTGAAATAACCTTCAGTCAAAGAAAGTAGGGCGGCATTCACTGAAAGCTCATCACAGTCATTTCTTCCTGTTATTACTGTAGCCTCTTTTATAGTAAAAAGGCGTCATCTGATTGGCTGCCCTTCTTGAGTGGTTTCGTGTCCAAGAAATTTGCAATACCGTTTGGGAAAATAGCCTTAAATGCGGTAGGAAAGAAACAATTGCCATAAGAAAAAAATGAACATTGCAGGTAAACTCAGTCAAGCACTTTGCCCCAAAAAGATGCTGCCGTATCGGAAGACACACAAATGAAACCAAAGAAAAGCACTAGTTTCAAAGTGAATGCTCAGTATAGCATTCTTGTTGTGCTCACACGTCATTTAGAATAAAGGATAATCTCATTCGTCTCATAACTGACTCGTTATAACTGACAGACCCTTTTCATAAAACTCTATCAGAATACATTAAACAAGTTGTCTTCATCCAAATATATACGACTGATTAACCGAGTTCTATTGTTAAAATATCACACCGGTCATTTTATCCACTTTAAAAAGAGCCTTTTTATTTGAAAATCTAAGAGCATATTACGTTCCATTCTTAGAATTCTATAAGTTTTTGGTCAAAGAAAGTCCTCGTTTTCTCAAATATTAAAGCCTGAATATTGAAACAATAGAAATTGGTTAATGAACTTTATGAGATCCAAGCGTAGGTTATTCCGACTCTGGCAAAACTGCCGTTGGTTAGCTCATTAACCCAATTCTATTCTTAAAATATTCAGAAGTCATTTTATCCACTTAAAAACGAGCCTTTTCATTTGAAACTCTCAGAACATATTAAATACGTTCCATACTTCAAAGTATATGTGTTTTTGGTCAAAAAAATCCCATTTTTCTTAAGTCTTAAAGCCTCAATATTGAAACAAAAGAAATAGGTTAATGAACTTTGGGTGGTCCAAACTCAGGACTTTCCGAGAAAGACCAAACTACTGTTGGTTGGCTCATTAAACCCAATTCTATTGTTAAAATATTCAGACGTCATTTTATCCACTTTCCTTAACCCAATGCTATTGTTAAAATATTCATAGGCTATTTTATCAAGTTTAAAAAAGCCTTTTCACTTGAAACTCTCAGAAGATACTAAATGCGTTCCATTCTTAGAACTGTATATGTTTTTGGTCAAAGAAAGTCCTCCTTTTCTTAAGTATTAAAGCCTGAATATTGAAACAATAGAAAGTGGTTAATGAACTTTGGGAGGTCCAAACTCACGTTTTTCCGAGCTAGAACACACTTCTGTTGGTTGGCTCATTAACCCAATACTATTGTTAAAATATTCAGACGACTTTATATCCACTTTGAAAAAAGCCTTTTCATTTGAAACTCTCAGAACATATTAAATACGTTCCATTCTTAGAACTGTATATGTTTTTGGTCAAAGAAATTTCTCCTTTTCTTAAATATTTAAGCCTGAATATTGAAACAATAGAAAGTGGTTAATGAACTTTGGGAGGTCCAAACTCAGGTTTTTCCGAGGTAGAGCAAACTACTGTTGGTTGGCTCATTAACCCAATTCTATTGTTGAAATATTCAGAGGTTATTTTGTCCACTTTAAATAGAGCCTTTTCATTTGAAACTCTCAGAACATATTAAATACGTTTCATTCTTAGAACTGTAAATGTTTTTGGCCAAAGAAATTCCTCCTTTTCTTAAATATTTAAGCCTGAATATTGAAACAATAGAAATTGGTTAATGAACTTTGGGAGGTCCAAACTCAGGTTTTTCCGAGGTAGAGCAAACTGCTGTTAGTTGGTTCATTAACCCAATTCTATTGTTAAAATATTCAGAGGTTATTTTATCCACTTTAAATAGAGCCTTTTCATTTGAAACTCTAAGAACATATTAAATACGTTTCATTCTTAGAACTGTATATGTTTTTGGTCAAAGAAAGTCCTCCTTTTCTTAAATATTAAAGCCTGAATATTGAAACAATAGAAAGTGGTTAATGAACTTTGGGAGGTTCAAACTCAGGTTTTTCCGAGGTAGAGCAAACTGCTGTTGGTTGGCTCATTAACCCAATTCTATTGTTAAAATATTCAGAGGTTATTTTCCCCACTTTAAATAGAGCCTTTTCATTTGAAACTCTCAGAAGATATTAAATACATTTCATTCTTAGAACTGTATAGCTTTTTCGTCAAAGAAAATCCTCCTTTTCTTAAATATTAAAGCCTGAATATTGAAACAATAGAAAGTGGTTAATGAACTTTGGGAGGTCCAAACTCACGTTTTTCCGAGGTAGAAAACACTTCTGTTGGTTGGCTCATTAACCCAATACTATTGTTAAAATATTCAGACGACTTTATATCCACTTTGAAAAAAGCCTTTTCATTTGAAACTCTCAGAACATATTAAATACGTTCCATTCTTAGAACTGTATATGTTTTTGGTCAAAGAAATTCCTCCTTTTCTTAAATATTAAAGCCTGAATATTGAAACAATAGAAAGTGGTTAATGAACTTTGGGAGGTCCAAACTCAGGTTTTTCCGAGGTAGAGCAAACTGCTGTTGGTTGGCTCATTAACCCAATTTTATTGTTAAAATATTCAGAGGTAATTTTCTCCACTTTAAATAGAAGCCTTTTCATTTGAAACTCTCAGAAGATATTAAATACGTTCCATTCTTAGAACTGTATATGTTTTTGGTCAAAGAAAGTCCTCCTTTTCTTAAATATTAAAGCCTGAATATTAAAACAATAGAAATTGGTTAATGAACTTTGGGAGGTCCAAACTCAGGTTTTTCCGAGGTAGAGCAAACTGCTGTTGGTTGGCTCATTAAACCCAATTCTATTGTTGAAATAGTCAGAAGTCATTTTATCCACTTTAAAAAAGCCTTTTCACTTGAAACTCTCAGAACATATTAAATACGTTTCATTCTCAGAACTGTATAGGTTTTTGGTCAAAGAAAGTCCTCCTTTTCTTAAATATTAAAGCCTGAATATTGAAACAATAGGAATTGGTTAATGAACGTTTGGAGTTTGAAACTCACGTTTTTACGAATTGTACCAAACTGCAGTTGGTTAGCTCATTACAGAGTTGCATTGTTTAAATATTCAGAGGTCACTTAAAACGTACAGAATTCAATTAGGAAGTATTATTTTTGGTATGTTACATAGGATTGATCAAAATTTTTTTTTCGTTTCTGGCATAGCTAAGTCTGAATATTTTAACTAACAACTTTGGGGTTTAAAAGTTGTATGAATTTATGCTCTAGTACGTCGGTCAGTTTTAAGCATTTTTGTATGGGAGATAATCCAATGGTGATATGTGCATTCACCAGAGATTTGAAGCCTTTACATGCTGGTCTACAGAGGAAGCTCGTGGTCATTGATGTAGCTTTCTTCCTGGCCCTATTCTTGGTTATTACAGATAGAAAGGGACCGGAGAATCATCGGTTCCAGTTCTCGCTATGCATCAATAAAACCAAGCCGTAATAGGCCGAGTTCGATATATTAATATTCAGGTAGGCTGGGAAGTTCACAGCTCAGTTCTGTTTTCTTTGCCGCCCAAGTCTCAAGGAAGATTTCTTAACAAAACAATATTCAAATTTAACCAAAAGCCCTCGTAGCCATCTGTGAATGTTGATCTATCGAACGTGGCCTATCTAAATAGACCTTTCCATGTGATCTGGTGACGTAATTTGGAGGACTGGGAAGAAAAAAAATTTAACACCGTATCCCACAACCGCGCGGGGCCTTAGATGTTGTTTCCAAACTCCCTGCAGTACCTTCTCTCAACAGATTATTCCGTGTCTACCACATTTCCTGTTACTGAATGAACATTCAAGCAGAAACGACGAGATCTAGCCTCGCCTCTGCAATGTTGAATTAAAAAATAAGGCCGTGCGCGGTTGTGGGATACGGCGCTAAAGTTTTCTCCCCAGGTCTCCGAATTACGTCACCAGATCACCTGGTTAGCTTGTACGTTTTGTTTTCCCATTTCAGACCACGTGATGTTTCCAAGGGAATTTTCCTTTTGTTTTTTCATAAGTTATGCGTACATAGACACGCGTATAAGACGACATTTTAAAGAAACTGTTCCTTAGAGTAACATCAAGAGGTTTGAAATGGGAAAACAAAACGTACAAGCTAAAGAGGTCCATTATCGATTATTGTAATTTGTTCTAAATTTAGCCTAACCGCAAAGCAATGAAAACGTCAAAAGTGCTAACCTTCTCAATGGTTTGTCTGTGATTGTAGCTATGAAGAAATGTTGAGCCGCTTGGCAGTTAGCAAACATTAATTTTTTAAATTTTGAACTTCAAAATATAAGAAAACTCAGTATTTCAATTTTTTTAAAAAAGTGAATCTAATGTTTGTTATTAATGGTGGATTCCAGTGGCAACTGAGAATAATATGCAACAATGCTGCAGGCCATTTCAGAGTTATAATTAAGCTCCATCGACCTCCCTTTTAAAGGCAACCTCCACTTAAACAACAAAATTACTTTAAACCACAGAAAATAATGTTTACAATTGAAGTAGATCAAACTTTCTCCAATGAAAGCGTTTCAGTATTCGAGAAAAATAAATTTCAAAAACGCTTGTTTTGGCTTTCAAATTTCCCGGGCGTGGTCACCCTTTTGTTCCAGAACAAACGCTCTTTGTGTCAGAACAATAGGGCAACCACGACACGTCACAATTATTCAAGATGGCGGCGCCCGGGAAATTTGAAAGCCAAAACAAGCGTTTTTGAAATTTATTCTTTTCGGATACAAACACTTCCATTGGAAAAAGTTTGAACAATTTTAATTGTCAACATTATGTTCTGCGGGTTGAGTTATTTTGTCATTTTAGTGGAGGATCCCTTTAAAGCAAAGGCCAGAAAGCAATCTTTTTCGTAATCTCATTACTTCTACATTTCATGAGTTAAAACTCTATTGCCAAGACTTCGTAATATACTTGCTTTTAAAAAGAATCTGAGAAAATCGACTCGGAATTCGCTTTGTGACCGTTTGGATTGAAAGTTCTTGTCTGCGAATACAACCACCTTTCGTCGCTTATCACCACTACTTCTCGTTTCACGTTCCTCGGGGTGGGCGGCGAGAAACGAAGGGCTGCAGTATTTACAGTTTATGAAAGCGTAAGGTTTCATATAAAAAATTATTCACAATCATTTGCCTCTTGTAACTATCCTTATAGAGTGGACAAGAAATCTAGGCCCGCCACATTTATTTATATCCTGATATACCAATCGCAAGCTAACAACCGCTTTCTTTCACGTACGTCGCACGTGTTTTCCCGTACGTTAAGCTGATATTAGAAGCTTTTAGGCAGGAATCACACTAATGGAATTCTGCTGAGGTGAGAATCTTTCATTGTCAGTAACCATCCTAGAGCCGCAGACCATTCATCTGTTAGATCCACGACGGGACATTGGGGCTGGGGATGGGTCCCGTGATCTCGGGCTCAAAGGAGAGTAGTCTTCAACCCTTGAATTGTATGGAACAGGAGCTGTTACTCTAAATCGCGGCGTTGAAACATTACTCGACTTTATCACCATTTCCTTGCGCTTTGCGGACAAGTTCGTGTCAATTTTTGGCTTGATGTCATAGAGTTTTTTCTTTCTCGCTCTACGCTCCGGTTTCGGGCTGGTTGATATGCTACTTGTTACACTAGCAGTGTCTGATTCTTCACTTAGAATGTCTGGAGGAGGAGGAGGCTGTCAATGACAAGAAAAAGAAAGCAAATAAGAATTAGACCACAGAGCGGTTTTCAATTGAGTGTCGAAAGTAATTAGCGAATTGCTTTGGTTTTGCATTTCTTCACTCATTGATTGCTTCAAAGTTCTCTCACTTTTTCAACCAATCAGAAGTGAAACCAAAACCAATCGTGGCTCGCGCGTGCACATTTTCCCGCGCTTTTTGTCGGCTACGTGTAATTACTTCGAGTTTTGATTGGTTTACTGGATTTCTCCGTCTTTTTTCATTCGCCAAAGTAATTATTTTGGTTTTGGTTTTACGACACTCATTTGAAAACCACTCTAACGCAATGCGTTCAAAAAGCATACAACTGTATATCTCACTGTCTAATGAAAAAAACCAAATTTTCGGAGCAGCAAGATAAAAATTAAACACGTAAGAAAAAAGACACAACGCTTGAATGTGGAAGACATGTTTCGGATATTTCAATATCCATCGTCAGGTCATGAATGTTTACAGGTTTGGAACTGTATATTATGTATACTATGTATACATAATATATAATGTATTTTCATATATAACCATAGCTACGGTGATCTTTTCACGTGTGAAAATAACATGTTCTCTTCACATGTGAAGATATGTTTTCGTGGAAGAGCTCACTTGGTATTTCATTGGTGTTCATATAATAAAATGAGATATTCACATTACGTAGCGCAGGCATCACAAAGTGATCCTTAAACCATGACCTTAACCAGAACCCTAACGAAATAAGTAATCCATAAAATTCTTAAGCTTGAGGGGACACCTCGAGACGTGTATACAAATTAATGAATCTCATTAATAACGGGGTCGGAAAAAGCCATTACTCAAAGTGCTCTTCCTATCAAACTGTACTTACATCGTCCGTTTGAATTTCTGCATGACTCATCTTCCTTTGAACTGTTTGTACGTGAATGTCCAACAGTGTTTTTCTCGTTGTCTGAATATTTTTATCTCTTAACTTTGCATTTATAGTTTGCGTTTCAGCGTTTACAACGAGCTTGGGCTCTTCCTCTTCCGTTTGCAACATGACTTCCGCTTGTTCTACCACTGTCTCTGGTTCTGTTAACATAGAGGCGCTTTTAGTCCGTACAATGGTGGTTTGTATCCCAGCTGTTTCAAATGTGACCTTCAACGTTTGGGTGTGTGACTCTGCAGTGGGAATTACAGGTTGGTCCACGTACACTCGCTGTGGAATTCAAAAAGCGAATATTAAAATATGCGCAGTTTAGCCGGCCGATGTTTATTTTCTGTATACCTTTAAAACAACTCATGCTTTGCCTACAGGAGAGCAAACGAATGAGCGTTTTTAAAATACTATGTCTTGCATATTGGTAGGTCTACGAAAAACACCTCGCGTTTAACAAGAAATGGATCACTGTTCTCGATAAGCCCCTAATCACTGAAGAAGTGTCCCCTTATTCGTTCAGATTGGCCGACTCCTACCCACATTTTTCAAAAAAGTGGCATTTGAGTATTTTCTTTAAAGCCGTTGTTAGTTTGTTAATTTTTCGCGGCCAGAAAGGAGATCAGAATGAGTTTTTCAGCGAAGCAAGCAATATGAATATCGGCTTGAGTGGAAGTAAACTATTAAAGAAAATGGGACTGTAATGCCCACTGCTATACTAACTTATTCTAAAGCTAGAACGATATTCATGGATTCCGTTCGAGTGTTGTTCCATAACTTTTAGTCAACTGAACAAAAAAGTGATTTTCAGCCCTGTTCCAAACTTTGGGATAACTAATTTCATCTTTGGTATTAGAATTGTTCCAGAAACACTTTAGATGGGGAGCTTGGACAGATAAACAATATCTTTTCAGTGTGTATGCCATCGTATCAAAAACATATGAAGCGTTTTCACTCGTTTGAGGTAAAGTCTGCATACGAGCCAAGTGGCCCATCAGGCTGGAGCTTATCCCAGTTTCCATGGCATGAAGCGACTAGGAGTATTTCTACTCCCCCCTGGATGGGATGCCAGTCCATCGCAGGGTTACCCAGGGTTACCCAGCATTTCGTCGGTACCCATTTATACACCTGGGTGGAGAGCAGGCACCGTGGGAGTAAAGTGTCTTGCCCAAGAACACAACAAAATGTTCCCGGCCAGGACCCGAACCCGGACCCGAACCCGGACCATTCGCTACGGAGTCGAGCACACTGACCATGAGGCCACCGCGCCTCCTTAACCAGCAGCCATATTGGATTATTGTTTTAGAACACTAACATGGCCGCCGTGACGTCATGTGAAAACTCTCTTTTGTGCGCTCGATTTGATCACTGAAATAATACCTCCGTTACAATGCGGGGCTCGTTCTCCGTTGTTTTATTCGGCACCTTGTTGACCATGTAATCGCAGTCTTGATACACACGAACACAGGAGTCAGGCGAGGAACACGAAGCCAACTGAGGACGAAATGTTTTGGGATCTGCGCATACATTACATTCACATTGACTGCAGCTATTTTCATGGACCAATTCTAAATCGTTACATTCTTGAGAAGATAAAGCCTTCCTCTTGCATTTCTGAGCACGTTTTAGCTGTAACAAGAAACAAAAATCAATTGAGTTGTATGCGCGATCTTTGCGCGATATTCCAGCAATTTCTCTGGCATTGTATCCTCACCGAGGCTTAGTGAATGACTGACAAATTTCGCGCCAAAATTGTAAAGCAAACTCCAACAAGTTGCAACTTGGTCGCGCGAATTTTCCTGCGCTTTGCGCCTGCAGTATTTTAACGCTTTGGATGACAATGGTCCGGACAGTGATTGCCTGTGTCTTCTGTGGCTGGGTTGAGTAATAGAGCATTTCTATTCAGCCTCTATTTCATGGGAAATCTAAGCACAAAACTAGTAAAAGTACATACATCAAATGTTCGCACAGACAAGATTTTTTCATCATGCTACGTCACTCGTCATATGATTCCTTTGAGTGAGCTAAAAGGGCTAAGAAAATAAATGACCGCATGGAACTGTTTTCCAGGCCGATGACCACGATGACGACATTTACATGTTATTATTATTTTTGTTTTGTCGCACTTCATAGTATGTTGTAGGATTATAGGGCGAGCGACGCGGAAACAAAAACGAGATCTAGCCATTGTGCTCATACCTGAGGAAGAACGCCGATGATAAGAAGAGCGCCGGTTAGTGCCATGACGAGAAATCCAGTCACACAATAAAAGGAATTAGGATAGTTGCGCACGCGCATTATAATTAGAGTCTCAATGATACACACGACTGCTGATATCAACACACATAGGCAACAATCTCGAGTGTTGTTACATAACGGAAAATATAAACGGCGTGCAGGCCAGGCTGCCAGGACACCGATCAATAAAAGAATTCCTTTGGGAACAAGCAATAAGGCCAGGGCTGCTTCCTCATAATTTGACACGCATTTTTCAATTAGGAGTGTCTGTTCTTCGTAAGGACGAGGTCTGGAAACCTGTGGAAACAACACAAAAAACGGCTTGCGCAAGTAAACTTGACTCAATGAAGATTAATTTAACCCAAGAAGTGGGGCTTCCCAAGGGATCTTGTGGAATAAAGGGTGTTACGAGTTCGAACGTTTTGAGGAAAGGTAGCTTGCAAACTAAACTGAACGCAGGGTTGTCGGAACAACAACAAGAAGATTTATTCCAAAATGAACGTAGTTTCCACGAAGTAAAACTCTAAACAACTCGTACTCGACAAACTTACACGGCCTCTGCCAACTTGAATAAACACTGCTTCTGTCACACTTGAATAAACACGGCTAACGCCAACTCTCTTCGCTTGTAAAAAACTAGTTAGAAAAACACTCCGCTTGGACTCGTCTACTTATATACTCTGACAATAAACTTCTAGAACTTTCTAAATTAGTAATCAATCTAATTATAGAAAGATTACAAAACACACCGATATAGAAACGCTTACGTACCAAACCTAAATATAAACAAACTACGAACTCTCGCGAAGCTTCTAGACAGTGACGCTAGTCACGCAATACTATTTTTCGTAACAAAGGGCACTAGTCAATGTGAGCTGGAAGAAGACAGTGGAACATGGACAAAACATCTTGGGAAACAAACTAAGGTAAGACGTGTGAAAGTGAATGTTATCATTCATCCGGATACAATTCAAGTGAAGAAATTTATAAATCTTTTTTCCGGAACTTAGGTCTTGATTATCAACAAACGTTTCGACTGAAACCATCAGTCTTCATCAGTGAAGTTTGCCACGTGATAGTTCACTATCACGTGACAAACGTCGACACCATATTGATAACACAAACGATTTTGTGGAGAAGATCAAGGGTTTCAAACTACATGAGGATGAGGTTGTTACGTCTTATGATGTCGCGGCATTATTTACCTCAATTCCACCTGATGTCGCTATTCAGGTTGTGCAAAACTGTTTGGAATCAGACCAAACCCTCCAGGAGCGTACTAAGCTCAGTGTGGACAACCTGGTTGAGTTAATCGAACTTTGCCTCAAAACCACCTATTTTTCCTTTTGAGGAGAGTTCTACACACAAGTTCAGGGCTGTACCATGGGGTCCCCCGTATCCCCCATCGTAGCGAACCTCTGTATGGAGGCCTTCGAACAGCAGGCGTTACACACCTACAACGGTACGCTCCCTAGACTGTGGCTCCGCTACGTAGACGACACTTTTGTGGTGCTTCCTCAGAAAGAGATCCACCCTTTTTTCGAACACATTAACAGCGTCAACCTCCATATTCGATTCACTCAGGAGTCGGGTCATGATAATGCTATTGCTTTTCTGGATTGCCATGTTCATGTGAATAGAAATGGAAGTCGAGCAACAAAAGTGTACAGGAAACCTACCCACACTGATCACTATCTACAATTTGACTCCCACCATCCCTTAATACACAAGCTTAGGGTTTTCCGGACACTTAGTCAGAGAGCGGAACAGGTGATCAGTGATCCTGACACCCTGACAAATGAGAAAAACCATATCAAGATGTCACTCCGAAAATGCGGATATATTGATTGGGCGTTCAACGGAAACCGGAAAGATCGTGATGAACGGGGGTGTGGCACTGGCAACATCAAGAGGGGACACAAGGCCTGGGTAACCACCACTTACACACGAGGCCTATCTGAGAACATAAAGAACATTCTCAAAGAACACGGCGTAACAGCGTTTTACAAACCCCAGAACACTCCAAGACAACAGTTGGTCAAGGTTAAAGACAAACAGCCGGTTGAGAAGCGGTCCAACCTTGTATATGGCATTACCTGTGGAGGGGAGGGCTGCACAGAAACGTATGTGGGAGAGACTCTTCAGTCCATCAGAGCCAGGCTGAAACAACATCAACGGCCGAACTCCAATCCTGCTCAAAATTCAGCAGTTTATCGTCACCTTAAGAACGAGATTGGCGAAGGAGGGGAATAAAAGAAGCGTTATGGGAAAGGGTGGAGGACCCAACCCTGAACAGAAAGGGGGGGCTCCGGTTCTCTCTGTCTCACACTTGGGACCGGGCCCTCGCCTACGTGATAGTGAACTATCACGTGACAAACTTCACTGATGAAGACTGATGGTTTCAGTCAAAACGTTTGTTGATAATCAAGACCTAAATTCCGGAAAAAAGATTTATAAATTTCTTCACTCAAATTAAGGTAAGACGTTTTTGGACAATAAAAAGTACAGAACAATTTCGAAATTATCATCGGGAACAAGGAAATATGGACAGCCCCTTGGAGGGGAGCACAAACAAATCTGCGGAACACATGCAAACCATTACCTCTCGCAAAAATTTTTCTGCTCGAGGGTCAAAAAGGAGTTGCCAGGTCATCAAAATGATGACGTCAGTTAGAAATATACAAAGAGCCAAGCAGTGCATCCATTTCCAGGGAACCTGTTAAGGAAACATACTTGTTAAATGTAAATAATAGGGAACAAAAGGAAACGATATTACATACTAAACAACTAAGTCCCCAGGGACTCTCTAGTTTAAAACAAATTTAGAGCTGGACTACCATAGCGACAAAACATGGACTGACGCCGGATCTGTTCTGGTCCTAGTTAAAGGTGGATATCGCGTATACAGAAGTGAACATAGACGGCAGTGTGATTCCGACAGAAGACGATAAATGAAGAAACAAAAAGCGACAAGAGAGGATTGTTAAAACTATAGTTTCTTTTCGTCGTAGGGATCAGCCATTTGTACTTATTATTTTTTTCTCACTGATCCTGTGGATCAGATTTACAAGACCTTTTTCACTCCTCGCACTCCACAAGTTCCACGCCTTGGTTTGAAAACACTAAGAAATTTTTGGACCACGAAATTCGCCCAGGAAGTTTCGATCTTTCGAGTGAACTTCCTCTGGTATGCAGAGAGATGAGCAAACCTGCAAACGAAATCAAAGACAAGATCTTCAAATAGGAAAAGTAGATTAACATGAAAGCGCACCTTTTTTATTGATACTGGCCTCCATGAAACGACACGATAAGCAAATAAGACTCTAGGAAGAAGGCTGGCCAAACATATTGTGTACCCTAGGCTCAAACACCAGGAGCGGGCCTAAAAAACAAAAACAAAGCAAAAACAAATACTGCGCATGACATTAATATTTCAAACACTAAAAATGGTGAAAAAGATGTATATTAAAATAGTATGTTTCGAACCTAGAGATGAATCTAATGTGACGACAATCGTGCAAACGTCTCAGGAATTGACCTCCGGTGACGAAAATAATTCTGGTGAAATTTGCACATCTAGGACACGCCCTGCGTACCCTCTCTGTCCCATTGCCCTCTCTTGTTTCAACAAACTCCTTTTTGATCGTTAATTAATTTTTGTGCCTTTTTTGGGGAAATATCCTGAAACAAGGTATGTACCTTACAAAGCAACTGCATAGCTTCGAAAGACACCAAAGATCCATCGATGCCAAATAAGACAACAGAAAACAAGCTGAACATACAGCCCAAGATAAGCAGCTGCGTGAGATAAAAACCAGAGTGTTGGATTACCCTAAGAAAAGGAAAATCAACAGAAATAAATTGTATAGGTTAGTCCAACTGACTTTAGGATTTATGGCATCCCAATCCCTTCGTTAAACTCATCTTGAAGCCAGGCTGGCCTTGTTGGGTTATCAACCGCGCCTCCTTTAGTCAGTAGATCTCAACTTGACTCGAGGGTTTTTTCTCTGGATTCTTCGACATTCCTCTCTCATTCAAACCGATTCTTTGCAAATTACATGTGGCAGCTGTGTTGCTGTGGTCAGAGGGAACATACACATGGACTATATAGCGGCCACCAGAAGTACCTAATATATTCAACAAATGACGTCAAAATGTGGTAAGAACAAAAATGTGGCGCACGTGGCGATAGCCGAGTGTGTCTCTGATGTTCTATCACATTTTGACGTCTTGTGTGACATATATCTGAACAGAAACACGGCAACATGGAATCTATTTGTTTCATATAATAAAGAATTTTAATGATGACGCCAGCTATGCATTGATAGGTGAGAACCAATCAAACTGCGTGCGTTATTGAGTCTACGGCCGAAATAATATATGAAAGGAATCATATATTGATCAAGTCAAGCTATGATCCTCGCAGTTAAAAGTTGAAGTCCTGAAATTTTCAGGCTTCTCTAGGCAATTGCTAAAACTTGCGTTTACAACTGCGAAGATCATAGCTTTACTCGATTTAATATCCGCAGTTCATTGTATGATTCATTTCATATATCAATTAATCGTTGATAAATTCCTAACGGGAAAATTAGAACCCACAAATGACCAGCTCCCAACGTCAGTGGCTTCATAGCTCAGTTGGATAGAGCGTCGCACCGGTATCGCGAGGTCACAGGTTCAAACCCCGTTGAAGTCCTGAATTTCTCAGGATTATCTACGCAATTGCTAAAAATTGCGTTCATAACTGCGAGAATCATAGCTTTACTTGACATTATTGAGTCTATTATAATGAATTCTTTTGGGCCTATCCGCGCCTGAAGTTGAGGAACTTTTAAAAGCTTGGTTTTTACTAGCGACGCAAGCAAAAGCTGAAGAATAACACTTCTTATTTCCTAGTAAAAACAGCCAGAGAAAAAGCGCAAACAAACATACAAGACCCAAAATTTCCTTTTTCTTGAGCGCATGTGCTTGTCTAAAAACGAAACAATGCATCAGCTCAAGGTATTTTACTTCGTCAAACCGTGTCTGACCAATCAAATTCCCACGTGTGTAAGCATTTGCACAAAACACCGAAGACCTGAAGACCATTGTTGATATTGATGAAAAGATTCCTAGGTTGTTGGGAACTATATTGTTGTCTGGACAACGAGTGTACGAAATTTTTCGTCACAAGGGCAGCGATAAAAACAACATTTGATGCTTGCGAGTTTCTGCCCCTATATGGCTGTGTCGATAACGGAACCTTGCAAGTAACTAACATAGGCTTCTTATGCTTGTGCTGAAGTTCATGTTGACGCTCGTTTTGCGGTGCTAGTGAAAACCAAGCTTCGTTGAAATAGGCACCAGACTTGAGACAGAGCACGATATTCTTCCGATCATCACATCTCGTAACGTCTCATTTCCCTCACGCGTGAGGTTTGTAGCCTTTTGCGTCACCATTTTAAGCAGGGATTACCACTGGCGGCCTTCGTTTTGTGTTTAGACTACACTTACCTGTGACGTCTGAAAGCTAACAGCGAGGCGTAACAGAGAACACAACAGAGCAAGAGAATCCCCGATAACAATGAACATGAGATGAACAGAGGAAATCTAATGTAAAGCCAGGAGTCACTTGATGCTTTTCTTTGATAAGGTTGACCAGCTAAAAATCAAAGTTGATGAACTAGTCAGCTTCTGTTGCCATTCCGAAAGTGTCCAATTGTTGAGGAAGAAAGCCTCATTCCCGTTAAAAAAATGTACTGGTTGCTCCACATATTAAGTTTTATACTTTTGCCACCTGAAACGTATTCTTGAGGCCCAGTTCCCACGAGTTTCTTGTAGCTCAGTGGGCGAGCGACTTAACCCTATGACTCTCAGGAATGATCGGTATGTAAATTCTCTTCACAATTTCAGTGGAAAGTCATTCATACAGGTATTGAGAATGAAGATTCTTATCAGCTTAAGAGGTTTGCTCTTGATGTAACACCAAATTCTCATAACTACCCATAACAGAACTCTGAGTTACTAGTTGGGAGAATGAACCTTCCGGTCGTTGGAATGAAAGGGTCAACAAACATCCTTGAATGATTTTTGAGTATCCCCTGGTCATCACTGGTGATAATCGAGAAAAAGTACAAATTTCCCTAGAACTCTAAGCTGAGATAATTAAAGTTGGTTCTCTATTTCCAAGTTCACATTGTCAATTTTCCTTCTTCCTTGAATTCCCCAAGAATGTCATCAGTAATACGTTCATTTTTAAAGTAATCAATTTACGATAAATGAAGTGAGCTTATGAAGCAGAACGATCAACACTTTACGAAATCTTTGTTTCCTCCTATCGTAAGTGTTGCAAAAGTTAGAAGGAATTATCAAGAATAATACATGACGTACCTGGCCATTGCACCCTTTCCAGTGCCACAGGGGTACCATTTCCTTCCGATTTTCCCTTCAAGGTTAGTGTGGGGGGATTGAAGTCATATATTCCGACTTCTCGAACTCCAACTTTAACCGCCAAGGAAAAGAAAAAGGAACAAAAGTTTAGTTTCGTTTTGGAATAAACAATCTCAGTTCACTATTTTGTTTTAGTCTTTTAACTTACTTGATTTCCTAAACTGTTGGATGAAAACTTTACACCTCCTGTCTCCATTCTCGTCAAACGACACCTCTCCCTGAGATGTTTGAAATAAGGGAAGATAGAGTTGTCAGCTGGAATTTGTATTAAATAGCCTTGATGACGAGGTAAACATTGATTGGTACTTGACACGGTATTTTCAGATGCAAACTTTGCTTTGGTAAACGATATATTTTTTTAAAATTTGGTCTAAGATTTTTTTGGTCTAAAAATGCAGATATTTAGCATTGCGTCCACGTGAAACTGCAAACAGGTAACCGTTCTCAGATTCCAACTTTTTTCTCTCCTTTGAAAAGTTAATTGATATCTGTAGATAATTGGTAAAAAGGAGATAAAATCAAAAAAATCTTTGATTTGAGTGAAACGGATATTTCAGCAGGACTAACAACTTAGTTTGTGAAACGACGTGACTCAAATATATCGGCGTTTAACGCTCCTAATCATTGGCTTCCGACTGAGGCTATGTACATTCATTCCTATAGACGGAATGCATAAATGGCGGCCAAAAATGTATTCTTCTTTTTATGCGCTAATTAGACTAACTAGCCTCGCTCTCAAGAAACATTTTTTTGTATTTTGTCCATGAAAACGAGGCTAGTAAGTCTAATTAGCACATAAACAAAAGATAATTTTTTTGGCCTCCATTTATGCATTCGGTCTATTGTTTTACAAGCAGTCGGGATTTTCAACATAGTGGAACTTCAGACTCAATCGTCACTCAAGGGCCCAAAGTTTTCGTCCTCCTTGAACAACAGTCATGCGCTCAAGAAAGGCTAAGAGTCTGGGAACGAGATTGGTGGCCGTTATTTGAAGCTTTGGCATAATCAGAGGCCACATACCGATGGTCCTGTGAATTCCACCTCAAATGCTTCCTCTTTGAGTAATTGGCTGACTATTTGTCGACCATACGCCAGTTCATGTAGTTTCAAATTCCAACCACTTAGTATCGGTCGAGCCCGCTCAAGAGTAACAGCAATCGCCCACATGGCCTCATAGGCAAACGGCGCACGCGCACTACGTAAGACGGATTGGACTTATTGATTATATTCAGTGAAGAATTGGTCAGTAGTCTAAAACAAAATAAAGCAATCTTAAGAAAAATCATTTTGAGATGAGTATGATGATTATATTGTTAATGATGATGACGATAATGATAATCATGAATGGTTTTGATGATGGAGAGTTATAATAACGGTGATGGTTTTGATAATGACGATGTGATGAGGATGACGCGATGATGTTGACCATGACAATAAAGATATATATGATGGCGTTGAGTACGGTTAGCGGTATGACCACACTAGCTTCTATGGTTATTATAAGCAGCCTCTCGTTTGTTATAGTTTAATTAACTTCATCTTTTTTTAAATTTTTGTGAAATGAGTAGAAATAAAGCTTGTTGATGGCTGGTTCACCTTCTTTTCCCCCACGCGACATTATGTTCTTCTGGATAAAAGATAGACGGATACCTTTCCGGAGACCAAAGTTCCTCTGATTTGGTTCTTGAAGTAAAACGTAAAGTGATGATCTAGAACTTCTTCCATCTGCGATCTCGTGCAACCAAGCTTACTGGAAGGCTCAGGAACCCACCAATCAGATGTAGAGTTCACATCCGGAATAGAAGTTATAATCCAAACATAGTTTTCGCCTTTCATGTCATTAAGATACGCCTGAAAGGACAAAAATGCTTTTGACAATCTCTGCCAATGTGCGCCAGGATCTTATTCGTCTCAAAAAAATCTTTTGCTGGATTAAGCAACCAGACATATTGCACCAACGTGAAAATCTTTACCTGACAAAAAACTTCCCTCGCTCTTGAGTGAGGAAATGTCCCAACGATGATGTGCGCTCCTTTTTCCTGAAAAGAAAATTTAGAAAATCCGAGAGGTTGATTTGGATAACACTGCTGTATGGTACCCATACTTTCACTTTAGAAAAAAGAAAATTAAAAAAGAAAGGTTCATATCTAGATTCAAACCTTGTTGTATAAATTGGTTTACAGCAACGCAACGCAACACAACGCACGCACCAAACGCACGCAACGCACCAAGCAAATTTTGACACTTGGGGTTGCGAAGACGTAAGAGGGATCGAACAACAACTGCAAGCCGGTTTGCTTTTTTAGTAGAGCACCGGACTGCTGTACACGACGTCGCGGGCTCAAGCTCTGGCCCGACCAACAGGGAGGGTCTCCAGATTGTTGATAAGACCACACTTGTTGTATGCCCCATGGAAGCTTCACTGGCGTGGGGTTACGGGGAACAACTACAAGTTATGTTAAGCCGTTGCCTGTGAGTAGTACGAACCCAAAATATCTACCGTTTTTCTCTCCAACCCAGCCCAGTCCAACCCCAAATTAAATTGTCTTTGGAAGAAGTCATTCAGACTTACATAAACTAATATTTAAAGATTTTAATTTTGGTTCAGACAAATAACATACCTTCAAGGTTTTGACTGCAACTCCAGGATCTTGTGTAAATCCCTCGTTGGCCACAATCGTTGTACCATTGCGTTCTAGGCTTTCAGCAAATTCTTCATTTATCTAAAATAATAATTATGGATGATGATGATACTAACAATTATAATCATGGGTCGTGAGTATTAACGGCAATTTACTTTGAAGAGTTTTGCCTTGACAAGTTTTATCCGCTCGTGTGAACAAATGAATAAATGAACAAACCTTGCTTTCACAAGTTTTTACTGTAACCAGCAACACAAGTACACAGCAGACAACAAGAAACGAAATGGCAAAGCGCCAAAAAAACAAAAACAGTTTTACCGTGGCTTATGCGTATTGGACGAAAGAAGAAAAGTTGCTGGCTTGTGGTTTGGGTTTTGCTTGAGCATTCGAAGAGACAATGTAAATCGAAAGTGATGGGTTCGCCGTTTGCAAGGCAGTTTTTCAAGTTTTTCTTGTTTCAATCCCTATAAGAATCTACTTTGGTATTACACAAGCTTTTCTTGATCTTAGGGATTCCAGGAGAAGAGATGTAACCGCAAATTCGGTCCAAAGAACAGTGCTTTTCCTTGCCATGATCATCCGCCATAAAAGGAGCAAGAGAAAAAGGCCTCTGAGCGCTTACAAGTTGTCAATTTTCTCGACAAGTTTTCCTTGCCGACCTGTGTACGTACAGAGAAGCAACTTCTGCAACTTGTTAAGTTTTTCCTTGACAAATGCACTTGTTCAAAAGCTAGCATGGTGGCAAATAAAACTTGTCAAGGAAAATTTGCTCGTGTGTAACCGCCTTAAGTCAAATATTAAGGTATTAACAAATGAATTAATATAAGATACATTGTACTTATCACTTACCATGATATTTACATTTAGATTTTGGTTTTATACGTTCATCTATTCATCATTTACCAAGAGACTATGATAGTCTCTTGCATTTACCTATATATTTATTTATTTATTGTCAGTTCGTGCTAGGGGCCTGACAAGCCTCGTATAAAACAGAGGGTATAATCATAAAGTTTACTTCCGAATCACACAGCACCTTCCCACAAAGTTTCTAATCGGCTGTCACGCTCCCCTCGTTTCTGGAGCTGAGACGCGAAAGGTATTCAAGAAGTTCCTCCGTAATTCTTTCACCTTCTCTCGTTTCCTGAAGGAGCTCAAACGTCAAACCCACTGATATTTTTTTAGTCATATAGTACTTAAACTAAAAAAAAAATTCTATTGACTTTGTGTCGCCGTTTCCTTAGATATATTAAACAGAGCTTGTTATATACCTAGACTTTCGCTCAACAAAACGAGCCCTGTGATTGGTTGATTCTTGGTCACGTGCCCCTGATCAAATTTAATTGTTATATACCTAGACTTTCACTCAACAAAACGAGCACTGTGATTGGTTGATTCTTTGTCTCGTGGCCCTGATCAAATTCAAATATATCCCGATCAGGATACAATTCCGCAGTTGTTGCCCGCCCGGATGTTTTGCTGCGATTCAGTTGCAGGAAAAGTCTAAATATATAACAAAGCACTTAATGTCTGGTCCCTCGCGAAACGAGTTAGTTTTGTTTTCTCTTGAGTCCTTATGTTTCCCGAGACGAAGTCGAGGGAAAGATCAGGACTCGTTTCCCTCGGGACCAGGGACCTACATTAAGTGTATATTACTACCTGTGAATAGTATGGCGATGTATCATAAATCAGTCCAATCTCATCTTTCCATCCAAAGTGATGAATGAACCGCAAACGAGGTTCGTTGAACACGCGTTCTGTGGGCACAGTTCGGAAAAACAGAGGAAATCTTTTCCTATCTTTGGTCAATTCAAGATCCGTGGCACCGTAAGAAAACTGTGAAGGCAAAAAAGAAAACAAAATAGCCGAATTAGATCAATTATTCTGGAGGGGTGCCTGTTTTTAAGGACAGCTCTCTTCAACAATACCTGAAAGGACCTTTTAAACCTCGCGTTAAGTTACTTTATGAAGACTTGGAATCGCGCTCGTAGCAAACGGCAAACGTCTTACTAAAATTTGCATTTTGCCGCAGATTATCGAGCAAATTCACAAAGTAACGAGACAAGTTAGGGAAAAAAGAATTTCCATGTTTTGATAAAAGCAGCCGCTTGCCGTTTTCCGCACGCGTTTGCAGTTTCACGAAGACGCGATGCGATGGAGCGTTTTCACTCACGTGACCAGCAACCATATTGGATGACTAAAACAAAAGAAAGTATTTGCATAAAAATAGAGTTCAATTCCTGGAGGATTAGGTAAAGACTTGTTTCCATATCTCAAAGTGCCCTTGGACGTGAGGTGCCTGGGAATGAAGTTAAATCACTGGAATCGGTCAGTGTAAAATGCAGACTGAGGTTATAATGTAACTGTTGAAAAAGCCCAAACTCCTTAGAAATGCTAACCTTAGGCCTATTTAGGCCTAAAACAATATTTAGGCTTAACTGTTAGCATTCCGATTCGAGTGATTTAATTTCATTCCCAGGCACCTCACGTCCAAGGGCACTGAGATATGGAAACAAGTCTTTACCGGAAGATTAGTTTGGTTCACCATCATGGCCGCCGTGACGTCAGGAGACTGGGCTGGTGACTCGAACAAGGGCCTTTCGAGCTATGTACCTACCAAATAGGTACTAGTAAACTAAAAGCTAACTCAAAAATCAGTAATTGTAACGAAATACTATTGGAATAAGGTGTATGCAAAACCAAAGTACAACTAAATTGTTTCTTCTGGAGAACTAAAACTGAAAATAAAAAAGAACTGTTTTTAACCTGCAAAGCACCGAACTCTGGCAGTCCAGCATAAGCCGCTACTGTCTTGGCCAAGTCGTCATCAAACGGTCCGAGCAGCATCAATTTGGTGGGTTCTGTATGTAAGTAATCATATAGAACACTTGTGCCTACACTTAGCTCACCCTGAAAACGAAACAAAAACAAGTAAAATTTAGCTTGCCAACAACTTGAACGACCCCCATTCGTACCACGAATCATCCGCATCACATTAGAGGGTGGAATAGCCGGCTTAAGGGCGTTCGCGCTAATTGTTTGTGCGCAACGTTACTGCGCAGGTAACGCGACTGTAATATGTCACGCATTACCTCTAACATTAGGGAAGTTGAGGTTTTAAAACCTTTGCAAAAGCCGTGAACGATAAGTCTTGCACAGCGTTGGATAAGAGAAGATCGTAATCAGTCAAAATTGATTTTAAAATATTTATGAAAGTCAAGTAGACTGCTTCACGACTGATATTCATGTTGTTTTATCAGTCGTGCACTAGTCTGCTTGACTTTCATAAATATTTTTCAAGCATTAGTGAAAATAACATGACGACAAAAACGCCGGGGAAAAAAATCCAGGCCGGCAAACAAATGGCACATTTATTTCCGAATCATCATGAAACGTTAAAGAGAAGTGCGCGGGAGGGTAAAAAAGCTCTGGAAAAGGCAGCTGATCGAGTAGTGTCTGAAAGTTTGGAAAACTCGAGTACGAACCTTTGCGTAAATTTAATGGGGCTGTTTTTAAAATGTTTTATTACCCTGCGAACTTAAGTTCAAAATGAATGCATCCTTTTGAAGTTCTTTTCCTTTACTTTCGTGAAAATAGAGCAGAACTGTATTTTAGTCCCCTTGTCCGCGATTAAATTTCACAAAAACCACACTCCAGAAGATGAGGATGACGGCAACGGAGAGAATTATACAAAACACTAACCAAATGAAGATGACGCCTGCTTGAAACTTTTTGCTATGCTCGAGGAAGTTGTTTTTGTAAAAACCTTTCATCCCTTTAACGATCGATCCTCAATTGGGTTCCAATCCTTCCCCGACAGGTCACGCAAAAACGTGACAAACGAAATTTTCCAAGAGCTTTGAAACATCACATCGATTTTACTCGTTTAGATCATTTGTGGCCCCTATTTTTTTAATCATGAATCACTTATTTTACTTACTATATACAAAATATGATGAAATGAAAAAATTCCCATCGAAGAAGTTATCTTTTTTTTAATTTTCTTTCCCCGTGCCATCGAATTGAAGAAGTGGTTGCAACGGGTAGAACTTACGAAAACGCTCGTCGAGGATGAACTCTACTGTTTACGACATCCCTGGTGGCATGCCATTATCTAAAAATCCCGCCCCTAAAAACCTATGAACGGAAACCTTCACTCTAACAGTTTATTTTTCTGATTTCCATGGATGAGCAGATGAGGCTACATCTCGTTATTATGACCGATTTATCGAAATTAAGGCATTTTTCCAATGCCATTTTCTCCGAAAGAAATTCGGTGACCACAAATTTTATTTTCATTTGTGGAGTAAGTACTTTATGCCCTAACTCTAGGCGAGAAATGAAGAAAATTGCACTGTAGGAAGATTTTGGCGCGAACGTCCTTAAAAGCGCGTGCCGCAGAAAGGTGGAGACGTTGTCAGACTAGATGAAGCAGTTAGCGTTGAGCAGATTGTGGTTATGAACATTAAATAATATGCTGATAGTTCTACAGTCTGTATTCCTAGTTTAATTGAATTATGCCAGAAATTATGCCCAATTAAATGCCAAAATTATGCTTACCGGATTTTAAAATTATGCCAAGAAAACGACACCCATATCCAATCGGGGTATGGGTGTCTGTGGTCCTTTAACTGCTTTAATTTTGTTTGATTTGTTTCTTCTTCTGATCAGATCAGATAACTCCTAGATCACTGCTTCCTGACGCCATATTTGTTTTGTCTTGCAGTTATAGAGAGGAGTCTAGTAACTAGGCAAATGGGCAAGCAAAATGCTTCTGGTAGTTCCCAGTCCCAACTGTGTGGTTTACACTATCTTGCCTAAAAGATGGAGCAAACTCATTTAGCTGTCTAGCAGCCCAGTGGAGCTACAGACATAATGTCACATTTAAGCCAGTTGAAGGACAGATGTCAGTAAAGACGATCTTCAACCAAAAATCATCTGTGAAGGGATTCAATCATTTGCTAAAAAGTACAAAATGGGTCAATTTCACATGCAAAGATAACAAGGTGAATATTTTTTTTCATTAACAAAGTTTAGGCGCTTTGGTAATTTGTCAAGTCGGGTGTCATTTTATCAATATTTGAAATTTATCTGGCGAAAGAAACGAATTGCAAATGGTTAAGCATTTTACTTTTGCAAATGTCGTTGGAAGAAGCAAACTCCCTTCGTCGGATGTTTTAATTAATCTTTTTCAGAAATTGATCAATTTTGGCTCGTTGTCATCTGATTGAAAATAAGCGAATTTCCGTCGAAAATCGCTGAGGGATTCAATATAATGAACCCGGCTTGTAGACAAAACAAAAGTCCATTTACACTTCAAGCATATTATTGTTCTGAATATGGTAATTTTTTATTATGCTAATATCTGCTATTCATCAAAAGTACGTTGATCAATATGAACGCGTTGTCATCCATGAATTGAAAGTCGCGGCTCAAAGATGCTGTAGCTCTTGTTTCAGATTTGGTTTCAGTATTGTACTGACGACTAACTTATCATACTAAAGTATTATTGCTTAGCTAGCTTAGTGATGGCTAAGCGGCCTTGTCAGGACCTGTTTTCTTGGCTTAATACAATCCGCAAAACAAATGCCAAGATAAAATGAATTTAAACCTGAATGGCTAAACCACACCTGTCTCTCGAAAAAAACATAAGATAAAAATTAAGAATAACACATGGTTACAATATTTTCTTACCTCTGTTGATCTTTTATGGAATAGAGCTATCTTATAATCCGCTAAAAATGTAGGATCGTGATTGATTTCCTTGACGGCCATCATAGTGGCATGAAGTTCCCCTGCTCCGTGGGGGGTGTTAAGATCGAAAAACCCGCCGATGAAAAGCTCGTGATTTATTTTTAAAATTTTGGTCGGCAACACTTGTGTGGTTGTATTATATCTTGTTTCTGAGCCGACAGACTCCCATTTTGTGTCCGTCTCGTTAAAGGCGATGGAATAACGCGCATTCAGGTTCGCGACAACAAAGCAAGTAGTCCATATAGAGAGAAAATTCATGTTTTCTCTGGGAGTAGAAAGCTGTCATCAAACCTGCAAAATAATTATAGACAAAACATGAACTGTATGTTTGCTTTTTACTATTAGCTTTAGAATTTGTTTTGTTTTGAATGCAGCAACAATATTTATTAGCCTGCAGTTCGAGTTATGCATGTACGTGGAACATAAATCATATCACAATCGACGACTATGAAAAAAATCAACTTTTCCTCCCTCAGTACGGTAAGCGACGTAATGAGGATGACACTTATTTTGACAAATCGCTTTACCTAATTTCTTCACCTCATCAAATGAAATGTACCCGTCAGTTTTCTTAATAAATGCACAATACATACCATAAAGACGTTTCAGACAAATTCGACGACTTAGGGACTTGAAACTATCTCCAAAATATATCTTCTGTTGCCAGACGCTTTTTCCTCCTGATTAAAGGACTAAGTTCTAGTAAGGTACAAAGAACAAAAGCCACAAGTTGGGGAGGGGTGGGGAAATCCGAAGGGGAGGGAGACTGGGAGGTGGGGTCAGATTTCTTCATTTTCGGCTATCAAACATAATTCAATAAAAAAAATTGTTTCTTTATAATACGTCTACCTTCTTTCCACAAAGCAAAAAACATATTTTTGTATTCCTAAGTCTATATACTGAAGGCTAAACTGATTTTTTCTATAGTTTTAATATGCCCTATATAACGTAGAGGTTGATTTTCAGCCTGCCAAAATGGTGAAATTTTTTGGGCAGATGGGAACATGGTGATTGAAATGGTATCCCTGTGATGGACGCCAGTCATAAAAGGCGTAGGATGTGTGGCTTGTTCACTGTTTAAAGCCGATTCAGTTTTAACTGAAACCGAGTAAAGCGACATGGCCGAGTTAAACGGTCTGGCCGGCGGGTTACTTTAAAGCGGATTTTCTCAATTGATTCGGAATGGTACGTAACTTCGTTCCGGATAGCTTATCTTCTCTTTGAATGATAATTGCTGGTAATTATTTTGTGAAATTGATACTTGCCACAATCTAAAAAACTAAAAGTGACGTTGAAATCACGTATTCAAATGCGTGATCTTCCTTACCTTGATAGTAACGCCGCTTTTGGTGTCTTAATGTAAAATACGAAACGGCGCCCTTCGTTATGTAGAACTGTTGAATTTTGATGTGTCACTGTGTGTGGTGATGATTTTTTGCGACGACGGCTCGTGAAAGAAACCTTGGAAATTTTGAATTATAAAGACAAAACTTCTACTAAGAAACAAAGGCACAAAGTTATAAGCTGGTCGCTCGGCGACGGGCGAAAGAATAGTTGAAAACAAGAGTCCTGGGCCAGCCTGCGTAGCTGGGGGTTCTGTTGTTGCGGAAAGCAAAGACTTCCTTAGCGACGAACCCGCGAGAAGGCTGGGGCGGGGGAAAGAAATTTCCCTGCCCCAGCCAAAGGACCGCTACAAGAGCTCTTGAGGTCAGGTCGTTTGTCTACTAAGTAAGGTTCTCATCGTTTGAAGTATTTCACTGGTTGAGGTCTCAACAATGTCATACCCCTGAATTTATCAACACAACTGTCGATGAAAGATGGTCGTGCGTACGCGAGAAATATGATAAAATAAGGAGAGGGTATCATCTTATCAAGTATACAAGGCTTTGATTGCTAAAAATTTGACATGTAGCGATTGAAAGACCGACGTAGTAATCTCAGCGATAACCAAAGCCTCAAGCTTGTCATGGTAATGAGGGGAGCTTGTTTTTTCGCCGAAAGACGAAAGAATACGCGCAAAACCTCAGCTTGAGATCTTCCTACGGAGCCAATTTTAATTTCTTCAACTCAGCTAATACAAAAAAATTTCGTGGGATTAAAATCTTATAATAGTGTCAGTTTTTATCTCATTGATGACGAAGTCTGAATGAGCAACAAGTGAGATTGCTTCAGGTGCTTTCTGGATCACTCGATCAATCCATGGGCTGTTAATAAATTTCGGGTTTCGTTCGGGTGGCCAAATAGGCTATTTCCGAGTTGCTGTTTGTCTCGGTTTCGAAGTGAGTCTTGGTGCTCAACTATTGAAAGGAAAATGAGTTTGATTTGCATAAGAATATGCAACTCATTTCCATTTGAATGGTTGTGCACCAGGACTCGCCTCGAAACTGAGGCATGCAGCAACTCAGAAATGGGCTGATACACGAATGTACTTGAAACGGAAGGGCGAAGTGCACGTGTCCAGGTTCGAATCTACCCTTCACTCTTATTTCATTATTTTTAGGGGTAGTTTGAGTTATCAAAATTAAAATTAAGAGTGTTAATAGAATATCCATTCCAATGCCCTGCCATCAATGGGGTGATAATGAAATAAACATCATTTAATTGTCCCTGCATGTAGTTTTGGATCTAGCCAAATGCTGTCAGCGATTTTTTATATATTACGTTTTGCAATTGTTGTCCGAGTTCCATCAAATTTGAAAAATAGTGTTTTGGACCAGGAATTTAGTATAAATCAAACAATATTGAAAAACGCTGACACTGTTTTGTACATTCAATTGTATTAAAATGATCCTGAAAATTGGAGAGGAATCTGACAAAAAGTTCGTTTCGAGTTGTAGCTCCGTAAAAGACATAACAGGGCGACTCAGACACTGTAAATGTGCTTTCTTTAGGGCTTTTCGAAAATTGGATAGACTTAAATCTTTTAACAAATCGATGCTGTAAGTGATAATGTTTATATTTCTGCAAAAAAAAAAAATCATATTATCGAATCTAGGACTAGACCTTGAGCCCGGATTAATCATTACTAGCTTGACCGAAACAATTCGGTCCAGAAGATAGATAAAGAGTCTCTACGGTTGACTGATTTCCTTTCCAGCAGTTTTCTAACTAAGCCCTACTTCCTGCAGTGATATCAAGGCAACGTCTTTGTATGAGGCACATTGTAATGATTTTATGATGTGTTCAGCAGGCCGCTAACAGGCTACGATATAATTTCCGTTCTTTTGATGTCCCCAACAAGAGTGCTGGTCTTTGACGGTAAAGTGCTCTCGGCAGTTTTCAGTAAACGGCTATTGCCAGCCTGAGCTCCTGAAAGCACTGAAGTTCCCATTTTTGATTCCCTTTTCATTCTCAGTCACAAACATAGAAAAGACTTTTCACTGGCTGATTTATTCTTAAGTGTCATTTACATTTTACGTAAAAGGATCTGAGTGTTTTATTGTAACAAATTTCGTTATTTTATTTGTCTCTATATGTAAATATTTGTTAGCCACTATCCTCTTCTGTAAATTTGAATTATAGATATTACCGACCCAGGGGTAGTGGCTACCTCTTAGTATACAAATAATAATATACCGATGGAAAGGTAGCTGTTAAGTCATTGGGTTAGTGGCTATTGTAGCTCCTAGTCTGTACTTATATGGTGATTTCTGACTAACTATTTGGCTTCATAAATCGCTCGTATATAGCGACGAAAGAAATCACAAATCTCGCCGTTATGTAAATGCCGGAGAGAATGCGAGCGACAGTAACGTGTTCCACCTAGGTTTTTATCACGAGAAAAAGCAAAACACGTAAACTGACGCGGGGCATATTAGTAATCTGATTCAACAACGTCTTCTACATTTCATTTCTTTCGTTTAATGTCAAACTGTTTACATTAGGTGATGTCAATTTATCATCGCTGTGTCAATTTCTTTTAACAGCATTTTATTTTTAATGAATTCACAATCGCCTCAAGGTTGCCGCGTGATTGAAGCGGGGAAAATTGAAGATGCAAATCAGGTTAAGTTTCACTAAAAGTGCTAATTTCAAACTCGAGATCGATATTTTAACTTATTGCTTGTTATTTTTTCCACGACCCGATTGCCGAGAATGATAGACCCCTCCACGGTTTTTGGCACCATCTTGGTTGGGGGACAAATACGGCAAAATTTACAGTGAAAGTATGGGATTTTGGCCGACTTTGAACCGCTGTAGCGCCGCTAAAAAGGGACAGATTTCCACAGTGATAGTGTCTTTTAAAAGACATTTATACTGAGATTGTTTTCATGAAATATAAAAGAACATGTTGAGGCTACAAAGACAATAAACGATTTTTTAAGCAATTCCATACAAACCCTTTTCAAATCATCACGGCAACTTGCCGCGAAGTTAGAAGCAACATGACTTATGCGATTTATGCGAATTTACGGACGTCATACCTTCCTTTAATGGTTGAATGAATGATATCAATAAAGCTATTTAAAGAAGTGGCAAAAGTTGGAAATCTGTCTCTTTAGCGGCGCTACAGCTGTTCAAAGTCAGCCAAAATCCCATATTTAGCCATGTTTGCCCCTCAGACAAAATGGAGGTTAAAAAAAACTGTGGAAGGGTATATTGAAACGAAAATAAGAGCGAAATAAGAGTTTTAAATTATTTTCAGATCTTGGCATCCCATTTGTTTTAGCTGGCTGAATCGAATAATGCAAGCCAATGAAACCACGTTGTGCTATTGAATAAAAACCGTATAAAATTGCAAATATTACAGTATGATGGTTGCGAATGGGGCGAGTAAATAGATTGCGAAACGGATCGATTTTGATGTCACTTAAAAAACTAATAACTTTTGATAATAACTTACTGTGCACACTGATAACGTTTGATAATTATTCATTGTCGAAAAATTCAAAGATGGCTTGTTTTTATTTCATCACAAACATAACAAACACTTTCGAAGGGAAACTAGTCATGTGTTTTGGTTTATGACTTCTGACCCAGACAAATGACAAATGAGGTACTCAGACGTTTATCGACATATGCGTTTAAGATAAGCCTAATGGTTTTTTCCTCGGATCACTGCGCAATAGCAAGAAGCGACTACTTGCGCTGTGAGATTGAACATTCATGCAATCCCTACGGAGAATAAAGTCCCTTAAGGAAATAGAAGCGCAAGTTCCCTTTACAGTTTACTTCTGTATCCACTCTTTAGCTTTATGTCGTCCCGGCTGCCGAGTGATCGTGATCACAACAAATTATCTGGGTCTTTAGAGAATACAATATCTTATTTCTGTTTCTTAAACGAATCATCGATTTACCTGTTTGCTGAATATTTATTCCACGATGTCCTCGTTCCTCTCTCCGGTTTTCCCGCTCACGTGTTTAAAAGCCACACTTCCAGCTTTCTTTGATAAGTCTGTCCAATTCAGTTTCCTCTTGTTGTCATTAAGCGAAACTGTTTTTCAAACACCGCCATAATTTTACCACCATTACAATGCATAAAGAAAAACAACTCCTCGTTGGTTAAAACGCAACAAATTAAAAATTCAGGTGAAACAAAACCCAACACAATCCTTTGTTCATAGCGAGCGATGATAGCGTTTGATTGCCAATAATTTGATAACGATAGCGGGGGGTTGGTACTTACATCCGGGCCTTTGAAATTTTCTCTAAGGCAGGCACAAGAACCACTACCCCCTCCCTGATTTATAGCTCGATACCCCAGATCAGTTTTCCTCACCTATCCGTCTACTTCTGTCGTCTACGTACTGTGCGATATTAAAGAATGATAGTTAACACTACAGCTGTATTCGCTGCAAAGAGGTTTTCATTTCAATAGCTTGCATAGCAACCTCGTCCCCAGGGCGCTTTTCCCCGGCTTTTGCCCCACCTCCAAATCCAGGGAAGAGCAGGGAAAGAGGTTGAGGTTGCCTAAGTAGATGGAGGTTTTTGTTCTTGCGGTAGCGATTTTGTCGTGAGAGAGCTCGCACGCTCAGCAGCAAGAGAACCGCCAGCTATCTGGTTAGGTTACAATTCACAGACCTTTCTCGAAAGCGTCTCATTCTGTTCGTCGTGCTTACCAATAAATGCTTTTTGCAAGATGTTTAGTCTAAGAGAAATCAACAAGATCTGTGAACCTCTTATTATAAACCGAGTGCGAGATCCGTACGAAAATGACCTAGGGCCAATATTCTCCAGTACGGTCCCAAGCAAGTGTGGTTAGTAATTTATCAGATTATATGGCATCGTTTCTTTGAGCGATCGGACACTTCTCCGCCCATGAATGTTCGTTATCTTCGTCTTCCATTACAATAAACTTTTGACGGTAAGCTTTTAAATGTAAAACTAAATTCCGTTAGCTGTAATTAGGCTGTTGCCCTTGTTTTGTTTTAGTATCTACGGCTGTCGTGATGAAAAAATTAAATTCCGCTTTTTAAAACCTTCTTGTGTTTAGGGAGAGAGAAAAAATACTGAAACGGACCGTTTCCATGGTAATGGTCCGCACTGTAGATTCCGACCAAAAACCAGCCAATCAGATTGCTCCATTTTGCCCGAGAATTGTTTGCCAGATAATAAAACAACATATTATATGACTAGCTCCGTGAGCGGGCAAGATGAACCAAATCGCGCGCTCTGATTGGCTACCCGAGCGGGCAAGATGGAGCGATACTGCCCGCTCGGGATTTCTCGCTTGGTCCCGCAAGATCAAAGATCATTTTTTGGTGTTTTAAGTCATATAATAAATCCTTTATTGACCAAGATTGTTCGGTCAAGATGACTGGATATTGGCCAAGTTCTTTTTTTGCGTGTTTATGGACCTCGACTTCGTCTCGGTCCATAAACACGCAAAAAAAGAACTTGGCCAATATCCAGTCATCTTGACCTCACGCTTGGTCAATAACCCATACATATTGGAAATACAATAGCCGCTCTTAAGACCTTCTTATTAGAGTTTTCTCTATTTTTTCTTTTCCTTCATAACTTAAAATTGGACGTGTCTTTTTTGTCAGTTCATATACTGTAGTAAGTTCTATTTGGGGATTGTTTCCTTGGTTGAGGTAATTATGTTTTAGTTCGGCATATAGTGATGTCTTTCGTTTTTTTAGTACTTAGACAAAGTTACCCCAGGGATGTGATGCTGCTTGATTTATAGTCGATCAACTCAATCAAGGTACTAATCACGTCACCTAAAAGATTCCCCGCCGGATAATTTATTCCCTTGCGTTTTTGAAAGGGTTATTTTGGCAATTTTTCCCCTTGAAAAGGTCAGCTAGCATTTTTCAAGAAGCAAGGAGATCTCTGGGAGGTTCGAGAATGGTAATTTTCACCTCTCGATTTCTGAAGGCAGTGGTTATTCATACGGGACCCGTACACCGACTAACATTTCCTATTCATACGGGACTCTTCTTAGAACATGATGATTATTACAGGTTCTGACCCTAACCTTGAACTACATAGTCACGCAATTTTTGAAAGCTAACCGTTTTAAAATTGGGTGCTTAGACTTAAATGCGAGAAACACAAGGCACGTCAGATGGCCGGTGACATGGAACGAAGGAGGTACTTCGTAATATTAAAGAGGCAACAATGCCGTTGTTTGATAGCTGAACTGTATATAAAAGAATTAAAGACGAGGTAAGACTTTTGGAGCGTTATTGAACCTGTAATAATCATTCTAAGAAGACTCCCGCGTGATTATTTATGTCGGTGTACGGGTCCAGTACCAATAGCCACTTTGATTTCTGAAAGAAGATTATTCAATATTTTGAACATCACTGAAAATGGACCACTCGTCATTGGCCTACTTGAAAGAGGACGATGAGACCAATTCTTCTCATAGTTTTAACTATAGGAATCCGTTAAAAAAAGACGTATTAATTTTGGGTATACGCTGTACAGTTTGTAATGTCCGCCAAAATAATGACGAATGCCGTTTCCCTGCAGATATGGATTAGGAAAAACTGTCCTTGTCAATAAAAGTTCAAGGTAGGCGAGTTAAGCACAAAAACAAAGTGTGCATAAACTCCAAGAGAAAATGAGGGGACAGAGAGGGAGGCTCCCGGTCCAGCCCTTGGGATATGTCATGTCCACGAAAGTTATTTTTAGACGAGCGGAAGTCTTTGTTCTAGCGGAAGTCTGTCTTCCGAGACGTCCGCATACAGGTCAACCTCGGTCTGATGTTTGAAAGAAAAGCAAATATTTCATGTAATGGCAGGCGAAGTGGACTTAACGTCTGCATGCGAACGTCTCAGAAGACAGACTTCCGCTCGTCTAAAAATAACTTTCGTGGACATGACATATCCCGGCCAACGCCCGGAGCCTCCCTCTCTTTCCCCTCATTTTCTATTGTAAACTCTCAATGTACCTGAAGAAGGCTGGTTTGCCCAGCCGAAGTATAGTACACCATTAAAATCAAATCTACGTTGTATCGGCTCTTGCTTAAAATATTTTGCATAAAGAAAGCCTATTTAAATGAAGGAGGCTAATTAACAAGGAAGATTTAAGGCGGGGAATAATCCTCTGGGCAAATGTTTTCTTTAGTTAGTTTAAAGTACATTGGTGTTAGAGTCAGGAAACTAAATGTTTTAAGCAAGAGCTTGAGATTTGATTTAAGTGCCTTTAATACACCACTAAAATCAAATCTACGTTGTATCGGCTCTTGCTTAAAATATTTAGTTTCTCAACTTGTAATTACGCCGATCAGATCAAGCCACTGATCCAACGTACACCGACAGGAAGATTGTCCACGGTTGCTTGCTTCAAAACTCTTAGGGCGCGTTCGATTGACCCTATTCCGGAATAAGAATACGTGGAGTGATGATTAAAACGGTATGTTTGGCGCGTTTCGAAGCAGCAAGGATGCTCAAAATATGTTTAAAATAGCATTTTAGCAGATGTTTAACAATTTTAATGTAAATCTTCCCAAAAACGAAGCATTTCTAACTTATATTCCATGTATTTCTATTCCGGAATAGGGTCAATCGAACGCGCCCTTAGAGTCAGGGGCTTTTTTCCGGGGAGTGGTGACCTGCTTCAGCTCTTGAGTAAGTTATTTGATCCGCGAAGACACAGGGGCCGCGGAGTACGTTTGAAAGTGAAGGGGGAGGGAGGTGGGGGTGGGTTTTGGTATGGATCACGGAAGTGTGAGGGGAGGTGGAGAGGTGGAGAAGTTTAGAAGAAAACAACTCCGTAGGAAAAAAGTGTCCTCTGGATATACGCTCGAAGTGATACGTGCGTCACTGCGTCATTGTCAGTACAGTCGTTTCCAAGTTAACCTACTCTATCTTTTCCCAGATTTCTCTTTGTCCAACTGTACCAAAACCCGTGAGGTCCATGGCATATTAAAGGACTAACTTTAAAACTCAAACCAGGCATACGCATAGCGTTCTATTTCAAGCAGGGTGGTCAAACGATTGCATTTTCCAATTAACCCAAAGACAAACCCCTGCTTTAATTTATCAAAATTTCTTCTGCTGCTTTACGTTATATCGTTCAGGATGTTGCACAAACTGAGCCAAAAACGAAGAACTAATTGTGGTGTGAAAAATACGGTAAGTCAATTTTTGTTTAAAAAATTGGTGACAATTACTGGAAAGCATGTGTTTTGTGCTTCTTATTTATCATGCTCGATTTTATTAACAAAATCCAAAATCCTTCGCTTGCTATGCATGTCCAGATTTTGATTGAACGTGTGTTCCTTAGACTTCTTCTAAAGGCTTCTGTCTGCAAATTCTTGAGAATGTCGAACCGATACTCTAATGAACGAAAATATTTATGACGAGTAGCTTCGGCACCAATAATTTTTCGTTGCTTCATTGTACAGCAGCGTCTGAACTTCGGCGGAGGTAATAGTCAGGCAGTAAGGTTTTATTTAATGAAACACTTCTTCGTCTGTCTTTGGTATCACTTGCTGCATCATTTGCAGAGTTTGAGTCCTTCATCGATGGAACTCGTGATTTCACGTGAGAGTAGTCGGATTTGAAGTGTGGAATTCTTACGCTGCTTCTTCGCGGTTTGTAACCTCCCATTCCACTGTCAATCTTGGATTGGGCATTCCAATTTAATTTCCCAAAAGTTAGTTTTCTGCGTCTTCCTCTTCCTTTCCTGGAGCCTCTTTTTGTTGCCTTAGGTTTAGCTGCGCCCGACGGGCTATTTTCACTATTTTCCGAAGATGCCTCTCCTCGATAATCCTCGTCATCATCATTATCATCGTCGTCATCATCGTAATCACCTTCGTCGCTCAAAATCTCGATACTCCGCTTCCTATCATTCTTTTCAGCCCTCTCCCCTTGAAGAACGTTTTCTTGTTTCTTCAAGGCTTTGTCTTTTATGCCACCAGTAGAATCTGCATCTTGTTTACCGATCGTGTCATTGTCACCGCCAGCCGGAAAAGAAATTTTGTCCCCTTTATTTGGGCTGTTTTTCTCAGGTTTGTCTTCTCGTGTCTCCTGTCCACTTTTTCCCGCTTTCTTCATGCCTTTGTCTTTATCATCTGTTTTCTTTTCGTCTTTTTCGGTTTGCAGGTTGTTTTTATCTGCATTTTCGTTATCGTTAAACAGCCAACTTGAAATCTTTCTATGGGCCGGTTTCTTTTTCTCTTTATCCTCTTTACTTCCAGGCCCCTCGCTCTCACCTTTCACGTCACCAGCAGCTTTGGGTGGTGTTGAGCTCTTTGCAGTTTTTGTGGGAAGTTCAGATAATGTAACCTGTGATAAAGACGCCCGATGTTTTGCATCGTAAGTTTCCTTGTTTGCAGGTGTTTCTATGTCTTCCTTACTCCTGCTCGCTTTCCTAAGTTGCTCGGAACCCGAACTTGACCCTGGCGAAACCTTTTTGGCTCTTTCATTCTCATTTTCACTTCTGCCTCCTTTATTCAGTTTCTTTGGAATGTTCTCCATAGCCGGGTCAAGGGGTGAATTCTTGTTTGACTTATCTTGAGTCTTCTCGTCAATTAAAGGTTTTGCGGGTGTTGCGTCGATGCTCTTCCTTCGTAAGGGTTCCTTTTTGGGGGGTATGTCAGTTACCGGAAGTTGTTGAACAGTGGATGTCGTTTCCGGTGGAATGGGAGTCGGTGGCGTCTCCACCAGTATAATCCGTTGCGTGGTGGGGGTTGAGCCCTGTGAAGATATTTAGCCTGCTTTATACAACCTTCAAGCCTTAGATTAAGAAATCTAAACAACGAGTTCGGCGAAAACAAAACAAATGGGTTTCTTCTGAGGGTGTGCTGAGGTAATGAGGCAATCTTGTTTCTCTGGCCAATTTAAACCAGTCAGATTCAAACCAATTATAAGCAGCTAGCGGTTAGCGCGAGGAAATGTGTGGGAGTAAGATTGATTTTAAAATTTTGCATTGTAACTGGCTGAGAAAATGAAACGAGATACCTTTGCAAATCGCATTGCGTGGTCTTCAATATCAAATAAATAGGAAAGTTAGGTCTCTACCTGTGATTGTGAGGGACTTTGCTGATACTTGACATCTATAGGCTTTGTTTTGACTGTTTCAAGCTCCTTGCGCAGTTTGGCTATTTCCTCATCTTTCTGTTCATCAAAGTTAAATATCCATCAATGCATGAAGCCATCTTATTATATACTCAACCGAATATCGCGTTTCTTATTGTTAACGACAAATGTATGCATAGGTTGGAGGGCTTTTAAAACATCACTCGTGCCAATAAAACACGAAACGCACAAAAAAATTCATACTATTTCCAATACATATCGTATGCAAGTTATCAGATGGATTCCAGTGGTTTTCTTTACCAAGTGAGGTCCCATGGAAACAAGGCTCAACCTCGTTTCCAAAATCTACCAGCAAGTTAAGGTTGCCCCTTTAACACGCCAACCAACAATGACGCGGGCATGCCGCGTCCACGGCGCCGCCCTCGACAGAACGCAACTCCTTACCTGTGCCAAATTTGCTTTTAGTTTCCTCCTCTCTTCATCCGACATAAAATTCTCCATCACCCGGGAGCCTCTCCTGGGCTGTTGACTGCCAGAAATACTCGTTCGTCTGATTCCCGTATTGACCTGCGATAGAAAAAAAACAGGAAAGTTGCTTCGGTTTCTTCTTGTCTAAATCCCAGAAAATATGCTGATTTCTATTAAAAAATTAATGTGAGGCCCACTCGATTGTCCCGATCACACGAGGAACGCCAGTGACCCAACTCTTACCCCTGCTTACGGAATCCGCAGTGCGCGCGGCAGTGCGCGCGGCAGCCAAAACTGTGCTATCCTGTCAATCATTTGCCCTTTCACCGGAAACGGTGCATTTCTGTGCAGGGACGCCACCAAAGTCTTTTTTGCGCGAAATTAACACAAATAAATACATTATCAATACAATTGATTGGAAAATAAAGGACTGAATTCGCCTGAAAATAGTTACAAAAAGCACAAATAACAGCCAAAGCACAACAGCTGTCGCTCGAATCGTCGCTCTCCGACAACCCAGTTTTGGAGCCAAAGTTTGTTGACAAAAAAATTGCCACTAAATCTTTTTAATGGTTTTTTGGGCTTTAACTGCGAACCTATTGACGTGACGTCGGATAGCACAGTTTTTCCCGCTCGCTGAATTCTGATTGGTCAATTTAAATTTCAGTAGCTCTCACCGTATGCACGGACTAAATAATTTGACGACCAGGAGGATTTTCCTCGTCGAGGAGTAACTAGATACAATACAATAGACCATTTTACAGTTGTAGCTGAGTCAACTGGCCTAAGAATGGAAGTGAGGCTGCCGGTGACCCTGTTTTAATACAAAGCTTGTAGCATTGTTAATGTAGGCTAATGGATTTCGTTTAAAACTACATGCAAAAGAGGCTTAAGGGTCAATTCAATACAAAATGCCCCCTCGTTTATGTGACAAAACCGCTGATAACTCCGATAAGGGCTTTTGTTCGTGTTACCTTGCTTTGCACATGGGAGTAGTCAGGTGCCTGATTGAATATCGTGAGTTTATTAGCTGCGCGTCGTAGACGCCGTGAAGCCTCAGAGCCTTGTGAACCTTCGATGTCACTTGCGTTGTTGTCACTCATCCCGCAATCGGAATTGTATGCATTCCACACATATCTGTCGTTGTCATCCATGGTCTGAGTCCAAATGCTCTTGACCGTGCCTTTGTGGCCGAGATTGTTTAACTGCGAGTTTTTCTAATGGGGAAAGAACAGATCTGGTTAATGCATTTAAGACGTTCAGTCCACTTCGCCCGCCATTACATGAAATCTTTGCTTTTCTTTCAAACATCAGACAGAGGTTGGCCTGTATGCGGACGTCTCGGAAGACAGACTTCCGCTAGAACAAAGACTTCCGCTCGTCTAAAAATAACTTTCGTGGACATGACATATCCCTAGGGCTGGACCGGGAGCCTCCCTCTCTGTCCCCTCATTTTCTCTTGGTAACTAATAATAATAATTTACCCTCGGATTTCAGAGTAGCTGGTAGCTAATATCTCCGAGTATTGAACATATACAAGTGTTAAGAATCCCAACTGGCGGAAGGCAAATCGATTGGCTATTTTAGAAGTGCGCCAGGAAATTGAACCACGGACTACTAGAAACAAATTCAATGAGAGGTCAGAACGCGGTCTTGAAACCAGGATCTCTGGATCTCAAGGCACGGGCCCTTACCTCACTTGCTCCTTGGTCACCACTTTATTGTTGCTAAAACGCCTGAATGTTGGTATCAATGTTTTTTGTCAGTCTGTGTGAAATCAACGAAGAAGAAATAAGCAAAACAAAGATAAACTGACCTCTCGCAGTTCATTCCTGAGGCGCAAAATCTCAGAACTTTTGTCTTGAGGGACGCCACCAATATAAAAATCAGCGTTAGCGTCTTCTCCACCACCTTCAGAAGGAGGTGTGTGGGACTTGTACCCGAATATCTTGCGGAAACATGCGTACAGTTTGGAGCACAAGAAACACGAGCAAAAAGCCATACAACAGGCAGCCGAGCATGCGCAACAGGAAAAAAGTTTTGCAAAGGCAGCCCCACAAGTGAATTTGTTGATATTGTTGTTGTCTGTAGTCTGTACAGTTCTCACGGTTCTTTTTGGTCTACTTCCACAGGTTAATCGAGTGATCTAAAGACAAAGAAAAAAAAAAACCAAACTGAGACTATGGCAGCACAGATAGTCTTTCTATAACAGCAATTGCGCAATCTCTACTCGACGGATCCACTCCTGCCTATATATGGGCATAATAAATGCACTGAAGCAAACAAATTTGAGCATTACGGTTTAATTAAGTGTTATCTGCTATTTGCTTTCTAAAAGAAAAAAAAATTACCAGTCCAGTGAAAGCTAGTCACTGCCTACTGGAAGACTACTCAAGAATTTTCACTCACCTTGTTCGCAAATAACAGCAAAAGAATCAGCGTGGTTGCGACGATTATAAACACTCCAATAACTCCATAATAAGCACTTGGGTACAGGGTTGTTGTAAACGCCACAATGGCACCAATTAGACTGAACAAAATCACGACAAACATACAAGAAACGCAGTGCTGGGTGTCATTTAGCGATGTAATGTAAACACGCCTCGTCTGCCAGGCAAGGAAGCCACCCGTCAGGAGAAGTAAGACTTTGACGGTAAGAATCACTGCAAGCCAAAGAGTCAGACTTGCGCAGTTGCAATACTCGATGACCTCGATTTCTGCTCTGAAAGCTTCCGCGGTTATCGGCTGAAAACGAGTTCAAAGAGCACTTATTTAGATAAAGGTTATTTTGCATTGTTTATTTTAAAACTTAGAAATCCCTAATTGACAATATTTGGTTTACCAACACTAAAGAAAAAACAACAGCAACACATATGAAAGATAGGTATTCACAACGTAAAAGAAACACACACACAACACAATTAAGGACGAGGTCTATACTTGCAGCATCCATTTTCACATATAATTCAAAACTATATGAAATGATTGATTGATTTCTTTAGGGGTGCTCTCCAATCTAGACCATTTACGTGGAATGCGTTTGAGGTACTGCCATCTTTTACGATAAACAGCTTTGCGACAAATACGTGTCTTTTCCGTTACAGGCCTTCGCAACTTCTTCTCACGATTTTACCACGGGTGAAAACTTGAAGTGTTATTATGCAAACGAAACGTAGCTCTATCCTTATGGAGATATGAAACCGCCGAGAAAACTCGTTGCTAGGAGGGGGAAGTAGGATTAAAGACGTTGGAAGCGTGATCTTCTCTAAGAGATAGGCGTATTATGTACGCCGCGGCCAGGGTAAGCCGCGGCTTAATTTCTCTCGTATAAACGGCCCTATTGTCCTCAAAGTTTGAGACTTGGTCATTTCAGGTTGTAGATTTGCAGAGAACTGTGAAGAAATGTACAAATCTTTACACCGCACGTGCGGAGCGATTGTTAAATGCTATTGTTTGGTGGCGTTCTCGTTGACGTTGTATAATCTTACTTAAGGTCCCTAATATATTGAAATACTCTGTTTTAATCTGTACATGGTGTCTCTAAATGTTTATTCTATGAATGCGTAATCTTTATGTATAACTCCAAACGAAAGCTACTGCGAAGTATCTTCCTGTGCTGCCATTAATTACACTGAACAAGATGTTTCCAACTTCTTACAATGAGTAGGAAGTCCTCAAGTGCAAACATTCAAATGAAGGCAACCACGCAGCACGTTTCGGTGATGCACAATGTTGCGCATTGTTTTCTTTGAGCTCCAGAATCTAGGGCATCAACTTACCTCAAAGCACTTATATTCCGGCTGAGATCTGACATATTTTAGAGCTCGATATAGGGGATCCAAGCCTTCCCAGCATGCCAAGATAATGACGTCAATGATGACAAGAAGAAGCAGGATCCCCAGCATCCAGAAAGTCATGGAATTCTATCAAAATAAGTTACAAAGTTAAAGCCAGTGGAGTTGAGCATAGCTTAAACTCTGTATCTTTCGCTTGGAGAGTAAGTCTGTAGCCAAGAGAGGATGTGGGGAGAGAACACATCCCATACTCCACGATAGTTTTGTTTTCAATCTTTTTTAAGCTTCGCGTCATGCATTGAAAGTTATTTTGGTCTCATGCCTATTGTCGCGCGGCCATTGATCAATTACAATTAAACAACCAATCAGGTGTCTTCCTTAAAATAGCCGTGCATCATGACCACGCGCTAAATTTAGATTGAAAACAATTATAATTGGAAGAGGCTCATGTAGGGTGGATGTGTTCTCCCCCTTCATTGTATCCTCTCTTGACTGTGGCTCAAACACATAGTGCAAACCACGTTTGAATCATCAACACTGACAATTCACTACTTGCGCAAATACCATAGATAGAGAGATAGATGACCTTTATTTAAACACGATGAAAATTAAAGCTACAAGCTTTTACCCCCAAAACGTTGCATAGGCATTGTGTTTTGATTTCTCTGCGGTCATCTTCATGTTCCAGGCGACATTACAAACAATGATTATGCTAAATTTTGGGGGGTAATAGAGGTGTGTTATGGGATAATCGTCCAATCGTCTAATCTCTATCTCTGGGATAATCGTCCAATAGTCCAATCTCTCCAATCTCAGATTTTTAAAGTTAAAAACTTTATCAAATAAGAAAAGCCCTACCCTACTCCTGACGGATCGTTCTTTGAGAACACTGTAGGCTATCCACAGTTTAGCTGTTAGTCCTCCGACTGACAGAGTGAAGCCGATGGCGAATGTCCAAGCACGCGCCTGCAAACAACAAATTAAGATGTCGTAAGTCTTAATTCACGATATGAAAACCAAGAGACAAAGTTTCAATTGATCCTGTTTCCCAGAATAGTTCCTCTTGTATCTGCCAAAAGCGAAATTCTCTCAAACCGAAATAAAAGAGAAGACAAGGGGAAAAGACAGGAGCGGTTTGGTTTTAGCACATTTGTTACCTGTTAGCTACAGTTATCTAGCGACTTCAGAAAAGAGCTAGAGAGACGATTTAGAGTAAATTAAAGAATTTTCATGATTCACCTGTCGTTTCACGTCGACGCAATGCTCTCTAACATCCAGCAACCTTGGTTGTGGTCCGAGAATCGCTTATAATCGTAGTCAAAAAACAGCCATTTGCAGGCTATGAATCAATGGTCTCCACATGTCAATTTCCTCCCTGTCGAACTCGAACCACTCCTTTTTCGAAAGTCCTTAAACTTTTTTATGGATATATTTTAGGTCAACAAACTTTACTATCATTTTTGCTTTTTGTTATCTTGAAAACATGTTTAAAGATCAGCTTGTGAAAACAAGCGGAAGGTAGTATCGTAAATGGCTTTTCAGGTCCGAAAAGGTACCGGGACTTTCGAGAAACGGGCCCCAGTAGCTGCGATAACCTATAAACGTACGTTTGAAGCAGTAGGTATGCGTTTTACATACCCGACAAAGTCTGGTGACCACATCTGTTGACACTAGTGAATAGTCAAACCCATAAAGAATGACAGTGACGTAATTTAAGACACAGCCAATGATTATCAGCAAACTTATCAGTGGACCAGAGTTTCGAACAATTCTGAAAATTACAACGAAAAATATTGTCAGTATAGTGTGTCAAAAGAGTATTATTATTTATCATATTTCCCGTACGGCCCCGCTCGCACTTTCATTGTAAGCATGTTGTGACTGGGCAGGCCGTATTCCACAGTTTTTACTTACTTTTTCTTGAAGTTCAACACCAACATCAAAAGGCAGGACAAAGCATAAACAATGCCAAGAGAAGCAAGAACAATCAAGGCGATGAACAGATTGCGGTCAATTGTCCGATAAGTGAAGGTCTCTTGTGTCTTGGTATAAGGTGTACCGGCTGCAATATGGACATGAAATAAAGTTATTCGAGAAGAATAGGCCTCATTCAAAATGGTGGCCAAATAAAATATTATTTATCGGCCACTTTCAAAAATACCATAATACTCTTTGTGCGTCCCGCCCAAATTTTGCATAAGGATTGTTTCTGTTTTCTCTTGGGAACATTGTAAGTCATAAGAGAAACTGGAAACAATGCTTGTGCAAAATTTGGGGGACAAACAAAATATATTATGGTATTTTCGAAAGTGGCCTATTAAGCGTTTCCAGCCTCGCTACGACGAGCTTAATCGATGGTCTGAGAGGATTTGTTCAAAAATGAATCAATAGGTTTCACTCACACCAAGTCGGCTGCCATTTGTGAAATGACAATAACGATGATGATGATGATGACGATGGTGAAGACGATGCGGACGATGACGATGACGATGACGATGACGATGATGATAATGACGACGATGACGATGACGATGATGATAATGACGACACTGACGATGACGATGACGATGATGATAATGACGACAATGACGATGACGATGACGATGATGATAATGACGACAATGACGATGACGATGACGATGACGATGACGATGATGATAATGACGACGATGACGATTACGATGACGATGACGATGACGATGATGATGACGATAATCGTGATAACGATGACGATGACAATGACGCTGGTGATGGTGACGATAGGTAGAGGCAAATAGCGATGATGATGTTTCGTTTACAGTGATGACAGCGACGATGACGACAGAGACAATAAATTATTATTTTAAGGCTTAATTTGCTCTCAAAAGAACTGATCAAGACTCAATGATTGTGGAAAATTCGCTTCAGCCTGAGTTGCTCATATTAACATCACTAAAAAAGCACGCTTACCAAACCAATGAACGTCAGTGAATTTAGTAAATACTTTGGTATCTACGCTGTATTTCCCACCACTAATCAACTTAAACTTTCCATCTGCATGGATGAAAAAAAGAGCAAAGATATCCATTAAATTCGTTTTCAAATGAATGGTGACCGTACACCTACCAAAGACGGGGGTCTATTAGTATCAAAAGTATTTTCGAGATATGGGGCTCTGGTACATTGAAGAACTATAGCATTTGCTTCAAATCCATGCGTCACATTTTTCTTAGCCAATCAGAGGTAAAGACAAACCTACGTGACTTGTTTGCACGCTTTTTTCCCGCGTTCAGCGCCGGCTGCAAATATTTGCTTTTGCATTTTGATAGGTTCATTTTATTATGCGCACGCAGCTCCTGTTGTGATTGTCCAAAGTAATCACTCATTTTACGTCTTATGACAGTAAAATGGAGAACCTTTCAAGGTGCTTCAATAGGTTTGTAATTTAGACGTTTAATAATTCACGAAAATCCAGTGAACACAAAACAGCAATTGGTCACGTGTTTCCATGCAATGCACACAATAATGAAGATGCCTTACCGGAAATCACTAGCTGTTTTAATACAATCGTATTTTTCCTGTCACCGTTGGCGTAGTACCTCACACTCAACTGTAATAATAGAAAGAGCACTTTTAGTTTGTGACGTCAAATCAGGAAAATTGCCTTCGGTCTTGGGACTAGAAACTCCTGGTCTTGTTAACTTAAGATACATTAAGTGCGCAAAATGTGTTATCTTCATCGAGAAAAAAAAATGAGAGAAAGAGGGACAAAATAATCTTTAAAAATTAAAAACGTTTGACGATAGGTACATTAACGCACTAAAATACCTCGGGCCATTTTTTTAACCAATGAGAGGCGAAACCATCGGCGAATTGAACCCTGGTCATTTTTTAGCGCTTTGAGCTAGTTACATGAAGCTGCATCGAATTGTTATGAATTCATTTCTATGTTATTGCGATTTTGCAAAGCATTTCGCTTTACGTCATTCACTTGGAAAGTCGCTATCAATTTTTCTACGAAATGTATAAATGGGACGTAGATTTTACATAAGAAATGTAAAGTGAAGTACGTTTACTTAGCTAGTGTTTCGTAAACAGATTTTTCTCTTACCCCTATGTTTGGTGAAGGAAAGTTCAGATTCACTGCATTTCTTCTAAACACAGCGGTTGCATTCGTGTCGCCATACGTCAAATTCTCCAAGACTTTTCCTTGCATATGAAACAGCTCTGCTCTTGATTGGTCCAATACAAATGCCATCGACCACACTGCATCGTAAACATCGAGAAAATTCTTGCTCTTGTTTGATGTACCGTCGTTGTTTTTTACACGAGCATTGTAGTCAGCAATGATTTGACTTCTGTTCTGTGTGACATTAAAAAAAAATGCGCAGACTTGAAATGTTGTCTCGACCTCACTGTCGGCCTTGATTTAATCGGACACAATAGGCAAACATGTGCAACATCAAGTTAAGTCGAGGCTTTTAGCTGCTTGTTAAAGTATCAACGCCAGATCCTCTCAAATTCTCAGTCTATCTGTTGCCACCTGAACTCATCGTCTTTACAACACTTCTCAGTGATTTATAGAAAAACCCCGCGACTCCTCCTTGGGTTGCAGGGATGGCGCAGCGGTGAGAGCACTCGCCTCCCACCAATGTGACGCGGGTTCGATTCCCAAACTCAGCGTCATATGTGGGTTGAGTTTGTTGGTTCTCTACTCTGCACCGTGAGGTTTTTCTCCGGCTACTCCGGTTTTCTCCTCTCCTCAAAAACCAACATTTGACTTGATTTGCGTTGAGTGTTGATTTCAGTTTACAGTGTCCCCAATTAAGGCTGATTTACACATACGAAGCAAGCATAAGCATAAGCAGCATGCGCAGGCGCATTAACTTGTTGTTAATTAGTGTCTTTTGTTCTAATAGACCTTATTCATAAATGGAGGTCAATTTATAATTCTTTTGTCGAAGTGCAAATTAGCCTACCAAGCCTAGCCTCGATACCATACAGTGAATTGAAAATGAGGCTTGGTAGGCTAATTTGCACGTGGACAAAAGAATTATAAATTGGCCTCCATTTATGAATAAGGTCTATGAAAGGTAACCATTATCAAAACGCTACTGCGTCTGCGTATGTTACTTGTGGTTATGTTTACATAGCCTTAAGCGCTCCTGCGCTAGAACAGCTAGACAAAAAAAGTTCCTATTAAAGTTCCTTTCCTTCCAAAACAATCATGACGCGACCAAACTAAATCCAAATCTGATTGGTTGTATTAAATGTGTTGGCATCTGTGATTGGCTGAAGTAACTTGATAAGTTAAAGTTGGTTTTACTGACGACCGACACTCAATACGTTTACTTTACATCTGTAGTTACCTTATTGGCGTAGCTGTAAAAACGCTTCTTGGAAGCGATGATTCTTGTGTGGTAAAAGGAAAAATGGTTCTGAATTTGACATTTCATTTCCAAATCCGAGCAAGCGATGTCTTCACCCTTCTTTGGTATCCACCAATTGTTATTAATACTGTTTATCAACATCCAAACGAAATGTGGACCATACATCTTCTGTCGATAAGCCTGACAAAAAATAATTAGCCAAAGGACCCGGTTAGATACCCTCTTGCGTGTTCTCATGGGTGAACTAGAACAAGCATGGGGAAAATGGATTTGCAAAAAAGAAAAAAGCTTGAAAATACGTACAAAAATAATGTATTGCAGGATAAAAAAGTTACACTGTAATACCACGCTGTGGTTTTCTCACCTCGCAAATCATCCTCCGTGTCACCGCATTAAAAGGGAAAATTCCGAGGATAACGTGTATTCCTTTGTCCTGTAAAACCAGATTGAACGCACGTTTGTGGGGGGTCATTACATCAACTAATCAAATGCGAAGAAACGTAGAAGAACTTAATAAGGTGTCAATTTTGATTGCCTTAAGAACACAGCAATTCTTATTAACTCTGTATTCGTTACATCACATCTGTAGATAATAATTATAGGTTTTATGAGAGGAGTACCAAATTTTGTAAGTTTGAAAATAATTTTTTATAAGAGGATATACCCTGTACGATGAAATCCTTATGTCGGTTCTTGTCATTCTATGCTCTTAAGTTTATGAATAATAAAACAATTATTAGATTCAGTTGTTGCATAGCATTCTACAGTTCTGAGCTTAGTGGCCAGGCCACTGAATGGCATCGAGGCTGGAGGTGATCACCTCGGTAGTTTTCTCAAGTGCTTCTCATCCGCACTAGTTTCGTCTCAACAGAAGAGTAGCAGTGAGGTTTTCATTAAAACGAGGTCAATTGCAGTCTCACTTTCATCCATCATCCTCAATCCCAGGGTTTCTTCAGCTTCCAACATGTTCACTGTTATTTTGAAAGCCAAGAAGAGCCTGGAGACATGGTTATTTATCGACGGGTCGCAATTGTTAGCTAGTCTATTGTCACGATCTTTCAGCCTTTGTTTCCTCAACGCTGTCGTTGGTCTTTGCAATACCAAAGGGAAATAGAGTCAAAGAGTTTGTCAGCTCGCTCTTGGTGGGGCAAAAACAAAGGAAAAAAGGACCTTCTTCCATTCCCTGTCCCTCAGATGTCTTGTTCGCCAGCATACATTCAAATAATCCTTCCAGCCAGAAAACGTGCAGTTTCCCTCCCTTTTTTGAATTCATTTTATAACACTCTTTACCTTTATAGTTCGGATGGCTCTTGCTGGATCGTTTGCCTGTAACCGCACCTCGGCTAAAACGTTGATATTATTCTGTCTCAATCTTGCTGCTAACTGATTGGAGAGCTGTGGAATAAGGACATGCAAACTTATGGTGGATCAAAGACATTCTGTAACCCCCCTCCCCCGAGGAAGCGATTCTCTCCCTTTCTCAGATCCTCCGCTACAATGGCTAGAAAGGATAATACTTGGTGGCAAAGTTGTTTTAGTCAGAAGTCCATGAGTAGGAGTTCGCCTCTCCCATACAAGCCCTATGAGTCAACCTTTTTTCAAACGAAGACAAAAATAGCACAAGCAATGTGCAAATTGAGTTCTAAAAATAGAAAGATACCCGCAAAGGTTGACTCAAGGATATAGTGCATATAGGGAAGCTCCAACTCATGCGCTATTGTTTTAGTAAAACAATACAATGCGTACTTAATTTACCACTCCCCATAGGGGCTTTTCAGGGCCAATGAAACACAATCACAACAGAACAGAACATTCAACTCTCAAGGCAACTGTTAAGAATCCCAACTAGCCGGAGGCAAGCTAGTTGGCTATTTACAAGTGCAGCTGAGAAGTTGAATCAAGGACTCAACCAGTGGTCAGAGCAGTGTCTTCAACCCGGGATCCCAGGATCTCAAGGCAAGCGCCCTAACAACTGGGCCGCTCTGCCAAGGCCCCTTGCCTTGTCTCCCGCAAGTATTTTGCTTTCTAGCCAATCAACGCACAATATGTACCCGTTTACATCACATGGGTATAAATAGGAAGTTTAAGAATTGACGACGGCTTATGCAACGCCACAAAGCAATAATATCATTGGTTAAAAGAGTGCTGCACGTGCTGCACGTGCGATTTATTTCCAAATCGCACTATTTTTTGCTCTAAATCGCACCATTTCCCAGCCAATGAGAAAGGAACACTAAAACAAAACAGCCAATCAGATTTCAAGGCTTGTTTAAGGTAACCAATCAAATTTAAGAAAAATGAAAGACAAAGAAAATCATTCTATGGAGAATTTTGAAACTTTTGTTCCCAAGAGGATGAATAAAATGTTGGTACTGACTATAATCCTGTAGTTTAGCCATAAATAATGATTGTATGATTTCTAAATGGATGTAATAAAGTGGTAATTGAACTGAGTGGAGCACAATTTTCGTCTGAAATCATACTTATGATTTCAAATCGAACTCGCCCTACGCGCTCGTTTGATTTTGAAATCACACGTATGATTTCAGACCAAATTGCACTCCACTCAGTTCAATTACCATTATTAACAGGAAAAAAAAACGATAAAAACATGAATTAAAACATGATCAAGTATGCGAAACACGATCATTCAAAGTGTTATACTTGATTTTCTATTCCAGAAGGAGCCCAGCAGTAGAAGCATTCCTGCAAATTGACTTCTGGTCGGGCGTTTTGACAGACCAACTGTAGTTTTTTTAGAAACGTCTTTCCCGCGAATGAAACTCCCGCGGGAGCCGGATGACCAACCACAAGAAACTAAGTTGACGTCATAGCGTCATCCAACCGGAACTGCCCTTGTTTCTTACGGAAAAGGTAGTCTAGAGATATATCTGTCTGCAAAAATGCTATGACATAGGGTTCGTGTGGGAGTTGTTCGCTCCTAGTAATGGACTCCTGTTTCCAGTCTTACTTCTCTACTTCTGTACAGGCATGATTCAGTGATTCAAATGGTAAATTAGTGGAATGGATCGTACTCCTCTCGGATAACAAAAGCATCGTAGCTTATTCTAGGCATGCTTACCTTCAAATGATCCACACTATCTCCATAAATGATTCCCACCTCGTTCCATCCGTACGCCTTAATGAATTGTATTCTTGGTGCATCCAGTGACGCTGCAGATGTTACTGTCCGAAAAAAGTTGGGATACAAGTCTCGTCTGCTGGCGAGCTCCAAATCATTGGTTCCATAGGAGAACTGCGGAATGCAAAGAATGCTAACGTAAGCTATTTAGCCGTACGCTCGACTCTGAAAAAGCCTGTGAACTAACGGAGAGTGATGAATGAAAAATATTGAACAGGGAAGTAGGAACAGGAACCCGGGAACGGGGAGCCAAAAATAATTTTTTTTTTAATCAATAGCAGTCACCAAAACATAAGTACACCTGTACTCATGCTATTGTTGTAGGAGTCTTTTGCCGTCTAACGTAGTATAGAATGTAAATTGACTTTAATCAGGTTTGAAAAAACGCCATTAATTGGACACTTCATTTTCAACAATGGATACGAATGTGAGGAATGCTGTAGGCGTGAGCAAAAGTACAATGATTTTCCCTTCGTAAAGGGGTAAAACAACTCTTGAGGAAGTGGCTCTTTATAACCAATTTTTATATCTTTCCAAAGTAAGCTACCAACTACAAAAATGAATTTCAAGGGTTTGGAGTAACGAGGCAAGTCATTTTAACAATATAATGTTGATTGTCAGTTGCGATATATATAAGGTACAATTACAGCCTATTTTTATCTCTGGCGTTCAAAAAATGAACCGGCGCTGCTAAGCGATACTTTCCTCTAGTGAGTGGTACTGTTCAGTGCGCGACACAAGATGGATGGTTCGATCTTTTCCTGTAAATGCAAACTTTATTTCTGTGAATAACGCATGTCGAGATTCGCTATGGTATACCCACCTGCATCAGACTAATTTCAGGGATCCCAGCGTACGCTGCGATTGATTTAGCTAATGAATCCTCTCCTGGTCCCAGCAACATGATTTTCTTAGGTCCTTTGTTAAGATACTCATAGAAAACTTTCTGTCCAAACCCAAGGCTTCCCTGTGAAAAAAAAGTAAGGAAGTGTTTTACAAAGATAGGTTCTACCGGATCGCCTTAGTTCTAAGAAGCCTGTCCTTGTCGAATGTTGGAAGTTGAGGGCCTTTCGCGGGAAATCGGTCACAACCTTTAGTTCTCAATATTTTGCGGGAAATCATGCCCTAGGGCACCAGGGAGTCGTGAAAGCTTGAAGGTAGTTGGCATGCCGTCTATTTCTTTTAAGCTATTGACCTATAATCTGTAAACGTCCATCTGACTTTTTTCTTGTACGGGCTATATAACCACTTACTTGCGTTGAGATTGGCACGAGTTCAAGGCGATAACCTGGCAATATGTTCTCGTTATTGTTAACCTCTTCTATTGCCTGTTCGGCCATTGGCAGCCTACCGTATCCGCTCTTACTGTTGAGATCAAAAAACGCTCCAATGTACAAAGTGGTGAGATTTGTCGTAACATTGGGACTGTTCCTGCTGCTGTTTGTGGTAATGCTGGCGTTTGTTGCGTTTGTAAAATTTGCTGTTCCTTGGGTGAGCTTTACACTCAAAATAAAGAAGAAGATTGCGCTCAATATCTGCCTCATCGTTGTATCTGTAAGAAAAATAAGTGAAAGAGGTGAAAACCATTCTGTACTGATAATGTAATAATTCCTATTTTCAATGCTCACTAAATGATTACCTCGTTTTGTGGGTAATCTTGCCAAAAATTCTAACGCTGAATCGAAAGACAAATCTCAAAACTCAAACTCGATCTCGAAGACCTGACCCCATTAGACGTTTTTTTTTCCACGTGGCGGGTTTATATATCTTTGAGTCCTTGGTGAATAACCTTAACCGGTGTTAAGCTCCTTGAGATCCATTGACGGTTTTGCAGTGGCTGACATAAAGCTTTTAGCAGCCACGCTGTAAAACCGAAATAAAGAGAATATTTACATAACAATGCAGATAGAAGATTAGTTTGGTACACCAACATGACTGCGATTACTTTGTTTTGGGAACGAAAATGGCTGCCATGACGTCATATGCATATCTGTGAAATCCGTGGATACTTTCTGGGCCATAGTTTTATTGTTGTCGCTCAAACATCGGCTGTGTACAAAATTAGCTTTCCATTTGCTTTAAGGTTAGGAATTCCTTTGAAATGAGGCTTCTTATTATAAGAAAAAACAAGAGATTATTCAATATTTATGAAGAACATATATATATATATATGATCACAAAGAACCTAATAAGAATGCGTACATGTTATTTCAAACGCTTCACTTGAAGTGAAAACTGTCTTGTGTCGTGAACATAAGCTGGCACAGAGAGACTGGACATTTTAGAAGTGAGGCAAAAACCCGATCTTTTTAAGTCGGTTAAAAAAACCCAAGATAAGTAAAAGACGGAGTTTTCGTTGATCACTGTTTCATCAACAATGATTATCATGATCGAGTTAAGAAAGAAAAGGGGCCCAACAAATCATTTATAAATAGAGATGCCTTTTGGGAACTTATTACTGAACATGCGGTTTATGATGATATATTGGAACAACCATCTATACCGAGAGTTGTTCCCCAAAAAAGATTTAGTGATTGGTACACACAAGGAGTTATCCATGGAGAGCAAGAGCATCATTGAAGAGACTTGAAAAACGCAGAATAAGGGCATTAGGGCGTTCCTTTATTTATTTTCCCTTGTTTAGGGTTTCAATTCTAATTATCCAACTGGGAATTAGTAATAGCGTAATCTTTTCTATAAAATATCAACTTCGGGGTCTGAAAAGTTTTCCTGTCACAAAGGAGATTCGTGAAGTTCTGGCAATTGAAACCCCTCATCCTCTAAGTTAAGGCGTGTTACCCTCCCAATATTCGAACATGGCGATGAAAACTTAACATTGAGCCATCTCGTTGAAATCGAATTCAATACTCGATGCAACTAATTAAAGTCTTAGAGCATATAACCCCCTAATTGCATGGTTTTGTGTTCAATACTGATAGATGACGCCAGTTCGCACTTCTAAAAATTGTAATGCAAATCCCTGGTTTCTTGAGAATATAAAAAAGATTTGCATGGAACTTTCTCGAAGCCTAGAAATGATGCCTTTTCAACCCGCACTTCTGCTTTTGGACATAATCTCAATAAACCGAAATAAGAATTGCCTTGGTGTGTATTCAATTAAAGAATCTTTTGGATGTTCTATTATATAAGAATTGGGCAGTCACCATGCCGTGAGCAAAATGCGAGAGGAAGAATTATATGGACAAACAAATAAATTTTGTTGAGAAGATAAAAATGTAGTTTACATGATTGCAACCGGTTGGCATAAAGTTTTAAAAAAGGCCATGAAAGTCTCTTGAATATGTTAATTAAATCAATGCAAACACAGCTTGCAACACAATTTATGTACTTCTATTTCGTAAACTGTTTATCATATAACTGTTTTTTTTTTTTCATGGCGATGAGAAATTGATCTATGCTGTTTGCTTTAGAAACAGAACAAACAAATTGCTATTCACCCAGTGATAGCGTTTCAACCAAAACGAAAAACAATATTTGAAGAACAATAGAGTACAATTCCTTAGGGATCACATTTCGACATCAGCATGGCCTCGATTTCTTAATTTGGCACACCAGCAATATCGTCCTGACGTCACAGGCATGCGCTTTTAAAACTTTGTAGCGTTGCTCAACAATACGGCATTAAACAGTATGTACGCTTTGCGGGCCTATTTGGTTGCCACCACCGACCCACGGTCAGACAGAATGATACACTGAATCACACAGAAAGCATTGGAAAATACCGAGTCTACTGTCCACTAACTCCTGAAAACCATTTAATTATTTGCATGTCATTGAATAAGAATAACGTATATTCTTCTGGCTCGCTCTTTAAAGAATGCCGCCAAATGGTGGTATCAGTTTTCAGAAGTGGCCGGTGTTTTGATCAACAATTAAAAATGTTGATTATTTTATCAAAAGAAGCAAATAAACAACACGCTTTTGACCCAATGGAGGAAGAGAGAGGAGCATGGAAACCCAATACAGAGAGAAATACTGAATACAGGCAGACTTTGTGCTTGTCAGATCAATTAGATAATTCGTAATTAATCGCGTATTTGGAGGTCCGCGTAGCTGGAAATTTCCAAAGTACTAGCGCAGCAAAATATAAGAATTATGAGCCGTAGTTTTGGCAGAGTGTGTTGAGGAACAGGCTTAAACCCTACAAGTTACGCAAGCGCCTTTGTTGGCAAAAACAGACAGAACAGATTTTCAGGGTACTTTCATGTAAGAAAAAATACAGAATCGTTGCGTAATCGATGTCAAAGTTAAACCGTTCCATTTTCGAGGGTGTGAGAGTAAGACGAATCGCTTACAACTCTCTCCGCGAGTCGTATTTTACATGACATTTGTAAATAGCTTTTTTAGCAGGGGCCAGTTTCTTTAATGTCGCACACCGGTAACTAAAACCATGCAAGCAAATCCGATCACCTTTTTCCAAAACTGATCTTTTAATTGTATTTTCTAGCGAAAAAAAAATACTTGAGGAGAACTGTAACGTTTCCTACTTAGAAATGTCTTTCTTTTGAAAATAAAGAGCGATTCTGCTACGTGTCCGACGAAAATGTCTGGAGCTTTCTTCAGCCCAAAGCCAGAAAGATGTTACTCGATGATTTGGCGGTAAGGTGGCTCTTCTTCTGCCGTGCTTCACTCACCATCATCAGTCCATCAAGTTAGAACTTGTTTTCTTAAATTTCCTATTATAGGCTTCTCTTTCGTTTTGGGCGAAACAGTCTGAGCTTTGAAGGTATTTGAACTCCGTTCCAATTGTTATTTGGTATTTCTTATCATGCTAGGATTTTATATAAAAACGACGTTTAGCTACGTTACGTCGGAATTTTGCATTCGCATGAAACAACACTTCTAACTTGAAAGGATTGTGTCTCAATATTTCGATGCTGAATAGTTTTGAACGCTCATGAATTCGATTCGTTTTTCCCTAGCATGCACGGAGCCGCCTTCTTGAGAGGAAACGTCCGCCAACACATTGGGAAGAACACCTTTCTTCTCGTGTGTGTGTGTGTGTGTCATTGTGTCTATAACTGAGTGGTGTGTTTTGCATGCTATAAAGCTTAGTCGTGTGTCATGCTAACATAAATAAAAGTTTGTACTTACCTATTTCTTCTCGCGTGAAGTGCCACTGTGCTAACAGTACATAAACTTCATAAGAGAGCTTTACAATAGTTAAGTGTCGGAAAACAGAAGTCACAGTTTCTTATACACAAGCGTATCTCTTGGCCTCACTCTTTGCACTGGCCGCTTTAAGATTTACATAAACAATAACTAGATCTTGACGCTTTTTAGCGAAATTTATTCAAATATTTGAAAAAACGCTTTTCCCTGATAGGTTTCATTGTGCTTTAAATACCTGCACACAAAGAGATCGCGCTAATTGTTCATTCTAATGAAGCCTAATTAATCGAATTTACGGCAAAGGTCGGATTAAGGCGGGCTTAGTCCTGAAATGGTGTCGAAACGATTAACAAAAATGCGTTTGAGGTCACTCGAAGAGAAAAAGGAATATCTATTGTTTGAGTTTGGATATCAACCCGATCAGCTACAAATGTTAAAAGGCCATGTTTAAAGGCCTCGTTCGACCGAACCTCTCAAAAATTATCTCAAGCAACATAAGAAGACAGTTTAACTTGAAGTTAATTAGGGTCTTTTGTTCTAGCCAAAAGTCCTGATGATCAAAATGGTACTGCGTTTGTTGGGTATCCTTAATAAGTCCTTCTCGTTTTGCGTAAAGAAGCCTTTTGTCAATTCCATTAGGAAAATCTTGTCGGGCGGCTATACGTCAGAGAAATCAATGTAACGTTTTTGTTATTAATCCAGCAGAGTTTGTAATCGCAAAGCTTGTTTGCTTTACACTTTGCAGTTAATTACGCACCAATCTATGTAATAATCCTGCCCGGAACTAGCCCTCGATGACTTCTGTGGCTTTTGTCAAATTTTCATGGAGTTTGTTGAGCATGGGACTACGATGGGGAGGGGCGAGAGACCGGGTCGGACCAGCGGCTGGATCGCCTTCAAATGGCACGGTTAGACTTCATGTCTTGTCTGATAAGGAATGTAAAACGAAGGCCCCTTCTCATAACTCTTTCTGTTAACAATGTGGCAGGTTGAATAAAAAGGCGACCCACTCATTGTTCGTAAAGAGTAGGGCATGAGTTCCGCGAATTGATGTCTCATATCTCTGGATTAGTTTCACTGACTTATAATGCGCGAATGAGATCACAAAAGCAAAATACAGTTGGGAATCAGGCTATTTACAGAGTGCTGAAACTTAAAACAAACAAACAAACAAACAAAAACAGCCCATTACTACCTCTAATCTCATGAGACCTGGTTGAGGTAATATCAGGGTCTAAATAATCTGTTTTTTGGTTTTAGCCACGATGTTTCCTTACTCGATGTCAAGAGATCATGTAATAATTCCAAATTCCCTATTTCATTTGCATGATCAAATAATATTAATCAACCAACCATCAATCAACCATGTTCGTCCCTAGAGGCCACAATTACCTCGGACAGCAAAGGGAATAACGACCTTGGCCACTCGCCATTTTGACAACGTCGGGAACCAGTATTAATTTAATTTTTGAGACTTGGCAGATTAGCTGAAGTCCATGATTAGTGGACTTACTGGTTCAAAACTTACTTCTCAGACTTGACCAGCTTGTAAGCCAGGTTTCCAGTGGATTTATTCGGTGTGCAAAGCGTCTCTGAAAAAAAAAAACTAGGCTAGCAGGCTAAGTAATGACCAAAAGAATAGCGAATAGAACGCACAGAGAGTTTCCTAAGCCAAATGAAGTGGCGTTGCCATTTATTAGTCGGGGTTGCTAGCGGGGACTCTAATGAGCGAGGGCAAGCTCTAGGAGTGGCGAATTAAGCGACAAAAAATGAGCGGAAGAAGCGGAAAGGGACTTTCCGACAGCGCCGAAGCCGCGGTACCTTTTCAAAGCATCAAGTGCCATTCCCTCGCGGCCCGCCAGCTGCCTGCAATTTCACTGTAGCCAAACCAATGGACACTTAAAGCAAATACGGCGATTTGCCTTTGAAAATGCATGGCTGATAATTTAAACGCTGCCGGATTTATATGCGGATCCCCAGTCTGCATGAAACCATCTCTCACCTCTGGCTCGAGAAGACCAGACACGCGCGCTTCTTACCTTACGAGTTTATGCCTGTAGAATCTGTTTAACTAAAATGTCAATTCCTTGTAACTGCACCAGCATCTTAATTTTTTTTTTTTTTTTTGGTAGGCTACGTATAGGAGAGCCAGAAAATTTACGCATCCGCCGACGGAATGTTTGAACAAGAGAGAAAAACGCAGTACCTCCAGACACCGGCGCTGGAGCGTCGTACCAAACGAGTCATCCCGGGATTTCGGCCCGTGCGATCGCTTTTGGACGCAGTTGGCCCTTCACTGCTTTCTGCTACCGACCTTGCCTCCCGGTACAGCATTGAGGGAGAGATATGTCGGCCCCTAAACCATATGTGACAAGTCCCACGCCTACTCACAGCTCCAAACCGCCCTTGTCAATTTAACGTAAGAATTCGATGGGTTAAATATACAAGAGAAAAGTCATTTTATCTGACATGTGGTAAGCACTGAAGGTCGCAGATTACAAAGAGAGCGCACGCACCCTACTAAAGGTAACATACATACATACATGCATGCATAAACTTTATTTCATCTCGAATTTTAGGCTAACTGCAAGAGCTAATATCTTCGAGTCATTACATTTACAGCTAAACTACATAACATATACAGATACATACTAAATGCATAATATTTATAGATATAGTTACTAATTAAAAAGAAAAGCCGCTGTACAAAATGCGGCCCTGGATTCTCTTTTGAAACCAGTAAACTCAGTGGTACGGATAAAATCAGGTAGCGCATTCCGCAACTTAGCTGATGCGTAAGAAAAAAAGAATATAAAGTAAGATGAGGCGATTTTGAATGCGCTTATTGCATAGAGATGTAGAGTTTGACTTTGACAGTGAGAGAAAAAGTAATCTGCAAATTTAAATCTGGTTATTCTCTTATTTACATTATACCGTTCCTTTGACCCGAGGATCACAGCGAAAAAAGCACAACTTTGTCGCGAATTTTCTATGACAAAAATTTGTTCAGAAGTCAAAAGTCTACGTTAACTGCAAACACCAGGGTTACTGCTTAGTATCTGGCTAGAAATCGTCTTCTCACTTTTTCTGCCGGCCGCGCTTCAGCCATTTGATGAGGGCCAGTCTCGTGCTTCTCAAGTTGCCTCCTTCATGCCCAAAAGAATTCTGGGTAATTGTGCTATTCCATGACAGGGGAAGACACCCGATTGTCATTTTCTGTTGAAACAGAGCTGAGTAACGCAAAGGCCACGTTACAGCTCAGCGAATGGGAATGTGGGCTCACGTGCGCGCCGTTTGAAATGGCTGCGATTCGCGGGTAATTTTTCTTTTTCGGTACTTAAACCTGAAAAATAAGGTGGTTGTTTGAAAAATAAGGAAATTGCTTAGAATTTGGAGGAAAGAAATAAGTATCTCGAAAAGTGAAGGCCTGTCGAACGTTGGCAAAAATGGTTTTGTTAAAAAATTTAGCCCTCAGAGTTACCCGTACATGCCATGTGCTATTCTTATTATCCCTGTAAGTAAACTTGACTATAAAAAAAGAATCCATTGAGTTCTAAGGTCCGTTTCTTGGCAAAAACCAGACAAACAAAACGTCGAAAAAACAGAATAGAAAATCAACACTTACAAACCACAAAATCGGATTTCGGCGCTTAAGTCTCATGCATGCGCACACGTTATTTAGCTCTGTTTTCCGCAATATAGGAATAATGCTTTCACATTTTTCTATATTGCGCAAAGTAAAGAAAAGATATTATTTTTTGTTTCTCGATTTAAATTAGAACGTGAGGTTGGGTTCCCCGCCCTAGAATCCTCAAAATCTGTGTTACTATTATCATGATTTTAGATTATAATGAACAGTCTCCAGCAAATCATCAGTAACATGGGAGATCAACCAAATGATAACTGTGTTTAGAAAAATTTGGTTTATCAACGGAGTTGATAATGTAAATTGACCACCGTACAGAGATTCTAAAAGCTGACGTTTCGAGCGTTAGCCCTTCGTCAGAGCGAATCCAACGACGAATCCTGAGCGAATCCTGACGAAGGGCTAACGCTCGAAACGTCAGCTTTTAGAATCTCTGTACGGTGGTCAATTTACATTATCAACTCCGTTGATAAACCAAATTTTTGTATACTACTTCCCCACCGACGCAGCACCACAGTTTCTTTAGAAACTACCCCTTCATTCATGTGTTTAGAAAAGCCAGTCTCCAGCTTTTTAGTCTTTTTTACAATTAATGTGTTTGTTTTGAATAGTATCCGCCCCTTTCAGATGACTATCGTATAAAGTCAATCTTAATTTCTGTAAATATGACGATATAGCATCAATGCACTGTAAAAATTATGTCTTGTTCAGCTTCGTTGATTCCACATTAAGTGCATACAAATTGTATCCTAGTTCCGTTTTGTAGGGGTGCAGGGATGGCGCAGTGATGGCCCAGTGATGGCGCAGCGATGGCGCAGCGATGGCACAGCGATGGCGCAGTGATGGCGCGGTGGTGAGAACACTCGCCTCCCACCAATGAGGCTGCGGTTCGATTCCCACACTCGGCGTCATATGTGGGTTGAGTTTGTTTGTTCTCTACTCTTCGCCGAGAGGTTTTCTCCGGCTACTCTGGACCAACGTAACCAAAAAAAGCACCGGATCCTCTTGAGTGATCTAATCAGCGTGTAACTATTTTAACACCCTGATGAAGAAAGACAGTACCTTTCGAAATATTGGTAAATACAACAGACATTACTTCACTATTTGATGAGCCTTTCACTTCTCGTTCAACCAATAGAGCGTTTTCACTCACGTGATTAGCATAGATGCTAATTTATGAAACAAAAGAAACTATTTGCATAAAAATAGAGTTACAATTCCCAGAGGATTAGTTTGGTACACCAACATGGCCGTCATTTCTTTGTTTTGGAACACCAACATGGCCGCCGTGACGTCATGTGAAAACGCTCTATATTTGTTTCAATCTGGAGGCGATCAGGAACTTGCACAGGCAGGCGCGAAAACAATCCAACACAGGCCACCCACAGTGTGTTGACCTGTCACACCTCACTAGACGAAAAACCGTCTCACCATTTCAATTCTCGTGAAGTATTCAAAATGAGGTGACCAATTAAAGACGTGTGCGGGATGATTTGTGGTATGCTTGTCTGTGGTTAAAATCCGCAAAAATGCAGCAAAATCCCTCGAGTGTGAACAGCGGTCTCTTTCAACACGTCGTCATCAGGAAAACCAAATCGGCTCAAGGAACTTATTATAGATATTGCACACTGATAAAGACGTTTCCACTGTAAAAGTAAGACAACTTAGGCCTTCATCACAGGAAAAAATATCAAATCGTCAACTCTGGGAACCGGATCTTAAAAATGGCTGCATTAGCAACAGAGGTCGACAGCTTGACAACTCAGACGACTCAGAGTTTGGTCAAAAGAGCGATCAAGCAAAACAAAGAAAATTTCGACGAAAGCGAGATATTGTATACAATCGAACTGTTGGAGGCTGGGCTACAGGATATCTTCAAAGAAGTACAAGAACTGAGAAAAGATTTTGAAGAAATCGAGGAAGACACTGAAATTATAAAAGAGGAACTTAATATCTGTGCGTCAAGGCTGGAAAGTGATACGGAGTCAAGTGACTGAACTTATCATTAAGAAGGAAGCACCAAGCTGAATTCAAATTACGTCTTAATCAAATAATATAAACCGTTGTACAAGCCAGTGAGAAAAAAAACCTATTATTTGGCTAGCACAAAACTATAGATTTATATGAAGCGGTAAACTTCGTTTCACAAATTCACAGAAAATCGATATAAACCTTATAGAAACGTGAATTGGTTCGCACGACTTAACTTGTAAACAGTCTTGATATATTGCACGTCAAAATTACATATTTTTACAAGTTATATTTTGCTTCAAAACAGATTAAAGGGATTAACAGTCAAGTCGTCAAGAAACTCTGTCAGTTATTAAACACAGTATATTTTATTTCAGTGATTACGCTCCTTTTTTTCCGATATTAAAACTAAAGAAAATAACAGGATATTTTTCTGGCATGGAATTGTACGTGACGTTCAAATTATAATATATCCACAATTGGCCGCGTAGAACCTATTATAAAAGAAGTGGTGTTTGCATATTTATGAAAAAGACGACATGGTTTTTCAATTTTGTCGATGACTCCACACAAATTCAGTCAATTTCGCAATGAGAATATATTCTTTCATCAGTCCTAGATCACCCAATGTGGGTAGACAAATTATCGTTCAACATATTATTTCATCGAAAAGAAGAGTTGATTTTGCGACCAACTCAAGGATTTAGATTTTCTGAGTTTTTATTTTTTCCAGACATGTTTATTAACATTTAAGTCATCTTCGATCTGTGCACGGCAGTGAACCAATTTTTCATTAACGAGTCTGGCTCACGACATGGATGGTTGCCATGTTATCAGTTGTACCGAAAGCCACCAATTACCAGTTGACCTCGTTGCTTTATCTTAATAGCGTTTATTTCTACTCCTAAATGAATGGTTGAAATTTCCACTGAGTCTACTTTGCACCAACAGATCTGCAAAATTTTGAATTGGAGCTTGAAGCGCAATACTCAGATAATCGTCTTTGGTAGTGGAAACTGGATGACACATGGTGTTAAATTACGCAATAGGAATTTGTGTTTCATAGTATTTATTATAGGTGCTGATAAAAGAAGAAGAAAAGAAGAAAGATGGAAAAAAAAAAAGTAGGAGTTGGAATTCATCATACCGCTCTACCTTGTAGACCACTTCGACTAAGATGATACGATTGTGGCTTGCGCCAGACTTAGTGGTCGGCTCGCTGAACTCATTGCCAAAATTGACATTATCAGAAAAGCTGTCTATGATTTTCGAAAATAAAGTTATCAGTTTAATGCAAGGATTATGGGGCTCCCTGAACTGTCGGTCAAAGCAAATCGCAATCTGAGACAATTTTCCTTTGTTTGAAGCTATTTAATGAAGCCGAAGTTTCAATACCAGACGTTGATTACACTCACAGAGTTACTCAAAGAACCGCGAGCTCCGGTCCTAAACCAAATTAACATTGCAAATTTACCCAAAGATTGTCCAAAGACAGCGTTATCACTTATCAGTGTCTCACCGCAAAGATGCCTGCAGGACAGAGCCAACCAAATTGTGTCATGATGCTCGGCTGTCGCAAGAGGCTATCAGGATCTTCAATATCTCTCTCCCAGGATGCAACAAGTGCTACTGGATGCGCATGCGAAGAAATTTAAAAAACGACATCAGATTCAGTTTTGTTGGACAAAAGGATCTGTAACGTATCTTCACAAAGATACCGAATCGTTTTGAAAATCAAAGATGCTGCTTCCTATGATAACTGAGTGGCAAATTTGAGTTCAGTTACAGTTAAACTTTCTTATTTATTTTATTGTTTTATTCAATAATTACTGATGGGTGATGAGAATACTAGGTAAAGAAATATTTCGCGAATTACCATATTTTGTTAATTTCGTTCCACAACATGGGCAGTTTAACAATAGTTTACAAAGTCATCTTCCAACTGAAAAATCTTTGGATAAACTCTCTACCATTCATGATTTAGACCTATTTACTGTCAATACTAACAATTAAACCCTGATTTACATCTTTTTTTGCATAGTCATTATTGTTAAAATTTCAACCTCAATTAATGCATTTCTCGTGCTCTGATTGGTTCACTCAATCTTGGTTACCAGCCCACAGCAACCTCACGGTTTGACCTAAAATGGCAATTGATTGCGCTAAGTGTTAGCTAAGCTAATTTTTTTTTTCGCCGGAAAGCGGAATTTCTCTCTGAATAAAGCAAACAAAACCTTTTTGTGGAAAATTTGGATCAATTCCGATGTTTAGAAGTACGCAAAAAGGCACGAAATGGTTTTGTGATTTAGCCTGCGTCTGTCTGACCACAAGGTATTACACAACATCGCACCTTCATCAAGTTTTTCCGATTTCGCCCGGATTTTCTCGCTTTTTTCGCTCGTATTTCGTACTTCCAAACTTTTAGAGTTTACGGAATTTAATAAAACAGTTATTCCATTCGCGCTTGTCGGATATGAGACTAGTTATAGCCAACTCGGCGCTACGCGCCTCGTTGGCTATTTACCATTTCATATCCAACGCGCGCTCATGAAATACAATTGTTAATTATTCGCCGCATAGCTTCAATGTGAAAGTCTTAAAACAGCGATTATCAAAATCCGGTTTCTCTTTACTTCATACTAATGCAAAAAGCATGAAACATCACCTCGAAAATCTAGCACTTAAAAGGGCGGCTAATTAGCATTTTGTACAAGAAAATTCTTCTCTGCTAGTGCCAATTGCTATGGTGGCAAGTGTGAATTTTAGCCTCTCAGACAACTGCAATCTTCAACATCCCACTTTCGATTTTCACGCTTTGGATTAGACTACCACAAAAAGAAAAAAGACTTGAAAATGGTCCGGAATGATATTATTACAGAGAAGCCACGCTTTTGACACAAATAAAGAACTGAAGGGGAAAGGTGGTCTTAATTTTCTTGCTTGAAATGTCCAAGAATGAAGTTGTTTATACTGCTAGGCTACTTGCATTGTTCTCAAGGGACTATAAGAGTATCACTGTAATACTTTGTACGTTATTAAGTAACAATCTCGCAGCCGCTCCTCGACTGGGTTGCTGTGAAGCTCGCGTTTCTCTTTCAGAACCAGACGCCACTTTCCTGTTTCTTCCAACTTTTGGCAGGTTGAACTAAACCCGTACTCTGTCGGGTCATACGAGTCACAACGAATGGAGAAAATGAACAGACCACCTGAAAAAGAAGCAGCATCACAAAATAAGTGAAGTTTTTATTTTCAATTTATGGTCTATGGATGTTCTCCGATGACAGGAGTGATTCGTAAAAGGAGTATCTCCATCAACCAGGCTCCGACCCAACCATTCAACTATCTCACATATGAGAGGGACTTTCGAGAAACGGCCACCTGAAACAGTACTTAAGGAGGCTCGAACCAGTTTCAACGCCTCCAAGTGACGCTCTTATTAGAAGGATCGGCACCACAACGTTGTATCATGTATTGGCAATATTATGGTACCAAATGAAACACAAATTATTGCTGAACAAGATACAGTCATTATTGCGACGTAATATGTCACCGTGGCAACGGGCAAGCCTCGAAAAACACCCTTTATTTTTTCATGAGTTGCTTATATCTCAAAAACGAACTCAGTTACCCTCCTTTTTTATTTCTTAAAAGTAATCAGAAGGGCATGATGAAACTTTCTGCAACTGTAAGTTTTAAAAAATTATGTCTAACGGATTCAGAGCCACCTTAATTTTGTGATTTTTTTAAGGTAGCTCTGAATTCTCTAGACAGATTTTTTTTAACTTTCCCGAAAGTTTCATCGTGGCCTTCTAATCACTTTTCAGCAATAAAAAAGGGGGTCACCCACTTTGTTTTTGAGATATGAGCAACTAAATCCAAAATATAGGGTGTTTTTGCTGGGCTTTCCCGTTGCCAAGGTAACTTATTACATCACAATAATGATCACATCTTGTTTGGAAATGATCGATGTTTCATATGGTACCATATTAAACATTGCTGTTACGTGATACAGTGTTGTAGCGTTATGCGATCAAAACAGAGAGTCTTTTAAGCGTTGAAACCCTTTCGAGCCTCCTTAATTGTTCAAAAGGAGATATCTCTTTCCCAGTAACCGAGATCTCAGTAACTGTGTCAGTCCGCCCTCTCGTGTGAACTGAGCAAAACCGTTTTACAACGGCTTCAGTGGCGAGGCGAGATCTCGGAAACCGAGCCATCTCGGTCAACTAGGCTCATAAGAAGAAGCTACAAATCTTGAATTGACTCATACAACCAACAAAACGATTTGGTATTTATCCATTTGTTCCAATGGAAATAGGTTCCTTACCAGGCTTCACAAACCGCGCGCACTCTTCAATCGCGCCAGGCTTTACTTGTCCATACACAATGACACCTGCGCACAACACGACGTCATATTCAGCAGTACCTATCACTTCCATGTGTGTGTCTGTCAAAGGAGCACAGATGAGTTTCTTGTATAATCCTCTTTCTGCTGATAAATTCAACATTTCTTGAGAAATGTCCAAAGCGTCGACATTGATGTAACCTCGAACTTTTAACATTTCGCCAACAGCCCCGGTCCCTGCTCCGGCATCCAAGATTTTCATGTCTTTTTGTGGATTGGGGAACACGTCTTTTGAATTCATGGCACGATCAAATGCTTCCACGCAAAGGACATGCCCTTTGTAACCCTGGTTATCCATAATCTGTCGTATAAAGCAGAAAGTTAATAACTGAAAGAAAGAACGTTTTCCTGTCCAGAAGCCTTTGTTTATCGATTTACCGATTTACCCCCTCGACCCTGGAAAACGAGCTTTCCGTTAAAGTGCCCCCGTGACCAAAAAATCAATTCATATTTTTCTTTGGATTTCAAAACTATGTTAACAAAACACTAAGTGACCCACGTTTTAAGCCTTGATTTCAAAAAGACACCTCCTCTTTATTTTGACTGTAATTTTCCTATTTAATGGTCCGCCATTACTAACATTATGTTCTTGAGAGAGCTGGATCGAAGAGAAAATGACATCATAGGCTCACTAGTTTAAGAAATTATGCAATACGTGTGTACGCTGCATAATTAATATGCAGCACGGGGGTTTTGGGCTTTCAGACTTTTAAACTCACGCTTTGCATATATAATAAGATGCGTTCACACACTGAAATTTTAAGCTAGTGAGCCTCTGACGTCACTTTTCCCTGGATCCAACCGTCTGAGGTCCAATCGATCAGTTTCGAACGTGAGTAATGGCGGACCGTGAAATCCAAAACTTACACTCAAAGTAAACAGCCTTTGGATAAAAATCAAAGCTCAAAATTTTGCCAGTCAGGTGTTAAGCAAACGCACTTTCAAAATCTGAAGGAAAAAAGGAAGTGGTTTTTTTTATCACAGGGGCACTTTAAGTAAGTACTATAATTTGAGGTAGAGTGTATAAAGCGGATTTTTAAAGTCGCTGCTTCGCCAAACCAGCGGTCAAAACGTCGTGATCCCAGATGACAGCTGCTCACAATTTAGTACGATTAACTTTACCATTATTACAAACCCAACAGAGAGAAGTAATCAAATGAAACATCTCCAATGACATTGAATAACTACGTTATTAAACGCTTATGATCCATAAAGGAGGTCACCAGTACTTGATATTTACCTGATTCCAAACGGGAGCCATTTCATCATAAGCCAGTTTGGATTCCTCCACAGAGGAATCTTTGCTCAGGTCCAGGAATCGCTGGCTGTACCCTACTTTGCTCGTCATATTTTCTTATGATGCGGATCCTGTGAAAGGGTGCATTAGAGTTAAATATTAACATGCATATTCTCTTGACTGTTCTTGAGACAAGATTTCATTGTTTTAATGAAATTTTGTTTTCCCATTTCAGACCACGTGATGTTACTCTAGGGAACCGCTTCTTTCAAATGTCATCTTATGCACTTGCATATGTATGCATAACGTATGAAAAAACAAAAAGGAAAACATCACGTGGTCTGAAATAGGAAAACAAAACGTACAAGCTAGAGGTCTATTGGAGCCGACATTGTTTGCGACCGCATTGGGGAGTTAACACTGGTGTTAAACTAGTGTTAAATCAAGTTCTATTGTTTAGTGTTTGCCTAGGGATTCAAAGCAACAGAGAGCTGACACAAGAGTACTGTCAACACTAGTGTTACGCTGTGTTTCTCTCAAGTGTTACCGCAACCATTGATCACGCACACAAAGTTCCTACAAGAACCGCGAGAGACGGCCTAAACCTTTTATTTGCAAATCATTCACCCGAAGATTGGCCAAAGACAGCGTTATGTCCCGCCGCAAAGATGCGAGAATTGGGTCTTGTTGATCAGGTTTCGCTGGAGGTTGTCAGGATCTTCGCTCATCTCTCTTCAGACGTTTAATTTTGTGCTAGCGGACATACTTCTCAAAACCTATTATTCTCTTCCTTACAGTTATGGTATGGGGTCAAGCTGCTGAAATGCACATGAATAAATACTTCTTTTACAAAAGCGGGAAACGTTGAATTGAAATTACTGGTTGTTTGTTAAAATTCAAGGGATCCTTTCCGATAAGTTTACTGTCTGTTAGCCGCAGTTATATATATATATATATATATATATAAACTCAAAAACAATGAGATTACAGACTTATCATGTTTAGCTGCCTTTGGCCATAGTGAGTCCACTAACTATGCTTTGGCTTTGCCAGTAGCACGACCGTACGTTGAGTAGCGCTAAAAACTAAAGGGAAAAACTCGGAAAGCACTCACCCATGCAAAGGCGCTTTTTTGATGGCTCCAATCAACTCTGCATTCCCTCCCTTAAGAACGCAGCTGCTCACCTAAATGACCACTACTTCTCCTACTCAATCAGTCACTCTATCTCACACGCAAATTCACACAGCTTTTGAACGAAACCCTATTTGCGGATCAAGAATTCATTCGGGCTGGTCTTTCATATACCGGATCCGAAATAATTAATGTCCCTATAACAAATGAACAAAACCAATATAACAATAGCTAATCAGAAAATCCTAATCAGAATAACAATGGTTCTTTTGTCGTGCGTCAATTTATTCCGGAAGATTGGGTAGACTTTCATATACCGGTACTAAATTAATGGCGGAGGACAAAAGAACCATTATTATTCCGGGAAATGCCGTGCTAATTAGGTATTATGTTCGCTTTGTTCTTTTATTTCATGTACATTAATTATTTTGGATCCGGTATATGAAAGACCAGCCGGAATATTTTAAAAAAATCTACCAAGAACTCGCGAACAATCCTCAGACTCTGATTGACACTTAAAATAACAACAACAACAAGCCCAAACAGTTAGAGCGAGTTTCAATCGAGTGTCGAAAAACCAAAACGATAGTAATAACTTTGGCCAAACAAAAAGGACGGACAATCCAGTAAACCAATCAAAACTCGAAGTAATTACACGTAGCCGACACAAAGCGCGGGGAAATGTGCACGCGCGAGCCACGATTGATTTTGGTTTAACTTCTGATTGGTTGAAAAAGTGGCGCGAGAACTTTGAACCAATCACTGAGTGAAGTAATGCAAATCCAAAGCAATAGGCTAATTACTTGCGACACTCAGCTGAAAACCGCTCTACCTGCGAACACACACACTATTGGCCACTTTTCGTAGGCACATCGCTCTCTCCAAAACAGAACCCTTTCTGGTGGCCCGAAAATAAAAACAAGAAGGTAAAAAGAAGACTATTGGCAGCAGTTTATTGTTTAGAAGTTGGTCTCTTTATCTAATCGATCAGCCGAATAGATGGTTTGAAACCAATCTCTAGAGACACCACAAAGGAAGGTGGAGGCGTGACTGTGATTGGACAACTCAGTCAGTACATTCACGTCGGGAGACCTAGGGAAATAACGAAATTTGCGGTTGACAAACTACGGTCTTCCACCCGATAAGGCTCAGTTTGTCATCAACGGTCGAAGCCGTGGCCACTTTGGTGATAAAGCACCTCTTTTGAAAGCTGTTTTCTTGCAATCGAGTGAAAAAATTACCGCCTGAGTTGCGTTGATGGTGGGTTGAAATGAAAGTTAAATCTTTGTCAATTGAGCGTGGGAACATTTCATCAAGGAATATTTGACTCAAATTGGTGGGCTCCTGAGAATAGAGTGTTCAGCCTCGGGATTTCAATTTATTACACGTTGACAAGCGAGAAATTGAAAAATGGCTCAAATTACGTCGGATCTGGAAAATAACCACACAGGAAGGAAGCGACCCACAATGGCAATAAGTATTTCAAGGTACCGTGGAAAGAACCGCATGGATGAAAAAGATGACGACAAAAGATGACGCCGGACGAAATGTTGCCTTCTAGCCGTTGAATGTTCCTGTTTTCAGTTACTATCATATTTTCAAGACACTTTCCATAATCATGTAAATTGCTTTTCAATTGATAGCGTATCAAATAAACGTTGATGGAAATTAAAAATAAATACTGTTTGTTGTTGCCCATCCTCAGTTTCCTTGCATCTTTCACTTTCATTTACCAACCTAATTACATGCAACATAATATGAAGATATCACAATGTGCAGCATTGGAAAACACTTCAACTGCCATCCGTATTATCTTAGGCGAGAGCAGATGTAATGAAAACTATCACTAGTTTAATACACTTCTCAGGTCCGGTATCATGCCTCAAACATGGTGCAATGGCATAATTACGCCAATTTTTAAAAGAGGTGTTAAAAGTGATCCTTCACACTACCGTGGAATATGTATTTCCAGTTGTCTCGGAAAACTATTCTGTTCGATTCTCAACCAAAGACTTCTTGATAACGTTGAGCTCGATATTCTCCATAAATCTAAAATTGGTTTCCTAGCTAATAATCGCACAGCAGATCACGTCCTAACATTTGGAACTTTATTCGATAAATACCGTTTCATGGTCATCAGACCAAAGTATATGCTTGCTTTGTTGACTTCAGAAAAGCCTTCGATTCAATATTGTTGTTGTTACTTCCTAGCCTGACAAAACGCGGTCTTTTCAATAAGCAAGGGGAGTACGCCAAGGCTGCATCTTAAGCCCTTTGCTATTTAACCTGTATCTTAACGACTTAGCTCTTTCATTTAACAGTATCCTATCTGACCTATTTGTTTTACCAAATGGCATGAAACTCAACTCTCTTTTATATGCAGATGACGTAATTGCTTTACTTTACTTTACTTTATCACGGTCTATAGCAGGACTTAAAAACTGCTTGAACACCTTATCCTCGAATTGCAACTCCTGCTGCAGGATGCTAAAAATAAATCCTAAGAAAACCAAGACAATGATTTTCCAAAAATGCAAAAGAAAGGCTACTCTAACTTTTACATTGGCAATGGAAAATCGACATTGTCTAAAACTACACCTTCCATGGAACTTTCATCGCATCTTCTGGAAACTTTACGCTTTCACTGGACCACTTGCAAAAAAAAAGGCCCTCTATACCCTCCTTAGTTTAAGACGACCCATTGATTTTAAAAGTCTGAAACCTACACTTGCATTTTGACTCTATGATCTCACTAATTTTACCTTACAATGGTGATGACTGGGGTACCTTTGTTAAATCGGATTTCAAATCCTGGGACAACTTTCCAATCGAAAAAACCCATTTACAATTCTGTAAACAATTGTTGGAAGTGCATAACAAAGCGTCAAATATGGTAAGTAGAGCAGAACTTGGTAAATACCCCATGATCAATAAAAAGATCCTCAATTACTTAAGCTATATATCTATGAGACAAAGATGATGGTTGGGGGCAAACGCTTAAATTACAGTGCATGTATGGGAATTTGGCCGACTTCAAACCTCTATAACTCCGCTACAAAGCGGCAGATTTCAAAAATTT
>NC_090893.1:13717208-13729708 GCF_036669925.1 Montipora capricornis
TTTCCACTTATCCCCGTCCTTGCTATTTTCTTGATACGTAATTAACTGCTGCCTGTCGCACAAAATTCTGGGAAATTACGAGAAACGACAAAGGCGCTTGTACATAAATCACGAGACGCTTTTGTCCGGAAAGCTTGATGAAGAGCAACCTGCTAACCTCCCCTTACCTTAAATATCCATCTGCATTAAAAAATACAACCTACCTCTGTGGGAAAATCTTCTCGTGACATATCAACCGCTGACTGACAGTAATGAGGATCCAAGCAAACCATCTTTTCATCTGTTCAACACAAAAGAAACCATCAAGTGGATGAAATGTGTAAAAAGAGCTAAATTGATTTTCACATGAGTTTCGTTAGAGCGAGTTTCAATCGAGTGTCATTAAACCAAAACCAAAGTAATTACTTTGGCCAATCAAAAACGACGGAGATAATCCGGTAAACCAATCAAAACTCGAAGTATCGGTAATTACACGTAGCCGACAAAAAGCGCGGGAAAATGTGCACGCGCGAGCGACGATTAGTTTTGGTTTCACTTCTGATTGGTTGAAAAAGTGGCGCGAGAACTTTGAACCAATCACTGAGAGAAGTAATCATAAACCAAAGCAATTCGCTAATTACTTCCGACACTCAATTGAAAACCGCTCTAACGCCTGGTTTACCACAAAATTATATTTATCATTACGATTTGAGCCACAGACAGACCACTACGATTTCAGAAAAACAACAATTAGATCTGATATGTAATATACTCATTAGCAACCAAGCGAAATAAACAACTTTGCCTTACTTGCTTGGTATTGATCGAAACTGAGGGAAATATTCAACCTCGTCCCCAGGGTCTCTCTTCTCTACCTCCTTTGTCATTGAAGAGAGACCCTGGGAACAAGGTCGGGAATTATTTTATCCCAACAGCTGTAGGTACCATCTTAGAAACCCTAATGGTTTTGCTATTCCAAAGATTAATACAACTTTGCATGGATGACAGTATTATTTTGGTAAGTCAATATGGTGCAAGTGAAGTAGCATGTACAAAAATTCAAAACAGACCTGGCATCAAATATTCAATAAAAAGTTACACTTTGTGTGTACAAGTTGAACCCTTGTTTTTACATGCGTGCACGAAAATGAGTTCAATACACATCGTTACAAGTCATTATTAGAAGACTCCAACATGTAATCACAGTTGTAACGCTACACCTGTGGAATTTGGTAAGTGTACAATTCAATAAAAGTTTTACTGGGGTCTAACTTGAATCTTTACAAACGTCCAAATTAATAGGCTAGTTTCGAATTGTGCAGCAACAAAAGAACAAAGTCGAGGGTTCAGGGGAATAATTTGCATTTTCCTTTGTTTTGAACAATACAATATGCTAATTATTCCCCTGAACCGCGACACTGTTCTTTTGTTGCTGCACAATTCGAAACTAGCCTATTACAAGTGCAAACTACAAGTCATAAGTTATTTGCAAGCTTAACGTATGACATGTAGGAAACATATTTCACAACTTTGATATGTTCTCGTCAAGCGAAGAATAACTTAAAGAACCATTGAGACACATTATTCAGCAACCTAGAAATTTTGAGGAAAGACGGTTGTTTGATATTAAAAGTCCATGTGGATTTCAGGAGAGATATTGCCTTTCTGTCGAAGCATTCAAGTATTTACTTCCAGCAGTGGGCTGACAGTTGGAATAAAATTTGTCCAAAAACAAAAAATTGGAACTTACACATGTAGACTACAAGGCTATTCAAGTTACCATACAATAGTTGTGGTTACACTACCCTTTTATCCATGGGCAAACAGTGTTTGCCCAGGGGCAAGGACGTTTTTATGTGTAACCACTTTCCCTAGACCGAAACTACCCTAGGGTTATTTCCATGGATTCATCAAAAAGAACAAAAGAACTTCCCATGACAGTTCCTAAACTGAAAAGTACAGTTTATCTGCTCCCTGATGAGGTTTGGCCAATCATAACTAGCAGAACATAGCTAATACACTAAGATCCCTAATTATATTAATTATACCCTATTATTTTACCCAGGGAGGCGTGGTGGCCGGATCGAGTAGTCCGGGTTCGGGTCCTGGTTGGGGTCATTGTGTTGTCTTCTTGGGCAAGACACTTTACTCTCACAGTGCCTCTCTCCACCCAGGTGTGTAAATGGGTACCAGTGAATTTAATGCTGGGGGTAACCCTGCGATGGACTAGCATCCCATCCAGGGCCAGGAGTAGAAATACTCCTATTCGCTTTATGCTATAGTAACCAGAGATAAGCGCCAGCCTGACGGGCCTTCTAGGCTTGTAGCAGACTTTACTTCACCCTGAGGGAAGTCTTTTACTTTGTAACCACATCCCCAAGGATAACATGAAAGCTGAGCTGAACCAAACCCAAGCCATTTAACCACCAGAAGACCCCAAACCCAAGGTGTGTGTAACTACAACTAATAGTAAAGCTACAGATGTACATTGCAATTGTATCGTGACCCGGGCTACACATCTTAATTTCAGTGTAATTTTTGAACTGATAAGTACTTTAAAACATTTTTTTAACAATTTTTTAATAGGCAGACAGGCGTCACTGATTAGTTTACCTCATTTGTAAGTATAGGTGATCGCAAGATTCTCAGTGCAATTTGGTATAAGTACATGTAAGCAAGAGTAATTTTTTCAATTATCGTCATAATAAGTAAGTAAGTATCATTATTTACCCTTGGAGTTTTAGAATAGCTAGTAGCTAATATCTCTGAGCATTGAACAGAACAACTTTTAAGGACCCCAACTGGCCAGAGGCAAACCAGTTGGCTATTTACAAGTGCAGCCAGGAATTGAACCAGGGACTACCTGGAACAAGTTCAATGAGTGGTCAGAACATGCCTTGAACCCAGGATCTCAGATCACTATCAATCATCATTGACATTGTTATTCATATTGTATGGTTATAGCATGCCTCTCAAAAATCCATAATAACATTGAAAAACCTTCAAATGAGACTGAGCTTGACACACACTCATTGCAAATTGTTACATAAGTGCAATAATTTTCACCTACATAAATTAATTAATGTAGCTTGTTTTGGAGGCTTTGAATGATTAGACGAAATGACAACTGACACCTAAAACTAAAGAATAATAATAATAATAATAATAATAATAATAATTATTATTATTATTATTATTATCATTATCATTATTATTATTATTGCCTTACCTTGAAAACCAACAAAATAAAGAGAATGTCTTGGCCGTCCACCAATGACTCCAATGCAATGATCTAGCGTAAAAAGAGACTGAAGAAACACACTATCAGTAAACTGGTGTTAACCATTTTTTTATTTTCCTAATTTCATCTTGGCTTAATTTATGATGTGAAAAAATCGTAAGTGTTTGAAATCGCTCCAAGTAATGAATACCAATAAATGAATAGTTAACTGTTATTCTTAATTTCTTTACCAAATGAAACCAATCTGCTTTCATCTCCCACAGCTTCTTCCCAATTAAACCCTTACTCTCTTAACATTACTCATCATTATCCATTTCCTCAAGTGGGTATGATATTAGAGACAGACATTAGCTCTGACCAGGTTTTGTGATGTCTGTCCCTCTTAGTTTTCATTCACATTAGTTTCTCTTCACATTACTGAGCTGTATTAATGATCAATATTACAAAATTAATATATCATAATGACAACCCTGGATATCGATCATTATTATTTTGATTGTAGTGTTAATGGGGACAGCGGTTTTTCAGTGAGTGATTAACCCATTGACTCCCAGGGGCTCCCCATTGACGAGTAAAATCGTCTGGCATTAGACAGAGTAAAATACTAAGTCTGGCCGGGTTGGGGGTCAAAGGGTTAATGGGTGATTAATGGCTGCTTCTCACCTTAACACAAGGTAAATAAATGGGATTTAATGCTTCTCCTCCCAGACGCACAGGGACTAAAATTATAACTGACTGCCATTTGTTACCAGAGCAGTTCCAGTTATGTGTTCTACAGGTCGTACAAAGACGTTCCACCTCATCTGTGTAAACTGTGAGCCAAATGAACGCAATTACATTAAAGGCAAAAAAAGGTATCAGTGAACTGATAGAGAAATATCACAGGTTTTTAAACTTTCATTATGGTGGGGTTTGTTGCTATGTCAACCCATCCTAACATACTAAAACTATCTCTAGAGGAATCATGTCTTAGAATAATACGGCACAATTTTGCAACCAAAGCAAACTTTTGCTGGACGTAGCTGATAGTCCTCCCTATGCATTGTCAGTATAGGGTGTTCCATGACCACCTATCTTTAATTAAGAGTGAAGAGGTCAGAGCTGCCACATGAAGTTACATTAGTTCTTGTTTTTATTGGCCTTGCTTTGAACACATGGTTACCAAAACAGCTACTGCCACTAAAACTTTTTTACTGTGGTTCAAGGGATCAGAGAACATAACACACTAGAAACGTCTGCAACTCTTTGGTGACAGCAGCTGGGTTTTGCCTGGCTATCACTTCTTCTCTACAACTTTAATTTCCTTCTTTTCTACTTTCCTCTCACTTTCCTTATTTCCCTGTCTAAAAATGGTTCAAATCCCGTTCTAACCTCTGGTTTGGATTTGTTTCCTGTTGTCCCGGATTCAACTCTACCACTCTTTGTAAATAACTAATTGGTTGCCTCCTGCCAGTTGGGGTTCTTAATGATGTTTCTGTTAAGTTCAAATTGTTTCTTTCACATTGTTAAAAGTGGCGTGCCTGTAAACTAGTTAGCTTGATAGCTAAGTGGACTTCCACTATAAACAAAGCGTTTACAGTTTTTATGGCCAAAGAAAAAAATAAATTTTAATTTAAATAAAATTAATATTCTATAATGATGCTGGTGAGAAAGTTTGCTCAGTGCAACACCTAGGACTTAGTCAAAAAGATTTTCTCTAACCTGTACAATCTTGAGCTACATAAATATTTACATCATGGAGAAGAGGATGGGTTCCACCTGCCATTGCTAGTCTAAAAGGGAAAATAAATGTGTTGTAGTTCAACAAATTATCCCCTAGTTTATTTTAAACCAGTTCAAATTTTTTTTATCTTTATCAACTGTCTAAAAAAGGGATTTTCCTTTTTTGGGGGGTGTAATTAAAAACAGGGGCTTGGGTTTTTTTTTTTTTGGGGGGGGGGGGGGGGGGGTTAAAAAAAGAACAAGACATTCGTTTTCTTCATTCTGCTTTTCCTATCCCTCCCTGATCTTCCCCATTGCCTCTATCCTACCCAACTCTTCCTTCACAGATGTATTCATAGTTCATTGGATATTCATTACCCCTGTGTGACGTCATTAGCTATTATATAAGACCACACTAAATATGTGCATGTGTTAGTTGGTTAAAGTCGAAAGAAGAAATTGTGTCCATTGATTCTATGCACCTTACGGCTCCCCAATCCGGTGTGGTGTTGAGAGCACTTTCAAACATGGTTTAACCACCAACTCGAAATGAGCCTAACAGAGCAGCAGGAACAGCAGCGACCCCGGCAGTTTGTTGCGGGTCTGGTTTCGCAGTCGACTTCGACTTCCACATCAACTTCAACGTCAACGTCAACTTTGACTTCAAAAGCATTTAGTAACTTAGTTTCATTTTTTAATGGCACTAGCTTAGCCATTCGCTCCTGTTTTAGGTAAAATCCGGTTCCGTGGTTTTAAGGGGGGTTAAATCTACCGAGAAGGGTAGTCCTGGACCAGTTGACTGGTTTCAAGGGGAGTTAAAATCTACCGAAGAGGGTAGTCCTGGACCAGTTCAGGGGTTTCAGGGGGGTTAAATCTGCAGAGGAGTCATGTACCAGTTCAGTGCTTTTCAGTGGGAGTTAAATCTACTGAGGAGGGTAGTCCTGGACCAGTCGTGTGGTGTTCAGCAGGGGTTACGTCTAATTGTTATTTGGAAGATGATTTTTACAACAAGGCCAAACATTTCTTGCAAAATAAAACAGAAAAGCAAGTTAGCCTTTCAGGAAACGAGGATTGATCTGAGCCGAAACAAGAAACAAAATGAGAACATCACATGATAACTCAGAAGAAATGGGCTTGCAGCAACTGCAAACTCTTGACAGGAAACAACAAGAAAGTAGTTTCAAAACAGGAACTGCTTCAAATCTTGTCCCAAATACATGTACAGAGTCAAATTTCTCACAGAGGTCCCAAATATAAAAAAGTGGCTTCAAGAAATTATTCAGAAAGCAGCCAGAAAGTTGTTAACACACTCGTCAAAATGTGCTTATTCCATGCCTAGAAAATGCCCACCAATCAATGGCAGGTCCAACATTCCTCTTTGATAGAAATCGACTGAATGGTAAAAGGTCACCATTGTACCCCAACAGTATTTCCTTTTACCATAAATAACTGATATTGAAATTAACCATTCTCCTCGAGTAGTGACCAAGTTTGGAAAAATCCAATCACTTATTTCTCCTACAAGATTAGATCTGTGCAGTGCTACTAATCAAGTGCAACAAGATCGTTCCCAGTATCTTGCAACACCTGGCATTATGGCAAATACAGGGATCCAAAAGAGAGGACACACACAACAGTACTTAAAAAAACTATTTTATTTCATTTCCAGTATAAATAAATTCTAGTGATAATTCTGTATGCTAACAATAATAATATTCAATTTTTTTTGTTAACACATCGAATGACATTTAAACTTTGTAGAACATAATTTGTGATCTTCCATGGGCGTAGCCAGGATTTTTCAAAGGGGGGGTCACACTGTGTCAAAAAGAGGGTACGTTCGCAACCTGAATATTGTAGGTTGTTTGAGTAAAAAACAGCTTACAAAGGGGGGGTCATGGAAACCCCAGGACCCCCCTGGCTACGCCCTTGTCTTCTCAGTCGCTTAGATCGATGGCCAAAATTCAGCCGGCAACCACCCCTTTCTCAAGCAGTGATTTTCACCGGCAGCCAGTGCTTAGCGACATTCGTGCCAGTTTACCTCAACTGTAATTAAGATTGTGGATGAAATCAATCGAAATCTGCCATTTTGTTTGTAGATAGTGAGCGATGACTGGTTGACTGCCTTGCTCTCGTTTGCACTACAACATAAGCATGACTTAAGAAGAAGACGATCGTGGGTGTTCTCACTTGCTTATACTAGTGCTTGCACTAGTCATGATTATGCCTTTGCTTCTGCGCTAGTGAAAACCTTGCTTAAATTAGCAGGTGAGTTGGTTAGTTGGTCAGTGAATGAGCGAGAAAGTACAGTCAAATAGACCTTTTTGCAGATACGGCGGCCATTTGATTTCCATTGTTTCAAATAGCTCTTATAGGATGCCCAGGGGGCAAATTGGGAAAATACATATTAATTTGCCCCCTGAGCATCCCATACACTGTAATGTCTTTCAAAACAATAGAAATCAAAATGGCTGCCGTATCGGCAAAAAGGTCTATTTTAAATGGCTTCTGTAATCATTATGACAACTATTACATGTACTAAAAATAGTCGAATGCATGAGCATTCTTCATTTTAGTCCCCACTTACCTAAAAATGTGAGCTACAGATGCTGGTCCATACCAATCACCTGCCCTTTTTCCTGTTTGTTTACCAATAGAAACAAGACGATGGAGAGAAAATGGACAACGTTCCTCATCTTCCAAATCCCCAAAGAACCTAAGTATCTGTGTTCAGAACAGTGACGCATTGTCATAAATTACAACTTAGGCTCAATGAGAATTGAAAACAGAAAGCAAACAAGACAATCAGATGTTACTTGAATCTGGCCAGAAGATTCTTAGAGGGCCATTGGTTACATTCCCATTTGGGACTCAGAATTATCAGAGTTCTACTTGGTCAGCACATAGGAGAACGCATGTTTTATGAGACTCAGTCAAATGAGTCAATGAGTCATGAGTCATGAGTCATGAGTCAATGAGACTCACAGTCAATATAGCAATAATTTGTTGATTAAGCCTAAGCCCTCGTTTCAGTGATTAGGCCTAAGCACTCTCTGAAATTTTAGCTTTCATTTTATGGTTTAATTAACTGCACTAACTCGTTGACTCATCGACTCATTGACTCATAAATACTTAACCCTCAGCACATAGTGTCACGTTGTGGATCAAACTTTTCTTGGTTAAAAAATTTTCAAACCAATTCAATTTTGTTTTTTCATTAGTATTAAAAAAATCAAAATTGAACTAGTTTGAAAATTTTTAAACCAAGAAAATTTTGAACCATAAAATAATAATAATGATCTTACTGTATTCCCTATGCACACAGCTGTATATCTTTGAAAGTAAGGAAAACTATGCCAGCTCTGGAGTCACTTCAAATTTAATTTAATTTCATTTCATTTCATTTCATAAAAGCACAAATAGGAAAAGTTGATATTAAGCTACCAATCACAAAAGGACTGATGATAGCAGTGAAAAATGTTTTATTTGTTACTGATACTTCAGTATTAAAGGCATTCAAAGCATAATAGAAGGTCAATAACATTCAACTTACCGTTCTGTAGAAATGTTCCTGTTGTCTATTATGACATCTTCCTGTGGTTCTCCAGTCTGCCATATCATTAAAAACCCATTAATTTTACCAACCACAAATATCATGACGTAAAGTGTAATGTAATATAATCTCTCAATGTCAAAGCTTGACACTTCTTGACAGTTTTTTGTATTAACCTAATAAATCTCAAGTAAAGCTTATCTGAAAATGGTACATGGCATGCTGACATCACAAAAAAGGTGACAAGAACCAGTAATTTTCTGTCACTGTGAAGATTATGATTATCCAGGTTGGTTAGTAAGCCAAGGCCACGTCTGACATTAGAGTCGGGCCAGTGGTCGAACGCCAATGCCAACTTGAACCCTTTAGATTCCCTGTAGAATAAACCTGCCTCTAAAATTTTGGGAGGTCGGATCGGTGTTCAAGATTTTCACTCTCATGACCAGCAGCTGCGAGGTTCACGAGCCAAAACAAATTAGCAGGGTTCCCATACTTGTAAGTTGAGTTCGACTTCTCTAGGATTGGTTTGGGATGCCATTATGACCAATGTTTCCTTGATTCACACCAAAATCAGATACAATTCCACACATCATACACCTGTCATGTCATTGAATTAGCAAACAATACAGGCAACTTCTCTCTAAAGGGTTAGGGTCCATTCTTAGTGAATTGCATAGTCATTGAGTTTCTATTGTTTTCAAAATAATCAAATAAGCCCATCTTGACCCTCAAAAATAGCTGCTGTAATGTCATGTACATGTAAAAGCAAAGGTTGCAACAAGGTGAAAAACAAGATAAGAAAATTTAGTCTGCTTACTGTACCTCTTTTAAGAAAATGATAAACCAGCCCAGTAGCTATCATCATCTGACCACTCCGTATCATACAGCCCCAACCACAATCAGTTGTTAGCATCGAGTCTCCAAGCTGAGGGATTTCACGCCGATATGTCAACCAAATTAATGAATTAAAGTCCCGCTGAAATTCATCCATACTAAGAACCTTACATTTTGTTGAAGAATGCACACCACTAAATTCTGCAATAAAGAACAAGAATTATATCCGTGGCTATTAAAATTCCTTACAGTTTAAGATTATGCAGATGCTGTAGGGATTTTACCTACCATGGTTTCTTGCATGATAACACCTTCCTAAAAGCCATATTGGTGAGTCTTCGTTGAAGTTTGTTTTGAAGGGGACAACAAAACCTACGATAGATGAAAATTAAAAGAGTTACAATTACTAACAGTGGTTGCAAATTTGATGTGCAGGATCCTGGTTAATTAAATTATTTGAGATCAGTTCACCAACATTTATGTAATGCACAATTATTGTAATGTTAAAGTTTACTCCACCGGTGTCAACGGCAGTTTGATTCCTAGACTGTTATTGTTGTTGTTATTGTTATTGCCTGACATTTTTAACTTTTAGGTTATTTCGAGCAGCCAGCACCCCTGTTATCTGCTGTACTATTATTATTATTGTATAATTATTGAATAAAATTATTGTTATTAGTTTATTGTAACTATGGGGTGAAATAAAGTATTGTTGTTATTAATAATTATTATCATTATTATTATTATTATTATTATTACTATTGTCATCATCATTATTGTTATTATCATCATCGTCACTATCATTATTATGGTCCGGCTTAGAAATCAATTGCGAAAATAATAATAATAATAATGACATGAGAGACAAATTCAGATTTTTTTGCAATCTATCTGACTTAATTTCTCAACACGCTCAAAAAAAGAAAATACTACTAGATGCTCGGATCGAAGATGCAAACTTAAACTAGACCGCCGCTACAAGCGTAAAGAGCACTACATTATGCAATAAACACTGAAAGCAGCATGCAAAACAAATGCCGTACGAAGTATATTAGTTCGTTATCTTCCCATAGCTAACCGTGTCTCATATTATTCCACATCGACATCAATCGTGTTTTAAATTTATCGCCATCGAATAACTCATCATCGTCGCTATCAATGCCATCATTATTTTCTCGAGCTTTCACTCTGATATTGTTTCTAAACGAGCTGGATAGGCTTCCACCTCCTGAAAAAGCCGCCATGTTCCTTTATGGGAACCTCTAGGGACCATATTTGAAGGATCCCGGAGTTTATTCAGTCCCATTCTCTTTAAGATTTTTCGTTCGGCACGGGATTTCAACACTTTCGCCCGTCCCCATATTTTTGCTTTTCCTTTAATTTATATCTTAAATCTATTTTTCTAAAAAGCTCTTTAAGTAAATATTTATGTACAGGTGGTTGGTTTTGAAAGACGGTGCTTTTTAATTTTAATCAACAATTCAGGGGCACCCAGCGAGAATATAGTTCCAAACCAGTTTAACGTAGAATTGTTAAACGCATTTTAGTATTTTTATTTTTAAAACAGTAGATATAGGCAGGAGCCTAGGCACATTTTTATCCCCTAAAAAATTTTCATCTGTTCAGATTTCCTAGCTGAAAGTTTAGTGATCCGAAAATTATAGGAATTAAAACTTACCTTTTCGAAAATTTCAGCCGGAAAAAAGGCTCCCAAAAATTATAGGTAACCTTTTTAGGGTAAAAAGCCGTTAAAAATGGGTAATTATACCATTTTTTAGATTTTCGAAAATCCAAGGACGGGCAGGCAAGCAAGAAATTTTACAACAAATGTTCCGAAAATCGTCTTCCGAACAGATATTTTCCGAAAATTGACCTTGGGTGCCCCTGCCAATTTGATCTTCCCTGCAAATTTAGTTCCCGTCTCTAGTTACTCGACATTTCAGCCAAATCGAGAAACCTTTTCCTTGCAGTGATCTGTGAAAACGGAAACGGAATCTTTAATTGCTGACTGCAACCGACGGGTTTAAAACACGGGTCATATTCCACAGGTCACTAGATGCAGGTCATTGTTTTACCTTTCGGAAAGAGTAAGGCCCTCTTTAAACGTCGCATTTCACATGTGCCAAATCTAAGGCAAATGAGAAAAATCTATTGTTTTCGCTCATTTGCATTAGATTCGGCACATGTAAAATGCGACGTTTAAAACACGGGCCTTAGTAGCCCTATCCCTCAATTTGCCTAACCCTAGGCCTAAAACCAACTTTGGCCTAGGGTTAGCCAAATTGAGGGTTTGGGTTACTTTCCAAAAGTTAAAACACTGACCTGCATCGAGTGATCTGTGGAATGTGACCTGTGTTTTAGACCCGCCGGATTTCAACGGACGTTATCAATATCGACAAAGACATCTCCGCGATAAATGACACTAGAACAGGATACCCTGAAATGTGTCATTCAGTGCGTGATTAAGCTGATTTAAAGGTGCTTTGTTCTCCCTGGGTTCAAACGCGATACCACTCGGAGGCAGCCTCTCGCAGCTGGCAGCGCTTTGCCGGAAAGACGTGTTTTGTCACCTTGAAAGACGTGTTTTGTCACCTTTAAATTGCGGCAAAATTCTATTCGTCGGGTGTTTTGTTCTCACAACTGACAGCTAAACTTTTGAGAAAGCACTTCTTGCTTAAGGACATTTCCACTTTAGTACAGAGCGAGGTGGAATTTTGAAACATTCAAATGACAATGATATTGTTGATGCACCAACCAGAACCTTAATTAAAAAAGAATCATCGGTAATATTAAATTTGACAAACACCTCTTTCCGCAAATGTGCCAAATCCAAAGGAGTCCTTTGTTTCAACTGGAATGAAACGAATCTCACCAAATACCGCAAATCACGTGATCTTTTTCGCGCGCAAAATCAACCAATCATCGTGTAATGTTTCGTGTGCTCGAAGTCCATCTCATCTGGTGTTGCATTTTGTCACCTTTTTTCGTCAGATGCGGTAGATTCGTGTTTGAATTTTACTTAAAATCCTAAAGGTGAACGACACAACTGCAGTTGGTTTGAAGTGGAAATCTTTGAACCAGCAATACTGCTAAACTTCGAGGAAAGCGATCACAAACATCGAAGAACAACATGGCGGATGACTGGGAGGAAGATGGTGGCTCGACCTCTGTAGTGAGTGAACGCGGTTTTTT
>NC_090893.1:13732208-13749708 GCF_036669925.1 Montipora capricornis
AGCTGCGCTGTTGATATTAATTTGGGTTTTTTCATTGTAGATCGTCCTGCCCCTGTGACATATGTTCCACCAACTCCGGATGAAAGCGAGGAAGCAATGTTTCGTTCCATTGAACGTGGTATCAACTTTGACAAATATGACGAAATCCCTGTAGAAGTAACTGGGAAAGGAAAAGAAACAATTGTTCCAATACAAAGCTTCAGCCAAGCACAGTTATATGAAACATTCCAAGAGAATGTCAGAAAGTCAAACTACACAAAACCAACACCAGTTCAAAAGTATGCGATACCAGCAATTCTTGGAGGGAGAGATGTAATGGCATGTGCTCAGACAGGATCAGGAAAAACGGTAAATTTAAAACAAATGTGTTCATTTGCCTCTTACAAAAGAAAAGATATCTCTCGCGTCATTCAGTGTTGGAACAGATGCTGGGAAGAAAATAATTTTCATTACTCTTTCTGTGGAGAGAGGGAGAGAGAAAGAGACCATTTGTACTGTGACCCTATTGGAGAAGACCAGGGGTAATGGCAATTGCATTGAGCTGTTTTTCATAGCAACTCATTTGGAAACGTTGAAAAGCATTCAAGAACATTCTCAATGCATATTTAAACATTTGTAATGTTCCCCAACAGAAATAAAAACGTTCAATACCATTGGAGGGAAGAAGGAGTGAACTGAATTTGATTTGAAGACATGAGGTTATGCTTTTCCGTGAGGGCTATGTGTGTGTTTGAAAGTTCCCCAAAGATAAAAGATATGTGATACAAGTCTCTGGTTGATATACAGTACCGCTCAAAAGTAAGTTACCACCCTCTCGCGAGACGAGACTTACTTTTGAGCGGTACTGTATGACTTTCCAGCTATGCTGGCTTCTATGCTAGGCGAGTTGATGGCCCGTTTATCATTCTCTGTTCAGTCCAGAAAAGTGCCGACAAACAAACACCAGCAATTGCTATAAACTATTATTTGCCATTGAGAATAACCTCTGATAATTTTCTAAAATTCAAACAAACCGATAGATGAATACTCAATGGAGTGCTTCCTAAGTGACGGGACTATACCTCACGCTAAATCAGGTAGCTAAGTCTGTGACTTAGCTTTCCAGTGATATCATTGCTGAAAGAATCGACGTGATAGTTCCTAATAATACGCAATGTAGTGTATTTTCAAGGTACGAACATGTCTATGTTTATAATGACCAGTTGATAGTAGAAACGCCTTCGTAATTAACTTTCTCGGTAAAAATGTTTGGAAACATTGTCAATGCATTTGAAAAACGTTGGAAGATCATTGTGAAACATTGAACAAAATTGCCCATGATCGATGGAAATGTTGTAATGCATTACGAATCATTGGTAAAGGTTAGAATGGATTGTGATGCATTCGAAATGCATTGAAATGCATTTGAACACAAATTTCATTTATCCTGGTTTTCTCGAATAGTCACATTTTAAGTGTTACATACTGAAGCATTCCATTGTTCAAGCATTGTTTAGAGGATAGCTTATGGAAGACAAGACCTGTCATCAATTCGATGACTAATAATAAATCATTCTAATCTCCTGCCTATAGGCTGCCTTTCTTTTGCCTGTGATGACAGGAATGCTGCAGAAAGGGTTAACGAGCAGTTCCATGATGGGTGGTCCTCAGTGTCCTCAAGCATTAGTCATCTCACCAACTCGAGAACTTTCCTGTCAGATTTTCAATGAAGCACGCAAATTTTCCCATCAAACTATTGTTAAGCCTTGTGTGGTGTATGGAGGTGTCAGTGTGGCTCATCAGTTGCGAAAACTTGAACATGGATGTAACTTGCTTGTTGCGACCCCAGGGCGTCTAAAGGACTTTGTTGAGAGAGAAAAGGTAGGTCATTCATTAGGTACTTGGCGTGCATGGTATTTGGGTTAATAAAGCAGTTTTCAATTGCGTGTCAGTTGCGTGGCGTGAATTTTTTCACTGCCCAGCGTGAAGTAGTTCAAGGTGGTATGATAAATTTTCACGCCGAGTTCACGCTATTTTAAAGGAATTTCACGGTATTTCAGCTTGCTTTATATAATTTCGCGGTTGTCTGCCGTGAAATCGGCATATTCGTGAAATTTTCATAAGCCCCCTTTTCGCGTGAAGGGTCACATATGAAGTGAAAGGTGTTGCTGTGAAAAATTAAGGCGCCCAGAGCTATTCTTTGGGAGCCCCAGGCTACCGGGTTCCTGTTAGGCGACATCCTTGATATATATGCATAATTTACTAGATGAGTCGAGATGCCATGCAGACGATGCATTTATTAAAGCATGTCTATTGAAAGTATGAGGATGTGGATTGTGGCTAAAAATGGAAATTTGGAGTATGAAAGTCAAATTACATTTGCCATGAAAACTGTTGGAAAAAATATAACCTTACCTACTGATCGACGATTGCGCAAGGACAATGCCTCAAAGGAAAGAGGACCACCAGTCAATGCCAGTGAGCCTTCTGACTGCATCTTCCCAAAATCAACCAACCAAAAAAATCTTGGTGAATGGATTGAATCTTGGAACGCCTATATAAAGACTTGGTAATTCAAATGATCTAGACTCTTCCTTCTTGCAAAAGGTATATTTCAACTTTTACTCAGGTCTCTCTCAAGAGTATTCAGTATCTTATACTGGACGAAGCAGATAGAATGCTGGATATGGGATTTGAAAGTGTGATAAGGCAGCTTGTAGAGACATTGGGAATGCCAGACAAATCTGAGAGGCAGACCCTTATGTTTAGTGCAACATTCCCAGAAGAGATCCAGCGTCTGGCCGGGGACTTCTTAAATGATTACATATTTATAACTGTGGGAAGAGTTGGAGGGACAACTTCTGATATTCAACAAACTGTCATGGATGTATCAGATGAGCAGAAACGAGAAAAACTGATGGATTTGCTGAGTTGTTCAGGTAAACAACAGACAACTAAATGTCTAATTGTTGTTACTTAGGTTTTTTGTATTTCCATGTGGAGACGAAATTAACCACTAATAATATTGCTTGACTTTTTACAGTGCAGACCAGAAGTAAGTGTCCTATGCAGACGCAAAATGCACGCACGTTTTTTGCACACACACGTTTTCAAATGTGCGTTTTTCCTTTTGTTAAGGCGGTGAAATACGAGATACAAAAACCCTCAACTTGGCACGCAACATTGTTTCGTTGCAAGTTTGGGTCGATGTCTCACATTTTTCACCTTGCATGGTCAACATGTCGCGCAACAAAAACATTGTGGGTTGAAGAAAGTTGTTGCGAAAAGTAGAGCGCGGATCTACTCTGAGCAACAAGTTTTGGCTTTGTTGCTCATTTTTCATCAAGCTCACAACTTGTTGCACAACAAATGTCCTCGTGTACTAGCAAATCAGCCAATCAGCGCCCTGCATTTCTTCAACCCGCAGCAAATGTTTTTGTTGCGGGTCAAGTTGACCACGCAAGGTGAAAAACGCGAAACATCGTCCAAAACTTGCAACGAAACAATGTTGCGCGACAAGTTGAGGGTTTTTGTATATTGTCTTTCGCTGCCCTTATTCAAACTCGTATTTAGCTGTGATGTTCATTGTTCGGCGAAACAATAGACAGGCAATAAAATGAATATTTAATTCCTGTGATCAATTTACCAGAACGAAACGAATCAACGTAGTTTAAATTTCTTTTCACATTCACTGAATGAAACACAGTGAAACTCCTTTGTCATCCCGTCGCTGACCCCTGGTCGTTATTTTGACCTTTTCGTTGCCGAAACTGGAGCTTGGATTGTTGACATACCCAGATGCCCGTCAACGGAGGAAATAATTATGCAGACATTGAAAGAAGTTGGGCATGATAAGTTGTTACCTTTCTGAAGATTTATCTCTCTTTTTTATAGGATCAGACAGGACCCTTGTTTTTGTGGAATCCAAGCGAGGGGCTGATTTTCTTGCCAGCTTGTTATCACAAGAAGGTTTTCCAACTACAAGCATTCATGGGTAGGTGAACAATACAAAACCTTGTTGAGTTTGTTTTTCCACTTGAGTTGTTGTGTTAAGTCTCTTATGCATAAACAAATACAGAAAAAGCCACTGACTGTCAACTAAATGTTGAGGTCATGCGCTGTAACAAGAAAATGTAAATTGTTGTCATTTTAGTGATCGTCTGCAGCAACAAAGAGAGGAAGCATTGGAGGATTTCAGAAAGGGTCGCTGCCCTGTCCTTATTGCCACAAATGTAGCTGCACGTGGCCTGGATATAGACAATGTCAAGCATGTTGTAAATTTCGATCTTCCATCAGAGATACACGAGTTTGTCCACAGAATAGGAAGAACAGGACGCATTGGACATCAAGGAAAAGCGACAAGTTTCTTTACACGTGGGAGGGATGATAAGATTGCCAGGTCCCTCGTCAAAGTCCTTTCTGATGTAAGTACAGCACTGCCATGAGTATTTTTGGGTGAAATTCATGTTATCTGTGTTCAGGAAAAGCAAGTTGAGTTATCTTAATGGTTACATGTACATACAATACAATACATACAATACATACTTAATTGACCGCTCCCCATAGGGGCTTTTCGGGCCAATGAAACACAACGATACGACAGAACAGGACAACAACAACTGTTGAGAATCCCAACTGGCTGGAGGCAAACCAGTTGGCTGTTTACAAGTGCAGCTGGGAAGTTGAACCAGGGACTACCAGGATCAAATTCAACGAGTGGTCAGAGCGAGTCTTGAACCCGGGATCTCCGGATCTCAAGGCAAGTGCCCTAACCACTGGGCCACACTACCTCCTATACATGTACCTTGAGAGAAAAATTATTATTATTATTATTATTATTATTATTATTATTATTATTATTATTATCAAGGAAATTTCACTTAGTTTTGTTAACCCATTGAAAAATTCGCGTGCCGTGTGTGTGATGTGTAAGAAACTTGGAAAATTTGCGAGGTTTTGCAGTGGAAAGCGAGCGTTAAAAATAAACCATATGCGCAGTAAATGTACACAAGATACTGAGTTCTAGAATTAAGTTCACCTTGAAGAAGAAACAGTGAACTTCCAGATGATGTAAAAATATTGCTAAAAAGTGATTGAAAACACGTCCTAAGGCTCAACTGAAAATGTAAAGGTAGAATTTTCGAAGCAGCGCGCGTTAAGCATTCAAGAAAGTTTTTGATCGCTAACTAAACAAAGCGCTTGAAAAATATATATTATAACTCAAAATATGCCTTGTGCAATTTACAGTTAAATCTAACCACTCAATGGATAAAAATTTCTTGAAATTTATTCCAATCGCTTTGTTTTCTTGCAGGTATAAGTGCAAAAATTATGCCCAAACGCAGCTGCCGAAACAAAATTTCACGAGGAGCTTTCTGTTTGTCGAAATACACGTGCACAAAACCGCAAGATTAATTTAGTTAATTGATCACTATCATGTTTCATGAGAGAACAAACAAGGTCAAATTGTGTACAAAAGTGCTCTTTCGAAAACTTTCACTGAAAGATAACTTACAAAACACAAGAAAACCAACAGAGAAAATCGCTGGAGGTATTCTCGCATTTACGGAATATAAACGCACGATCGGATTGATTTATTTGTTGAAGACACTGATCTTCCGAGGTATGCCGAAGGTGAAAATTCCTTCGATTACCAATTTATGTTAGGACAAAAAAAACTTGTTATTTGCAAAAAATCCATCGGTTGATCAATATAAAGCTAAATTTCGGAGCAAATCAATGCCCATTATGACGTTAATTGCTACGAAGGCCTTTAATTCTGCGCGGCTTACTCCATGAAAAAAGGTAATGCGCCCGGGGGTTTTAACAGTTTTTGACAGGCATACCTACTCGTTTCGTTTACCATTAATTCCCATAGATCATCTCCTATGAAAACTAGGAAAAATATTTAATTCATTCTGATTATCTAAAACGAAATACCGAGCAGTGGCTGCCACGAAATCTGGAACTTGAATACTATCGAGCTGATCATTCCAGCGAGCTTCTTGTTTATCATCGGTCTCTAGGTTTTCACCGTCTTCTTCGTCACTTTTAAAGCCATCTAAATCAAAATTTTTGTTTCTAATATCCCCTCCTCTTACAGGAAAACCATAAAAGATCCCTTAGATCCCTAGATCCTCCGAATCCGAAAAAAAAAGCATGAATATCCCCATCCTTCGGTGCGCTATCTGGCGCATCGGCTGTTGTTTTCGCGTAATTTGATCGCGCGATCGAAAGGGCAAAAAGCCAGCCCTTGTGGGGTCTCTTATCAGCTGTCAAAATATGCTCACAACACGGCAAATGATTGGTCAATTATCCTTCTAAATCTCCATAACAACAAAAAATTTAGATTTCCTAAGGGAGACTGGGTAGAGGCCTAAGATCAACTCCGATCAAGACGCCATTTTGTGCGGCCGGTTTTGGCCGGTTTAGGTATTTCAGGGGTCATCGCGCGCGGCCGGTTTTGGCCGGTTTAGGTGTCAATGGGTTTTAATTGGCTCAGATGGAAAAGTACTGGATTTTAATGAATAGGCCATTTTACAGTTGTTTGCTATGAGACCTATCCTATGAATGGCTGCGAGGCTGCCGGTGACCTTGCATTGATAAAGCCCCGACTGCTTTTATCATGCAAATTGTTTTTTTGTAATTCTAATCAGTCCGTATTAACATTACAAAAACACGGAGGTTTGTATCAAAACAGGGTCACCGGCAGCCTCGCTTCCATTCGTAGGCCAGGTAACTTAGCTACAACTGTAAAATGGTCTATTGCTCCAAATTCCATCCAGAGAAAAAGAAAAGTTGTTTTAATTGTTTTTCTTTTTCTTGAAATTAATTTGAAGGCTTGTTGCTTGAGAACTGATTGGCTTTAGTTGTAATCCAATGCCCCAGGGCCTGCTAAAGCGTTTCGAAGTGCCTAAGAAACGCAGAGACAAATTAGACTGCTTAGTGTACGAAATGCTTTTTATAAGAGCGTTAAAGCCCAACGTGCAATCAGACTCCATTCGTGCGAAAGTATTTAAAATTATAATCTTTGCACCCTCTTATGTTAATTCCTCGCACCAAAATCGCTTTAAATGTTGCAATTTGCATGATCTTTTTTATATTTTCCTTGATAATGGAGTCATGACTACTACAAAACGTGGGATTTTATCGTTCGTTTTTACAGTTTTATGTTTTAAGAAATCTCTTTTAATCCAAAGTCTGTTTACTTTAACTCCAGTGGTGCCAAGCTTAAAGTAATCTGTCGTCTGCTTGAAATAACACTTAACCCATTAACAAGTAAAGTCATCTGGCGTTAGACCAGTAAAATACTAAGTATGGCCGGCATTTCTGAAGAAAAACAAGAGCGCGTTTTTTCGTAGTTTTCATTGCAGTTAGTCCAAAACCAGAATTTTCTCAACAATTTGGTCCAAGATTGTAGGATGCCCACAGTTGACAAGTAGGTCAAGTCCCATGGGTTATGGAATGGACATCGTTTTTGACTGGTTAAAAATGCAAGTAAACCCCCAACATGCATGCCTACATAAATTATGTAAGAACACCTCATTATGGTAAATAAAATTAATGATAAGGTGGTTACATGGTTTTGTAGATGCAGACACTGATACGGTGTTTTACTTGTGAAGGTTAAGTGGAAGATGGAGGCGCACAGTTTTGAAAGAAGAGGGTTCTTAGTTAAATTGTCTTGTCATCTTTTACAGGCTTCTCAAGAAGTTCCAGAGTGGCTTGATGAGATTGCAGAGAGTGCCGTAGGTACCAGCTATGGCCCAGCAGGTGGACGATTTGCTTCTAGAGATACAAGGAGACAGGTATTGCCTTATTGTTGTTGCCGCTTGATGTCAGTTTCTTTGGCAGTTTAAAATTAGACAAAATGAGAGATTTGCTAGCCTTTGGAACAACCTTGTCTTAATTAAAAGATTTAATAAGGGATTTAACAACTGCATCACTTAGTGGAGGTTGGGTGTCTGAGACATCCTGGAGCGAGTGTCTAATTGGCATGGGTGAGTGGGTCGTGGATCATGGGTGACTCGTTGGTCGTGGATCCCCAACCCATTTTTTTATCAAAGACTGGAAATTCTTGAAACAGACAAGACCGAAGACAAATTTGGACTGAGCACTGAGGGAGCTAATATATATCTTTTTTTATCTTCAAACAAACACTACCCACGACCCACCCAATTTAGCCTCACCCCCTGGAGCTTCCACTCTTCTCACTATTGGAAGCCAGCTCCAAGATGGAGACTGCAACTGTGGCTGGAAAAATCTGACAACCCAGCCATGAGCCCCCATGCAGCCTAGAGGTTAAGGCACCCATCATCCTGACAGTGGAAAGAAGGGGGAGGGGAAAACCGTAAATGCTCCACACAAAATGCTCCTTCTTTCTGCTTCACAGTTTTTGGGAGGAAAGATCAAGATTTTGAAATCTGTGAAATCAAAGCAACAGGATGTCTTTTCTGAAGTGTTAGTCAGTTCAATTGATGTAACATGTAATTTTACCTAACAAATAAATGCAAATTGGGAAAATGATAAATACAGTGACCGAGCTCCTAGAGGGGGGACTGGAAACTAGACATTAAAAGGCTTTTTTCTTAAACCGTTAGTTAGCAAACAATTTGAAGCTCAAACTGTCAACATTTTTACAAGAGATCTATCAGTTTTTCAGTTGTTAGCAAAATAGATCTGTCTGACAGATTTTTAACTAATTATTTCTACACATGATGATTTTTTTTTTCTCACTAAGGAAATCCTGAAATTTTAAGGTGGGGTCATACAGTTTTAAAGAAAAAAGGCCCATGAAATGTCTAGTTTCCAGTCTACTCCTGATTTGCATTTATTTGTTAAGTAAAATTACATTATTTTTACATCAATTGCAGTGACTAACACTTCAGAAGAGACATCCTGTTGTGTTAATTTCACAGATTTCAAAGTCTTGATCTTTTTGTTCAGAAAACTGCAGGAAGCTACTTTAAACCTTCAATGCTAAATAACTTAATTTTTTGATATTTTACAGTATGGTGACAGCAGAGGGGGGCGTGGGGGAAACAGCGGTGGTGGGGGTGATTCAGGATGGGGGACAGAATGGAACAGCGATAGCACCAACTCACAAGTCAATGGCACTTCAGCCTGGTCCCCTGGCGGTGGTGAAGAAGAAGAATGGTGATTTTCGCGATGTCTTTCATCTTAATTTTCTACAACAGTTGGCTCCTTGTTTGGATTTGTGTTCCAGTTGTAGTTGGATACATTTTTGTTCAAGTTAGCTGTTTGCATCGGATTGTAAAGTTTATTAGAGTTATTTGGACCATACAGTTGTCTCTGTTGCTGAGAACTATGCCTCTTTTTATTGTGGAGATAATTATCAATGTGTGGGCAGGTGGTCCAAAAAACTTCGGCATTCCCATTTCACAGGATAAGTGCTTTGTAGTTGTTAAACCATTAAGGGTATTATGTGGGCATATCTCTAATTGCTGTTATGTAAATAGTGGAACAAACTGTACTTATCTAGCATCCTGGAGTTGGCCATGAAGCTGTGGTTGTTTTTTTTTTTTGACAACTTTTCATTTTAAAAAGGGGATAACGTTTTTCTGGCGGTGAAAAAGAGGCTGTTGTATTTCGAAGTTGTATGCCACATAGAAGTATGGTTTTCCCAAACACTGAAAAGCTATTTGTAAGGTATTGCAGCACGTTTCAGGTGAAGAGAGAGAGGAGGAGGGAAAAAAAGGATGAAAACACTCTATTCAACATGGACTGTTTGGTCCTTTGAATGAAGACTTTTGAAAATCTGTGCAGGGAACAACAAGTGTAGGTTGCCAGAACCAGCCTAGACTGGCTTCAGATCTTGGATGAGATTTGATAGCAGCAAGTCTGTCTGACGATGGCAATCTTTTCTTTTATGGCACTTTGTTTGTGGCCAGTTGTTGTGAATGTATCACATGACTGCTAAATGTATGGCTTCTATGACAAGCTATAAAATTTGGAGTTTGGAACATGCAAGTGGCCCCCTTACGGCTTGTTGTTGGTATAACACAGACAACTGGTGAATGAATGAACATAACAAATGTTCAGTAGGAGCTTGAAAACTTGCAAAAGTGTGGTTCATTTAATCAAATCCAGAAGTTACAGAGAACAGATCATCATGTTCCTCCTGGTGATGAACTTTCAAGACTTAAAATTAAACATTTCGTCAATGATGCTTTAATACTATTAGTGTCCATTGTGTTGGAACCATCTGTGGTGATATGAATGTCAAAGACTTCTTAGGCTACTGGAGTTTTTGACAATGTCTGTTCCTGCATTACCAGTTGGGAGAGAAAGCATAATTTCCAGACAAGGACCATGGCATTTAAGGAGTGACAAAACTGATTAAATCCACTACTTATGCCTCCAAGCCTCTTTGCAATGAATGGCTACAATGGAATTGGCTTAGCAACAAGGTCTGTGTTGACCATTCTGGGTTCCAGCCTTTGCCTTCTTGAAACAAAAACCTTTTCATTGGAAAATGTGGTCATTGGTGGCAGTTGTACCTTGGACTAAAATTCTGTCTTCAACAAAGTTGTGACTAAGGCATATTGACAAACTAAATTGAAACAACTCTACTACTTTTTAAACAGCAGACTGACGTTGGAATCCACATTCACCATGCCTGGGTATTCTTGCACCCAAAAAATGATTGGATGGTACCAATAGCAAGATTGTAGCCTGGTGCACTAATGATTTGACCATTTGCGACTTGACATTAACGTTTTGTAACTGTGCGTTTTACCTCACCACAGTGGTGTATGAAGACCCAGGAATTTCTTTCAGAGTGCAGCATTGTATGAAGTTTAAAAGGAAATTTTGCCAAAGAATTTCAACATAGTTTAACAACTATTTAGACAAAGTATGTTTTAATAGCTACTTGTAAGTTAATTAGTGAAGTTCCAGACAACTTGTTTGTCTGCAAGAAGTTACACAACCTTGTATTAGTGAAAAAAGTGAAAATTTTGATTAAACAATTATTTTAAAATAATATTGACAGCAGCATTTCCTTTTATTCCCAAGCTTAAAGTATAGTTTGATTGGTGGTTGTTGATCAAACAGAAATTATGCCAAGGCAACTTTAAGGTTGTTTGCAGTGTCTTGGGAACAAAAATTGGACTTTGCTCTTTGTTTCTTGGGCTTGGGAATTGATGGAATAATACTTGAGATGACGACACAAGGCAATACTTTAGCCCAGTTGTAGAAAAACAACTTATTGGAAGAGGATTGAGTTCTTCATTGAACAATTAAAGTTGTTTTAGATAAAATTAATGTATTGTTTCTTCCAAGACTGTTCCATTGCCATTAACCCATTGACCCTCGGGTTCCCTTGGATGCCCCCAGTCAAAGAGTGAAATTATCTGGTGTTATACAGAGTAAAATCTCTTTCCCAGGGGTCAGTGAGTTAACCCATTGACTCCCGGGGGTTCCCCATTGACGAGTAAATGGGGTTTGGGTGTCAAAGGGTTAAGGTGTTTGATAAACCCAAAAGGGAGGTATTTATCAGATAAATTGACTCTCTTTCTCTCAGGATTCTGAGCAATGACAAAAAAAGATAGGATGTGAAATTATGAAATAATTTTGCCAAGATCTCTACCTACCTTGTTTCCAGGGTCTCTCTTCTTCTCCTTCCCATTCTCTCACCCTCTCCATGGGGAGGGAAGAAGAGAAACCCTGGGAATGAGGTTGAGTACACTTCACTGTGTAAAACATAAAGCGAGCTTTACTCTCCTTGGAGGATATTTTGCAATGAGAAATTTGAGGATATAGAGCGTTTTCACATGACGTCACGGTGGCCATTTTGGTGTTCCAAAACAAAGGGGGATGGTGGCTATGATGGTGTACCAAACTAATCCTCTGGGAATTGAACTCCATTTTTATGCAAGTTCTTTCTTTTGTTGCAGTAATACAATATTGCTGCTGGTCATGTGAGTGAAATCGCTCCATAGCCCCCAAACCATAACATTCTTAAAGTTGACAAGATTTACTGCAGGTGTTAAAAAATTAGGTTTTAAATAAAGTCAAAGCTTGACCCCGACCAGTCATCTGAGTCAATTCCCACCTGGTCAGACTTTTTCCTATCCTTGTGTGAACCTGTTGCATTATGATTTCTAACACTCTGTTGAAGAATGAGGAAGTATTTCAAGGTACACTCTAGTAGTTAGTTTCATTCATGAGGTCATCAACCTGCACCTGAGATTTTAAAATAACTGAGGAGAAAGTGCTTTCTACAAATGGCAAAAACAAGTCCTCTTTGAAGATAGCTTAGACATTGACACATGGCTCTTTGGGGAGTTGTTTTGCATGAATGGGTAACTTGGATAAATAAATTTTAAATGGGCTGCTGGTTGATGAGCCCGACAACTATTTGTTATTTACAACTAAAAAACGCAGTGTGTGGAACGAGTTATCAACAACTAAAATAAACGCTAAATTTAAAGTTGTCGACAAGTAAGCAGTTTTCCTTTTTGAAAAGGGAAACTGCCTACTTCTCGACAACGCGTCCCACACACTGCGTTTTTTAGTTGTCAACAACTAAATGTCTAGTCTGTGGAGGCATAAAATCTACTTTTTGGCAAAAAATACATTGTTATAACTTATTTACACATGTCATGTGAAAGTGTTCCAGAAAAAAGGGCAAAGCGAATAATGCATCTTTACAATTATTTTTCAGTGGTGACAATAAAAACTGTCATGATTCTTTCTTTACGGTAGCCTTTTAGCTCTCCAGTGTACGAATTGCTTGTCATATTATTGTATTAAATGCCCAAATTACCAGATCCAATAGACTGCCAATCTCATACACAGAGGCCTAGGGCTTTTTGGGCAGCTTGTGAACGCCCCGTAGACTCTGAAATAATGGTAGTCTTGCCGCAAGTCGACCTCATGAGAATCCTAGGAGAAAATGTTTTGGCGGGCAAAGCGTGACTTGTCTAGCTTGCAAGGTTTTCATTTGTGTTTGGCGCCAAAAAGGGGATGACGTCATTCTATACAACAAGGCAATGCCTAATAGTATAACAATAATTTTGGCGGAATTTGGCACCCCATACCCATTCGACTTCGGGACTGCGGGAGCAATAGTTTTATTGGTCCTACAGTAAATATTACTTGACATTGGGAGTGGGGAACAGCGGAGCAAAGACACTAATGTGTTAACTGCTGGACCACGGGAGCAGTAGACTTATGGAGGGCGTGAGTGGCCAGGTATTTTTTACTCGCCAAAAAGGAAATAAAATTAAGAGTATTGTGTAGTCGATTAGGTAGCTCTGGGTGAAATTCCTAAAGTTGCCTTTTTTCTATAAACACTTTGTCTTCAGCCATCGTAGCTTGATTACAAATATAGCACAAACAGCGGTGATAGACATTTTAAAACCATGCATTTTATGAACTCGACACTTCGTATGCTAGTCACATACATTTTCAAAAGTATAACTGTTAAAAATTATAACCTTTAATAACCGTTACTTTTTTCTATTCTTGGCTCTAACATACTTCTGCCTACTTGGGTAATATTTAATTTTAACTACTAACAATTGATTGTAAAATAAAACTTCTCTATTTAGCTTCATACACAGCTAACAACTATTGAAGGACTTTTATTTCAATCCACAACATATAAAAAGATTGGTTTCTCCTGAGGCAATCATGCTTCACCATGATCTTGAGGCAACAAATGTTCAACAGCCCCCTTACCCCTCCCATACAATGCAAAATTACCCACAGCAACATCAACCATTAACTAGTCCCCCAGTACAAATCAGCTTGTCAATTGCCTAGGGTAACACCCTGCGAAGGATTTGGATTTCCAGGAAAACACATAAGGAAACTGAGGAATTGTGGCAGCAGTCGAACGTTATTTTCAGTGGATTTCATTACTGCGTGCAGTGAGCAATCTGGAAAAAAATACTGACTTGCACCACCAATTGACCCAATGCGTTGGTACATAATGCCGACATAGTAATGGAAACAAGAATATAGAATTTGCACTTTCTAAATTTATTATTACTTAACATCACAATATTGTTCCAAGCCCCATAAAGTTAACCCAAGATTAACTACGATTTTTATTCCAGTTTTTGTTTCTGACATTGCAGTTTCTGTTTATATTCTCTGTCCTTCAGTTTTGAGTTTGAGTTTCAAAACACGAGCAGTGAAAAACATTTTTTATACAAGAAATAATAACACTTTGGTTAGCTTTTCTGGGTTATTGTTATCCGACTTTCAAACAACCAAGCCATGTAATATATAAAAACCTAGGCTACAATAATATTATTAATAATTACTACATAACCATTGCTCATATCCAATCTAAAAACATATAAAAAAACATTGAATAATTTTAAAGGGACACTATCATATTAATTTTGTGGTAACTTTCATTCTAGCAATACTAACTATTGCACTAACAAAGGAGTAATAAAGCACGGATTCTTAAAAACAGACTTTAAGCTTAATTGGCTCTCAAAAATAAACTAATATTTGTTAAAATGGCAAATAGACAGCTGCAAATGTCAACTATAAAGAAATAACATTGACCTATTAAAATGAATAATCAAAAAATTACATGTTCTATTCCACTCAACCTTCGTATCATGTACTGCAAAAAAAAACTAGGCTACAATAATATTAATAGTAATTACTACATAACCATTGCTCATATCCAATCTAAAAACATATCAAAAAATACATTGAATAATTTTAAAGTGACACTATCATATTAATTTTGTGGTAACTTTCATTCTAGCAATACTAACTATAATCTATTGTACTAACAAAGGAGTAATAAAGCACAGATTCTTTAAGGGGCTAGGTCACGCAATTTTAGGCAATTTCAGCACTGATCGAATGGTCATGGAATTGACTAAAATATCAAAATAACTGTTCAAAACTATAGAAGAACTCTAACAAAACACGGGGAAGCCAAGAAGGGACATGGATGGACAAAACTGGAGAGGATTGAAATGGATTGAATTTGGGTAAATTTGAAAAACATCGGCCCACCTTTTTTCAAATTTATATCAGTCTATATCAAAATGTCATTTACACAGCTGGAAAATCATTCTCAGTTGTTATGAGGCCGTGATTTTGCAAATGAAAGACTCTTGCTCTGCCAATTTGATGTTAAGAGCTCATAATTAACAAAATTAAACAAAATACCTAAAATAGCGTGACCTAGCCCCTTTAATGTGCCCCTAACCCCAAAAATATTTTGGGGTTAGGGGCACTTTAAAAACAGACTTTAAGCTTAATTGGCTCTCAAAAATAAACTAATAATTGTTAAAATGGCAAATAGACAGCTACAAATGTCAGTATAAAGAAATAACATTGACCTATTAAAATGAATAATAAAAAAATTACATGTTCTATTCCACTCAACCTTCATATCGTGTACTGCAAAAAAAAAACCTAGGCTACAATAATATTATTAATAATTACTACATAACCATTGCTCATATCCAATCTAAAAACATATCAAAAACTACATTGAATAAGTTTAAAGGGACACTATCATATTAATTTTGTGGTAACTTTCATTCTAGCAATACTAACTATTGTACTAACAAAGGAGTAATAAAGCACAGATTCTTAAAAACAGACTTTGGTTTAAGCTTAAGTGGCTCTCAAAAATAAACTGATAATTGTTAAAATGGCAAATAGACAGCTACAAATGTCAGTATAAAGAAACAACATTGACCTATTAAAATGAAGAATAAAAAAAATTACCGGTACATGTTCTATTCCACTCAACCTTCGTATCATGTACTGCATTGACTCTATTGGCCACTTTATTAATTTTCTATTTTGCATTTTTTTTGTATAAAATAGTAATGTTACACTTTCTCATGGTATCCTAAGGAATATACAGACATGCCTAAAGGGTCAGTGTGACTATACCAAGAAAATACCAGTGACTTATTGGATATTCCATGTTATCATATGACCTATACAGTGCCCCTGTGCACCATTTTCTGGGATATCCATCGGAACACATTCAGGTGTTGTGTACTTATGGCATCTGTTAGCTGAGTATTGAACAACACTATCAGTCACCTGACAGCCAAGTTTTATAAGGCGATAGAGACTCTTCTTTTGCGACAGCTGTCATTTCAGCAAAAATGGTTAACAATACACATAATTTTTATACCAATACACAATACACATAATGTTCAAGGTGCCAACTAAGTGTTGACTGACATACCGACCAAGTGTCGACCAACAGTGGTGACCAGCACTGGCAGACTCTTGGTTGACATGTCAACAAGTAGTATCAGCTGATACTCAATCTACAGACTGATTCCTTAAGATCCGAAAGGTCCTGTTTGAGTTGACAAGAAAAGGTTTTCCTTCTCTTAGGCCTTGCAGGGCTAACCCGTATTCATCTACCAAGATTTGGAATCAGAGTTTTCCTCTCTGAGACAGGCTGCCTTTTCATGGCTGTGAGCCTCATCAGAAAACAGGATAAGCTCCAGCCAGATGGGCTCATAACTATACAGACTGCACCTTTACCTTACTTGATCAATTAGCATCAAACTGTGAAACTATCCCTTAAACACTTACAAGTAGTATTGTACCATACAAGAAAGTTGGGATTTCCTTCCATTTCTGTTCAGTGAGAGAAAAATAGGGAAGTTCTACTCCTGACAGACTAGTTTGATTAGCCACTTTCCATGACCAGGGATGAGCAAATTCAACATACGAGTTTTTCACAAGTTTTAACCAGTTTATAAATTATGTATGATGGATAAGATTAAAAACCGCTGACTGTTTTCAAGATTACAGAAAATATCCGCTACCCTGAATATGGTAACAGTGCAATGACATGGAATCTAATCTAATTACGTGGTCACATATGAACCGAAAATGGCTACAAATTTGATGGTGTAAGAAACATTTCAGAGGCACAAGCAAGACACATCAGTCACACCCAACATCTTGACATGTTTCTTGACAGAAATCAAGCGGTCGTGACTGCTCTCCGAGGAGAAAGGGAAGGGAATCTCTGTCTTGCAGGGTATGATACTGAAGCCGGGTTTACGCGGTAAGTAACTTCCAGGGATCTGAGCTCTAGTCATTAACAAATAAAAGTTCATCTTTGCAAAACTTATCATAATTTTCCGCTTGCTGGAAATTTTGATGTGTTACAATATGAGCATTAATTGTGTCACTCTCTAGGTTACCTTGAGAATCACGTACAATTCGTTGCCCTCTCCCTATGAACTGTACAAACTTCACTGGGGAACCAATATTTGTCATTATGGCACAGATGCTAACCGGTGGGTGGTCAAATCCCTCTTGGAGCATATCCACAACCACAACAAGCCTCACTTGATTGGTTCGAATTTTGAGCAATTTCTCTGGCAAGTCGCTTTTCGTCTCTGAAGTGTATGTGATGACAGGAGCATCTTTCCAAGAAGCATTCCAAACTTCCGCTACTAGATTCGCATGGACTTGGTCCTTAGCTATGGCAAAAGCCATGTGAGGGATGTTGTTTGGAAGCGGCGTCTCC
>NC_090893.1:13757208-13759708 GCF_036669925.1 Montipora capricornis
GTGGGTGGAAGGTTATTGCTAAGGTAACGTTTTTTAATCTGATCTATAGAAAGTCATATTCACTACTTGCACAATCCCATAATACACCTCAATTACCCCCCAAAACTTTTGCATAACCATTGTTTGCAATTTCTCCTGATATGTACGTGAGCTTTTACATGTCGCTTATCACAGTACAATTGAATGCTAACTGTTTTAAAATGATTGCTAAAAGTTAAATACTGGTCATGAGATTTATATAAAAAGGGTGTTTAAACCAAGCTAGTCATTTATTGAATTGAACACCTCTGACAGGCTGTTGGCCGGTCATTTTTTATACACACGGCAATATTTCGAGTATCGAGCCTGACAGACGACGCTAACTACAGTGGACAACAGAAAATGCTGATTTAAGGGCAATGTGCTTAAGAAAAAGAATTAAAGGCAAGTAGCGTAAAAAGTGTCACACGTACCAGAGTTATTGCTGCTCGTCTAGCGGCGAATTTTCTTGGTCTACTAACGGCTCTAACAGTTGCTCCGACAGCTGATCGAGCCGCCATATTTGCATCCAGTTTATGTTGCATCATGTTGCATAACGTATATGACGTCAGATAACAATCCGCTAACACCTTGTACAGAGGGCTCAGAATTCAGTCACGCTGCAGTTGACTAAAAAACTGAACGTCATGAATTTATTTGCGGATCGGCAACTTGTTAGAAGCTCAGGGCTGTTAGTTCCTTCAGAAGAAGCTCTCCAAAACAAAGTTGTAGCGTTATATTTTTCTGCGGGATGGTGTCCGCCTTGCCAGCATTTTACACCAGTATTGGCGGATTTTTACAACGACCTGAAACAAAACGAGCTTCCTTTCGAAATTGTGTTCGTGTCATCGGATAAGACGGCCATAGACATGGAAACGTACATGAAGAAGTGTCATGGCGACTGGTTTGCTGTTCCTTTCGGCAATGAAATGATAAAGGAACTGAAAAACCGTTATCACGTCACGGCCATTCCAAAGTTGATTATCGTGACGGATGACGGTGATGTCGTGACAGCTTTGGGTAGAAAGGAAGTCACGGAACAAGGCCCTAAATGCTTTACTCAGTGGGCGCATGCTGTAACTATGGCTAGAGGGGAGGTTGCCACAACTTTGGCTAAAGCTAGTGGTAGATTGACAGCTGGCAATGAATAATGAAGGGAGAGGAGACAGGGAAGTTTGGCTTCTCCACTTGAACTCGAGATACCAAAGGATAAGACAATTGCCCTCACAGATCTTGGAGAGGCGTAGTGCGGCTGGAAGCAGATATGATAGAGTATAATGAGCTGTAAAGCGATTCTGGGCAGTTGAATTGTGTAGGGTGAGGGTGGGGAAAAGTGTGGAATGATTTCCGTACAGGTCCCTACTTCATTATGCATGCAGAATAAATTAATTATTCATTCGTGCTATTGTTTTGTAGAACAATACGTATACCCAAGAGAACCGAATATATACATGGGTAATTTGTATTTACGGGATGAATAAAAATGGATCTCATTTATCTCTCCCTCCCGCTATCTCTTCTTTCTCTTCATCGCCCACACTGTTACTCGTTTTCGTCCCAGCTTTCCTCTTTCTATCCCCTCATCTTGTTCTTACTTCCAGATCCCGCTCGGCTTTTTCTGCCATTTTATCCCATGATATGTCACTCGTAGCTTGCCTTGAACTCTGACCCACTGTAAACATCTGGATTACTTGTCCCTGTTCTTCACCACTGAGCTAACGTGTCAAGTTGCCAATTCACACCTTGAAAATGATATTTATTTTGAATTCTGGTTGACTATTTACATAACAATGATACGTAATTATCTACACGTGCCGCGCCGAGCACCTACAATCGAACTTACACTCGTAGGTTACCGTTAAGAGATCCTTGTTTTACTACCCTTGAAACAACCTATCCCTTTTTAATAATGCTAACCGTAACCTTAATTACGGCTAAAGGCACTGTTTAGGCTTAAGGTTAGTCCCTGTGATAGTTTTAGGTTTTCCAGTATTGCTGTGAACTGTGACCTGCTTTTCCTTCATGCCCCGTGCGTGCGGCACACTTAGACGTTCACTGCGTGGAATAGTGTACCACGCTTACAGTCTGATTGGTGCATCTTTCATGGGAAACTTTAATGCACGAGTTCATTGCAATTAAAATCGTTTCATGTTTCCCTTCTTTTGAAACAAACTTGTGTCTTCGTAATTATCAAGATGGCTAGCGAAGTAAAAGCGTCAGCAAAGGGAGATTTGAACATTTGGAAATTGTCCCTGCTTTATAGCCTATTCCAAGCGGTGCATAGAGTGGTGCAAAGAAAACAATTTACTTTCGTCTTCCGTGTCCAAAACCCGTATGGAAACGCAGTCAGTTGGCAAAGACAAAGTGTATCAGGAGATGGATCTGTTTCGCGATGCTCAAGAAAAAACTGCAATGGATAACCTTCAATCCGCGAGAACACATAATTTTCTGACAGTAAACTTTCCTTGAAAAAATATTAGCC
>NC_090893.1:13764708-13777208 GCF_036669925.1 Montipora capricornis
CGGCCTTCAAACTTTACGCACATGCCCAGTACGGAAAACTCGTACTCGTCCTTGTCCTCCGATCATTCTCGTTCCCAGAGCTGCGGTCTACTTTGGACGCCATGCCCGGCACGTCGAGATTGACGTTCCGCACGTAGGACCGGATCGTCGAGATAACCAGTCGAGATGCTGTGCGACGTGTAGCGCAACTCGGGCACGTCGAATGCCCTTTGCGTGGGAAACGATAAACGTCGAGTGTCGCCTCGCATAAAGACGACCACCAGAGAAGAGTCGAACTGCACCTCGCACAGTATGACATCGTTCCCGTTCCTGCGAGCGAATTCGTCCGCGTTCAAGACGCGCGCCAATTTCTTGCTGATCATCAGCCAAAAATATTCGTCTAAGTCAGCGGAGGGATGACTCAATTCGACACCCTCGACGCGTCTGTCGTCATCGTTAAAAGATAACAACCGGTCACCGTCCGCAAACCAGACGGTCGGGTCCGTGCCCACCGGTTGACCGCCGATCATGCGTTCGTCCGCTCCAAAGGCCGCCACCAACCAGGCCGTCGACTCTTGATCCATGGTCTCGTACACGGCATACCTCCGCCAACCGTCATCCACAATAGCTTGAATTCGCTGATCTCGAATGCGCAAAGCCGCCGTGATACTCAAATGCTGATTGAACTGATCAAACAGGTGATGCCACAGCTCGGGTAAGTACGGCGTTTGACGCATTTGCGACGCCGACGGCCAGGGCGGCAGAAAACACGCTTCCAAACTCCCGAGCTGAAACATAATCACGTCACGCGAAACACGAGACCGCTACGGATCGTCTCGTCGGACCGCTCCAACGTCGAATACAGGTCCTCTCGCCGAGACTTTAGCGTCACGTACTCGTAGAGTTGAAATGGGGTCTTGTAGAGTTTGCGAGGTAGCTTTTCTTCGTGCACCACGGCATCGTCATCGTCGTAAAATTTCACCGTGTACTCGGTCGATCGCGCGTTGCAAAACACCGCTCGCGCCAGCGTCGCCTGCCAGGGCCCCTGGCGTTTGAGGGGAATGGGGAGCCGTGTGAAAGCGGCTGCGCACGCTGTGCTCCTCAGTGACGCGTTCCACGCGCCGGTCGTGCGAAAACAGGGTGATGGTGAATTCGTTGTCGTTGTCGTCGCCGTCGCGACGAGTCGTGAAAATTTGCACCCCAGCTTTCGGTCTGCCGGTTTTGGTCGCCGCCGCTGCCACCGCTACTCACGCTCACGGCACTCATGTTAAAATTTTGAGTAGAGTGTGACTACGATGACATTTTGTGAATTTTTACGTCACTTTAATGATAAAAGGCCCCCCTCTTCATAGTGTTTATTCGCGTCTTACAATCTCCGTATAAATTTGATTCCTTTAAATCTCGAACAAAAGGGATCCGTCTTTAAAAAACAAAAGCGCAGCCCTTGGACGATTCACGCAACGGACAGCGGCGATGGCCACCGACATCCCAACGCGGTTTGCCTCAAATACCCCCCGACCTACGAGACGATTCCTAACTCTGCAGAACGCGTTGCGCGGAACACCGAAGCGAACCAGGACGCCTTTGGACTGGTGGCATGTTTGCTTCGCGACCGGGACCAGGACGGGGCCTTTGACACTGCGAACATCCTTCGTTTCGCTTCGTCGTGACTCGTGCACCGGCCCCACCACCCAATCCCCCAGAAGAAAAACCCCCGACAAACTAGACACGACTATATAGATAGACTTTACTATGACGACGTGGATGTGGTTTGTCATTTGTAGAATAAATTTTTATGGATCCTACCTTGATTTATTTGTATTTTTTAGAACACCCCCAGAGACCCGACCGCCGTGTCCGTGACCCACGCCAGCGTCACTACTCGAGGAGCCTACTCGACATAACCATTCTTAACGTGGCGGTGACGCTGACCTTTTACTGGTTCGTTTTGGCCATAGACCTAACGACCGGGACCCTCTCGCTGCAACAGAAACACGAAAGAGACCTGGCCTATATCTGGGCCCATGGGTGGAGCGTCTGGCCTCGACGTAAAAGCAACACCAACAGCAAATAGAACGAATTGATTTGCTGGAACTCTCTTTTCGACAACAATGGAAACACCACCGAACCCACGTAGAACAAGAGGTCCGAGAACTAAAAAAAAAAATTTTCTCAACAACAACACCAAGTCAAACAAAAACGGGAGGCATTATGGCAGGCCCATTGGTACAGAACGACCCGTGAGCAAAAACTAGATGACATTATTTATTTAGTAACACGCAAACACCCACGACACTTACGACTCTATTTTAAAATATTTAAACTAAACAAAACGAAAAAACTTTGAATGAAATTGTCTTTACGGTAGAATTTCTTCTTGACGTTTCTTATTGCTATACTGGTGATCATAAATTGTACTGGCCATGCCTAAACATTTTTCAACTACCCTACCGAGTCATGTCATCTTTAGAGAAACTAAACGAGATGCTCCAATTATTGCAAAACCCCGGGCCCCACCAAAAGAAAATGGAACTAATTAAACAGGCCGCATCCAAACTATCCTGCAAGGAAAACAAAAAACCTTTGGATGACCTACTTGGCGTGTTGACTGCGAGTGAAAAGAACTTGTCCATGGCAGACACGTTGCAAAAACTTGGTGACGAATTAAAACGCCTAGTCGATAGACAAAAACCTAATCACTAAAAAACCTAATTTAATAAATACAAGGACGCGAGTTTCATGATCTCTTTTGATTTTTAAACGACTACAAGTTAAACTCTTTGTGGAAATACAATAAAATGTTTGGTAATACTACACTAGCTGTTGTTTGTCTTTTGTTTATTTTAATAGACCATTTTACAGTTTTGTGCTCAGTTACCAGGCTTTTGAATAATAGCGAGGCTAAAGTTGACTTTGCTTTGATACAAACCTTATCGCTTTTTTTATGAAAATTTTTGTTGAAATGCCAACGAGTTCCTATTTACCCAAAAAAAACGTGAAGTTTGTTTTAAAGCAAAGTTAACGCCAGCCTCACTTTCATTTAAAGGCTAGATACCTAAACACATAACTGAAAAAGGTGAATTAAATATCTTTATACTTGGAATCTCCACCCTTACCCTAAAATTTCACTATGCAGCTTTCAAACTTGGGTAACGGGTTAACTTGAGGCTAACCCCCAAGGGCGTGACGAGTGTCATGGGGCTTTCTGGCCAAAACTCAACGTGTGATAATGACGTTACTTTTGGTTTAAAGGCATGCCGTTGATCTACCATGCCCCAAGTCATTTTAACCGCGAGTAAACTTTTGAAAAAGGTTTTAGTTTCCGCCGTGTCACCACTTGGTTTTTAAAACATTTTGACATTTGGCAGACGCCTCGTCCGACTTACACTCCCAAATATTGAAAAATATGGCGCCCCTTCAGCACAATGTAAACCAACAGAAAGCCTAGACCCTTAATTGATTGCACACGTGCTGCTGCTTCTACGCCACTATCGTTTTACAAGCAGTGCACCAAAAACCACCCCGACTACTAATGTACGTGTTATGTCCTCGTACGACTAGCAAACAGATCCTCTTACTGCCCACGGCCCGTAGGTTGATCTCGAGAATCAGGGAATTATGTTTTTCTTGTTCCATGACGATCAAACCGTAATCGGCAAAAAGATCTTTGTGGTCGAAGATCTTTTTAAGTTCTCTAAGCGTGATGGGGTCTTGGGCGGTCCTGGCGGCAAAATTTTTGATCTCTGCTTGCCGGCTTCGAAAATCCTTGATTTTCTTGCGGCTACCAAATTTAGAAGACATGCGTGTTGTCATCCCGTTGAGCCAATCGTGACCGTTCAACAGCGCCGCCACCGCGCAATAACCTCCACTGTTCGGCGGCTCCTCCCAGCTTCCGACTATATTGTCTGAACTGTGCTCAACGATTTGATTTGATTACTGAGCGCTCGACAATAGTCGGAAGCTTAGAGGAGCCGCCGAACATTTGATTAACAGTAGCGAAAACGCATTTGTCGGTTGACCTTGGAATTTAAGAGTCCGCATGTTATTGCAAGGCGCAGTAAGACCCGCGACAAAGAAGTGATGGTCGTCCCTCCGGCCAAACTATTTTTATTAGTGGCCCAAAAACATTATTTTTTATTACAGCAGAAAAAAAAAATACTTCTTTTGTACGCGTGAAATGTATTGTAACATTTGTAATCAAGTAAAAACATATTACTCATTTAGTTATAATTGTAGAGATTGCAAAGCAACATGCATAAATGAGGCGGCTCCATCTTCTTCTTTTTCATCTGGTTTAATTTTTTAAACAAGTCCATCATTAGGCAGTTTTTTGCATTTTTACTCCATTCAATAAAATTATAAAAATGTAATATTTATTTTACCAAATCTATCTCTTAAAGGATTACGTTAGCACGGGGAGTAAAACACCATATCCTTGGTTCACCTGTGTATTTCTCAAGGTAATAAAAACCAATGGACGCGCCACTCGGCCCAAACCTCTTAATGCGTATCCACACTCGAACGTGGCCTTTCTTATAACCCGAAAAAGCAGGTCGCCTTTATTTGCAATAAATAGCTAGTTAATTAACAAAGAAATCGATAATACCGCACTTCGTTTTTGCCAATACGTTAAATTTCAAAACAGGACTCCACATGGCCTGAGCAATTATTTCTTTGGTAATTAAAAGTAATTTCCGAAACCTGTCGCGTTGCTTAGCAACTTAACCTTTTTATTACTGGGTTGCCAGAAGGACAATCCCAGTCGGAAAATGCGTAATATTTCTCGGTATTTTCATTTTTATTTTTTTGCGTGTCATGAAAAGTCTTGCCTGTCACTTCCCTGTTAAATGGTGCCTTTGTGCATAGAGTCTTCTGTGCGTATTTTGTAAGGTTTGAGGGGGCTGGGGTAATGCGTAGATTTCTCTGGTGCACACAGGAGAACATTTAATTAACCTGCAACGGCGTCGAAAGTCATTGTAACGCGAATGGCGTTTTAGTGGATCTTTAAACAAAATATACCCCCATGGAGGTCAAGAATGGAACGTCAATTGGATGAATTGAAGGAATCGAACGCCTTGAATGCATCACTGTGTTTACTCAAGTCGCATCCTAGTTGTCTGGCAATTTACATTCATTTTGTACCCAACTCTGCAAGGGTAAAAAAAAATGGAAATGTGGCAGTGAAGAATTATTTGAATGAAAGCTTGTTGTCTCTTTTGTGCTTCATTATTTACGGTCAAGGTTCTTTCGAAAAGGGTTTGATGTGAACTGTCAAAAATTTATTTAATTGTATATGCGTTGTGACACGGATTGTCTCTTGTTTGCACGCACGCAATTGAAATAGGAAGGGGTTTTTTGCCTCTAATAGCAAATATGTTGTTCTTTTCAATAAATTTTTCTCTGCAGTTTAATGCCACCCAATTCCCAGGGCCCGCGGAGCGGATTTTCAAGTGGGGGGGCTAATGCGAACACGTTAGCGTGAGCCAACTAGAGGGGGCCGGGGGCATGCTGCCCCGGGAAAATTTGAAATTAAAGTCTTCTGAAATGGCTAGAAATGGATCTAACACTGCCAAAAGTGAAGTTAATTTTAAAATAGTGATCTAATCCGGCCCTTCTGTTTTTGACTAATACGTACCACAGGCAATCCCGTGTACGCTCATGGGAGCGCCTATATATAAATTTTGTGGTGGCACGCGTGTTAAACTACCCTGAGTGCCAGAGGAATTGTTTTTTCAAGGTCGGAGAGAACGCTCAGCGATTCCAAATCAACGGCAAAGGACGAAAAAAAAAAAAGGCACCTCATTTCCAAGCGAAGAGACAGATTTCTCGTCCAACCAGTTTTGGCCGCCAAGCTGAGACTGCTTCCCACGGGATGCAGTGAACCGCATCATTTACAAACATTCCAGAAAATTGCGATTACAGTGCAACAGCTTTAATATTTTTGGAGTAATTTTAACGACGGTATATTGATTTTAGGTGCGCAAGCTTGATTTATTTGAATAAATTTTTTCCCCTCAGAGCGAAACTCTATTATTGGACGTGTTTAAAACAGGATACTGTAATAGCAAAGAGCTAAAGATCACTGCCTATATTGCAGAATGAAGACTTCGAAATGCGAGAAACTTTTGTCTGTCCTTACCATTTTTCGTCCATAAGTCCTCCGTTCCCAGATAACAAATGTTGGCAAATTTAGCTTTTTAAATTAATTCCCCCAACCGCTCTCAAACGAGCTTGACTATCTACAAGCGCTCTCATGCGTGGATCGCTAAACAAAATAATTTAACTGCAGTTAATTAAAATGGATCTTTTCACGTTGTCAAAGCCGTTATAGTGCGTGAAGGCACTGAAGCAGCACACCGACCATCGAAACAGTTACGCTGCTTGTCGCAACAGCTGTTGAGAACCGGTTTTTTGATTTGTCCAATCAGAAACTCCCTCGAACGTAATGTCCAATCAGCAAACTAGGACAAATGTTGTCCCAATTTGATAACATGGAAATGCAGAGGCAGTTTTTTTCGCTCTCGACCGTTAATTTGAATCGCTGAGCGTTCTCTTCGACCTTGAAAAAACATTCCTCTGGCACACAGGGTAGTGTTAAACGCACTAAAAAGTTTGAGGGCGCGCCAAACATAACAACACCAGGTGATGCAGCCTTACCAATGCCAAATTTGTGGCAAGTGGTTTCGACAACCGTCGTCTTCAAACCGACACCACTTCGAATGCCAAAAATGTGGCCAATGTTTTACACGCGCATGTGATTTAAACCAACACGTAAAAAACCACGTATTGAGGCCTTTTAAATGCCGATTATGTGGCAGCAATTATAAAGATGAAGAAGGTCTGAAGTATGACCGACGATTTTACCACGAATGCCAAGAGTGCGGCCAATATTTTGAGTTACCAGAGCAGTTGTCTCAACACGAACGAGACGTCCACTTTGGAGAGGGTCCTTACGAATGCAAGCTGGCGGCCGTGGGAATTTGCGGCAAGCGTTATGCAAGTGGAAGTTATTTAAAGTACCACCAACGAACCGTCCACGCCGGCGAAAAAATACCCTCCGCTCGTTGTCTATATTGCAGCCGAACTTTTAGCCAATACGCAGATTTAAAGAGTCACCAAATACGCCACATCCACGAACAACCTTATGAATGCTCGCTATGTTACAAGCGTTTTAGGCATTTAAGGAGTGTACGTTTGCACGAAAGACACCACACCGGAAACAAACCGCACAAGTGTCCACATTGTTTCCAGCGTTTTCACCATTTGGGGGCTTTGCGTCTGCACAAAAGATATCACACTTGTTGGTTTTGCGACCAGACGTTCCGCGACCAGGAGCTTCTCCGTGCCCACTACCAAACGCACATGACCGACTTTTTTTCTGTGAGCGACAAATGAGATAAAACTGTATTTTGATAAAACAAGACGCCTAAGAGCGTTTCCGTGGGATGCACAAACAGTTAAATTGTCCAGTTATGGCAAACCCCCATGCTTATCAGAGCGAAGAAATCACGGGTAAAATTTGGAAAGTGGCGAAAGTTTACCAGACAGGTAACCCTGTAACTTTAAGTAAAAGGAGAGGAAAAGGAAAGGAAAGGAACTTTATTTAAGTGTTTAGTAGATTTAGTGCTGGAGCACTAATTGGGGACACTGTTAAGTGAAATTAACAATTAACACAACAAGTCAAATGCTGCTGCTACTTGTTGTACTAAAGAGAAATAAAGGTTATCTATTAATTGAGACAAGTAAATTTGTGAACGGAAACACTCAGCACAGCGGCAATCCGAGTTTACTTTTACTAAAGACTATCAAAAAAGCAGTCAGGATATTAAGGTGAGATTTCTTTGGAATACCGAATGAAGATCGACCACCATTTGTTTTCATTTATTTGCTTTGTTTTGTGTACAAACCGAATTAGAATTAATTAAGCTTATACACAAACACAAAAACAACACACCTTTACGGTGGGGTAGTATGAACTCCTAATTCCAAATGAAGTGCAGTAGTTCAACTGTTGCCAATTAAGAATTGCACACAAAGCAAAATTGAAAAATCGAATGTATGAATTAATGTAAAGGGTGTTGCATGCTTTTTTTGTTGGATTTGGTGATGCTCTGTGCATAACATTGGTCTGCGTCTTCATAATTCTGGACTGAGAATTTGTAGCATTGGTTATAATAATTGGTGTTTTCTTTGTACAGTGTAAGTAGAGTTTGGAATGTTATGGTAATGTACACAGGTTTGCTGTATGGCCACCACTGTACACAAATAAATAATAACTTATTATAATATCTCTCATTCAAAGTGAGCAGAAGTGAAAAGTAGTAAAAGAATTAAACTTAGGGCTACACCCGACACAAGCAACTAGGGTCACCTCGCAGCTCTTACAAGGTCTCACCTGATTGGAGACCACCCTTGAGGTTTAACAAAAGAACAAATAACAGAAACAATGGACCCTAGGCCTAAAACAAAAGGGCTGCAACTCTATCCTCTAGGGTCCATTGTTTCTGTTATTTGTTCTTTTGTTAAGCCTCAAGGGTGGTCTCCAATCAGGTGAGACCTTGTAGGAGCTGCGAGGCTACCGAGCAACTATAAACCTGGAAGCATTACAAGGATAAGAATTGTAAGTATGAACTCAGAGAGCAAAAGCTGAAGAATATTGAACATATTCAATTTTCATGTTCTTGACATTCTCGTGTTTTCCCAGTTCACACCAACAATTCTCATGACACTATGTGAAATAAGAACCAGCCTTAAGTTATAAAATAATGAATTCAAAATAAAGTTTCAAACTGACCAAACTGGTTTCCTTGCATTTAAGTATTTACAGTATTTGCAAGACAGTGAATTAAGTTTTCATAATCAACTTCAATGTCTACAGATCACATCTGCATTCTGTGTGCTTTCAAAATTAATTTCTTCCACCAGGAACAAATAATTTGTCAAGTGTTCGTATCCACTGCTGCAAAAACACCCTCACAGAACAGAACTGTTTTGTTGAAACATAACAAAATTAAACCTTGTTTTTGGTCCTGAAATAAATTCTAACAATTCTTCAAGGTCGACTGTAACTTCTTGATCAGTACAAGTCAATGACCAATTGTTTCCAATAATAATTGACCCTGCCTTCCTTTCTAATTCTTGACTGGTGCAAGATGATATAAAACAATAACTTAAGGTTCCACTTATGATAAACAACATAAGCCCTTTCTATAACTTCAACATTAAATGGGCCTATCCAATAGAAAAATAAATCAATGCAATTAAGAACCTCCATGCACACTGAAACATTTAACAATAGAACGTTTCACTGTCACTGTCATGCAACTAAAATATATATTCGAAATTGTTCAATGCAAAAGGCCAAGAACTTGGAATATTGTAGGAAACAAATAATATTTATAAACCACCTCCTCAATTCTCAGGTCTGTGCAGTACATTGTTTCTGAGTTATTTGTCGACGCATTTCACGCAAGGGAAGTGTACTATGAATGATGAATTTATGGATTGTATCGATCAGCTCCGACTGCATGGACTCTGAAAATAATGGCTGTACTTGAACTCTATGGTTCACTGTCAGGGATGAACGTCTCTGCTTTTCGATCCATGTTGCAAATTTTACTGAGAAGTTCCCAAACTGTGATTTCACGTTAACTTATGAATAAGACTACACAATATTTCTTAACTTCACACATTTGTACCTGGGATTCATCGAAATTAATTTCGACTCTTTCTAAAGATTAAATGTGAAATCACTACCGTCAGGTTCGCGCCCTGCAATCTCCATCTGCATCTGTTCCATCAAATTAATGCCTTGTGAATGGGCCCAAAAATCTCGAAAAATATTTTAAGTTCAATGCAAAAACCAGTTTCCTAACAACAACCACCTTAACAATGAAATCATGATATATAAAATGAATCATGTTGAAAACCGGAAACTAGTGTACACGAGCGATTTAATTTGATTGACATGTGAAGGGAGACCTGGGGAGAGTGGTACGTGAGACGTTTTCGGAATTACATCTTGTTTCGTTGCATCTTGTGTATCAGCGGTATTGTTGTCTCAGAATCTTAAGAAATTGTCTTTACCAGGAATTGTATTCTAAAGAGAAGATGTCTATTATTAAAAAGTATGGATCATATGAACTGCGGAAATGAAATCAAGTGAAGCTATGATCCTTGCAGTTATGAACGCAATTTTTGCAATTGTGTAAAGAAGCCTGAAAAATTCAGGACTTCAACGGGGTTTGAACCTGTGACCTCGCGATACCGGCACGACGCTCTAACCAACTGAGCTATGAAGCCACTGACGTTGGGATTTGTGGGTTCCAATGTTCCCAGCTCCCAACGTCAGTGGCTTCATAGCTCAGTTGGTTAGAGTGTTGCACCGGTATCGCAAGGTCACCGGTTCAAACCCCGTTGAAGTCTTGAAATTTTCAGGCTTCTTGACGCAATTGCAAATGTACTTTTTTTACTGTAGCCGCGATAGGTAAATAGCCTGAGTTGACTTCGAAAACACAACACCACGACATCGAATTAAATGAGGTGATTTTTAATTATGGTCCAACACGTAAAAACTGAAATAAGCAATAACCAACTGAACTTAACTAATGCGAGGTACAATAAAATGAAAATCACTTAGCTGCTCGATAAATGATTGCATGACAAATAAACTGATTACCGTCTCGTGAAATCTCTGTATTCGAGGCAAATGCAATAAATTGACAAAAACCTAAGAGCAATTAAAAATCAATAACATAATGTGCATACCTCTATCCCGATCTTGGGGCGAACAACGTACACAGGAAGAAATATCACAACAAACTAAAGAAACTTCTGGTGCTATCGATCGTAAAGAGATGGAGCACCGCCGGCAACTAAAAGCACGAGGTCGCACTACGCTTCACTGCGCATGACTTAACGTGACCACAAACAAAGTAACGCAATCGTAACGCCACCGATACGAGCGCTACAGAACAAATTGCTTTCATAACTGATTGATAACAACCACCTTGATGACCCAATAACATCTCAGTCCGAGTTCAAAAGTGGGTCAGGTCTGTCAAAAATCTTTTCATGTCGCTTTCCGCGGGATGGGGAATTAAAAAAAACTGCAATTTTCGACTACATGTACAAAGAAGAAAAACAAGAACAGAAAGTCAACAACACAGGATCCTATGTGCCGTCACCCATCCAAGTGGCAACCCAGGGGAAGAGTAGGAGAGAACCCTGGGAACGAGGTTGCCCCAGCTAACAGGGCTTAATTCCAAGGGCTTAATTCCAAGAATGAAAGGGTAGTTTCTAAAGAAACTGTGGTGCTGCGTCGGTGGGGAAGTAGTACAAAAATTTGGTTTTATCAACGGAGTTGATAATGTAAATTGGCCACCGTACAGAGATTCTAAAAGCTGACGTTTCGAGCGTTAGCCCTTCGTCAGAGCGAATCCAACTTAATTCGCCAGAGCGAATCCAACTTAATTCCAAGAGCTGCGATCCTCTTGGCCAGCGCCGCGGATCGAGAGCTCCGGAAGAGCTGGCTGGTTCCAATCCGCTCTCCTCACGGATTGGTCAGATGGGAACACAATAAAAATGCACAACGGAAGATTCTGTTTTCTGTTTGCCCTACTTGCAATGGAAGTATGATTAGTAAAAACCATCCTTTGGATTTATTTGGTGAAAAGGCAATTAGGGAAGAAATCGTACGGGATTGAGAAGAGTTTTCTGGTTTGAACATTCTGCCGACGATGGTTTACCTTCGCGAATATGTAGAACTTGTTACGTTACTGTCTACCCTGCGAGAAGAGTCTCTTTCGATCTTCCTAGATAAGTCGGGAAGAGGAAAGTAGACTCTGCTCGCCGCCTCCACATTCTTTGATTTGCCGCTCATCCAAAGAATTGGATGAGTCAGTCCAGTTTCGACTTGTCAAACCTGTTTTTTTAATTTTTGCGCATGATCAATCGCCACGCGTCATCAATATTTTGAAATTTACGACAGCGTGGCAATTTTAACTGTTAGAATTCCCATGAGTTTTTCCTATGTGTGTCGGTTACAGAAACTTGTGTGACAGAAACCTATAAATTTTTCAGTAAAAAAATGAAATGGCATTTTACAGTGCGACGCGCCTTACCGTGGCCACCTAACAAAGTTTTTTAAAACTTATACGCCAATCAGGGTGAGCGAATTTGATTGACAGTCACCCCTCCTTGCAAAGTTCGCACGGTTGTAGTTGAACACCGTTGAATGGGTTGTTTGAGTTGACGTATTACACGTAATTGTCAAATGTGAAAGTTTGTTGGGTGGCCACGGTAAGGCGCGTTGCACTGTAAGAGTATGGACTATCTTGAGTTTCCAATGAAATGATTCCTTGATTGTTGTGTGTTTGCCAGAGTTGGTGGAAAATATCCCGACTGTTTGTTTTCGTTTTGTGCTTTTGTGGCTACAGGTCACGCATGACTGACACCGAATACATTTAAATTTTTAACGCATGCTCAATGCGAAATGTGGAGGCTGCGAACAGAGTCTACTT
>NC_090893.1:13779708-13799708 GCF_036669925.1 Montipora capricornis
CGGATGTGCCGCAGGGACCCTGGGACCCTTAGCCTATACCAGAGCTGGTTCAGCTGAATTTTGCTACCCTGTACTAGAGTAAACTCCCCAAATCCTCCCTATCCTAGAGTAGCTGTTTTTTTAGAAACTACTGTTCAAGGTCACTAGCACAGTCTAGCCAAAACAAAACCTATACCACAATCGTTTCTCTCTCAAAAAAGGATTTATTTATACTTGTTCAGTTTGTTCAGTCTTTTTCTGGTTTCCTTAGCCGAGATAAAATCTTCAACCAACTGGTCAGTTCCGTCAAAAATTATACCCCATTCTAGATCTAGACACAAGCCCTCTGAATCATGTACCCTATCCTAGAGTAAACTGCTTGAAAACCATACTCTTTACAGCGGCACATACCAATATAGCTCATAAATGGCAGTTTCCCCTCCCCCCCCCCCTCCCGCAAAGCTTCTGGCCCTGTGATGACGAACATTTTCGACAATATCAACGGTGCCAACCCGAATTCTTTATCAAAGGTAACAAATTGAACAAGCGCCAGGAAAGATGTAGTCACAACAAGGACATTGGCACGGTATTCAAACATCAATTACAGAGAAGAAGTCATAAGGCTCAAGTTTTTTGTGCAACAACAACAGCAACAAACGCTGTAACGTGAAATTTCAGTTGCAGTGTCTGCAATGGGCCATTAGGTCTTCTGCTTTGTTTTACAGTCGAGCTCTGTGACAGGTGGCGAGAATGACTTTTCGAGAATCCAATTTTTGAATTTCGCGTGTATTTAGCTGGTACTTGAAAAGCATACAGATGATTATTTTTGCAAAAAAAATAATGGGGATGTTCTTCCATTTCTGAAATTCTATACTTCGAAGATGAGTCCCGAGTCCCTGAGTCCCAACGTCCCCACGTCCCCGAGTCCCCGTCCCACTTTTCGACACAGCCGATTTGATCCAGTCATTCAGAACAGGCGTGGCACATTGGTGAGAGTACTCGCCTCTCACCAATGTGGTCTGGATTCAATTCCCAACCTCTGTGTCATATGTGGGTTGAGTTTGTTGGTTCTCTTCTCTGCTCCGAAAGGTTTTTCTCCAGGTACTCCGGTTTCCCCCCGGCAAGATTTCCGCACAGATCCCTACTTCATTATGCATACACTCCTTTGTTTCAAGAAAACAATAGCGATAACAGTAGACGTCCTTTGGGACTGTTGCGCTTTGTTCTTTCTTCTTAGAGGTTTTTTTTCTAAGTCTATATAAACTTAAAAAAAACCGGTCGAACTTCTGACTTAAATACGGAAAAGCGAACATTTTTTCCCCTCAATTTTACCCATTTTTCAATTTTAGAATAAGCGAAAGAAAGTGGAGTTTCAAGCAATCGTTGTATATAGGGTTCAGATTCTCAAACATATAACAAACAGACCAAATAATAGTATTGTCATAAAAAATTTAATGGCTACCTGCTCTTTTTATCGTGAAATTGTTCTTGTTAAATACATCCGAGTGATACTACTTTCGCATGTGAAATGTTCTAAGCTCTATTGATGTAGAGACAATAATATTATAATGCGTAAGTAAACAACCTTGAAATTAGCGCAGATACTGGTCCTAATGGTGCCAATTTTGTCTGATGCCTACGAATTATGTATAATTTTTTTATCAAGTTGTAATAATAATAATAATACGGTAATAATAATAATAATAATAATAATAATAATAATTAATAATAACAACAACTTAAATATTTAAGTGTCAATGGTTTTTTGGCGGAGGGGAGGGGGGGGGGGGGAAGGAATGATTTCCGTACAGGTCCCTACTTCATTATGCATGCAGAATAAATTAATTATTCATTCGCGCTATTGTTTTGTAGAACAAAACATACACTTCGCAGTGTCTCGGCGAATTTGCAAGCAGACAGAAACATTTAATTCAGTGCAACCAGAAACCCATAAGGGTTTCTGGTGCAACTTGATCCCTGTCGTCATCTCCTGTTAACCGATCTCCTTTTAAAACCAGTCCTCCCTCTCTCATCTTAAAAATTTGATCGTGTATTTGAGGCATTTAACGGCGAAATGACAAGCACATATAGCATCAAACCATCGAACTTCTTTTCTTTCAATACGATGTCGCTTAAATCTAGAATTTCCATTCCATGATTCAACGCCTCGTGGAAGAGATCAAATTTGGCTTTGTCCGCCATTTTGAAAAAGAGTCGAGACTGCGCAGAACGACCGGAAGTGGTGAATCGTAGACTGTTGCCGAGCTTGCCAGAGCTTGCTAGAGCTCAATGCCAGAGCTCTAGATCCGCGGCGGTGGCCAAGAGGATCGCAGCTCTGGGAACGAGAATGGTCCTCCGATCTAAAGGTCCCTAATGTTGCCTCGTTAAAGATTTTTGCTTGTTGTGCCCATATGTCCAAGAGTGAATTAGAATTTCCGTACTGAGCATCTACCGCGTGCCGGTGGCTCAGATCGTTGAGTCAGTCGGGCTGTCACGCGGAAGGCCGCGGGCTCGACCCGGCTGGATCAACACTCAGGATCTTGCAATAACTGAGCAGAAAAAAGTGCTGCCTTTGTAATTTCATCTGCAAATGGTGAGACTTCCAAGTCTTCTCGGATAAGAACTATAAACCGTAGGCCCCGTCTCACAAATATCTTCTATGTTCATAATTTCCCTATGAGACGTTAAAGAGCCCCCACAGTATTCGAGCAGAGTTGGGGATGAAGTCCCCGGTGTTGTGGCTGTCCTGTTCTCTCCAGCAGAAGTGGCCGGCTTGGCGATGATTTCGCTAAAAAGGTTTGTGGTGTATGAGGCCACCTAAGCAGAAACAGCCATAAATCAAAAAAGGACTTTACCGAGTGCTGTAATATGTAGACTGTAGATGTAGATATTTAATTAACTCTTGCATGTCCAAGGGCATTCTGAGATACGGAATAATATAAGTCCCTTTAATTCGGAAAAGGTTGCCATTAAAACCAAACAGCCAGAACATAATTCAGGACAAATGATAACGTAGAAATTTCACCTATTTAGGTTTTTTTTCATCAAAACAAAGGAAGAAAGTGTGAAGGTCTAAGCGTGAAATATCGCCTGCATAGTTGGTGGTTCTGCATGGCGGAACGCGAGAGATCTCGAGCGGCGAACGCGAGAAGGCAAAAACAGAACAGAACCGCCAGCTACGTCGAACCGTAAAATATAGGTCATGGATTCTGACTAGGATAATTAGGATTAGAAAACCGTGACTGAATTCTTCATTGAGTTGTCATTCACCCTTGTTTGCTTTTACATTTACATTTTGCGTTTATAAATAGCATCTTTCTCCCTTACTGTTAAAGAGTTAAAAGTTTTGTTGTCATCAGATGAAGTCTCGAGTGTTCGCAAAACTGCGCAAGTCCTGGGTCCTGGGTCGGCCGCCCCCTCGGGGAAGCTGATGACAAGTGTATGGTCACGTTATGGTCACGCGGATCGTCACGCTGGCAACATATCTCACCGTCTCACAAGGTCTCGCGGCATTAAGGCATCTTCACATGAGGAAATGACATGTGCGAAACTGATCTTGAAAAGGTAAGTTATCGAGGAACAACCCATTTCACCAGGAATCGTGAAAATGTATAAGTATAAAGTCTGAAATATTTGGACGGTTAATCGGCAAAGCTCCAATGATCAATTTTTCCTGCTGATCGAAACAAATGCTTAACTTTACAGGAAACTTTAGCTCAAATGATTGTTTGAATTAAAACCGAAATCTGGCTGGAACAAGTTATTGCAATTTGCAAGGGAATATTTTCCCGGAATGGAAGATTTTGCAACCTTGAGTTATTTTTATTCGGTGTAATGCAAGCCCACCTGGATATGTGCCATCTTCTGATGAGGTCCCCTCATTTATGAGTCAATGAGTCATGAGTCATTGAGACTCACAGTCAATATAGCAATAATTTATTGATTAAGCCTAAGCCCTCGTTTCAGTGATTAGGCCTAAGCACTCTCTGAAATTTTAGCTTTCATTTTATGGGTTAGGGTAACTGCACTAATGCGCCGATCAAATCAAAACTTCAACAACCCCCCTCCCCTGGGAAAACCTTGGGCTTTTGACTATCTTCTGTGCCCAGTGAGTGGGGAATTTTACCTTTGCCTGCGTGGGGTGGGGAAAATTGAACAAGAAGTGTCAGGTTTCAAATGAGTTTTTTTCGGGCACTGAAGTCGCTAACTGCTATAAAACACGTGTTTGGATGAGATGGAAGAGTTTAAAGGAAGAGATATAGCATTTGTGAGCGATTGGTTTACAAAAAAAGGTCTTTATCAACGACGACAGGAGCCGACAACGATTGTTCTTTAGTAGGGTATGACAGACAAATCCTAGGATAGGGTAGGGTATTTGAACACCATTTTGGCCAAAGGGGGAGGGAATTTGAACGATCCAATCTTTAAAAGTTCAAATTCCCGGGCTTTGCCCGAGAAGGGGGTTGGGGGATCGTTGTTGAAGTTTTGAGTTGATCGGCACATACCGGTAACTCATTGACTCATGACTCATAAATACTTGATACTCTGTCCCAAATAAAATAGTCATTACTTCAAACTGCAGAGGTTGGTCCCTTGGTATTTTCCCAGATTGATCATATTTCTCTCAAGCTGAGGGCAGCAACAAATGTTGGTGGACTGGCTGTACAGGACAGATATTACCACCTTCGTAAACTTCATGCCTGTTATGCGGGTAGGCTACTCTAGATTTTTTGTATGGGTGTAATATAATGAGCTATTTTTGGTGTGTACTGTAGGGTAGGGAACAAAAGCAGGAAATAGATTTGCACAGTTACTTGGTTTGAAGCTTGGGCAAAGCATGACCCCCTATCCCCAAGATACCCTTGATCCCTCCTCTCAATAGCCTTTTGCACTACACTCTGTGTATTCACTATATATTCATAAATTCTTTTCAATTTCACCTACATTAGGATCTGGCAGGTAAAAAAAATACAGGTCACAGATCACTGGTCGTTGTTTTACCAATACAGATTGTATCCTAAACATTCATAAAAGTCAACCTTAGGCCTAAAAACCTTTGTTTAGGCCTAAGTAGGCCTAAGGTTAGCTTTTATGAATGTTTAGGATACTTTCTGGATTGGTAAAACAATGACCTGTGACGTGTGACCTGTGACTTGTACCTTCCACGTTAGGATCGGAAGCAATTGACTGGTTTATTGCCAATGGATATGCAAGCTCAAGACTGGAAGGGGTTAAACTAGGCCAGGTTGGTTTGCCTAAATTTACCTTTTTGCTTTTTTATTAGAAATAAGAGAAATCAATGTAAAAGATTTAAGGCGACTTAATTAAATTTGTAAATGTTGTTTCTATCTAGGATCTTTTGGATGCGGACTTGGTCCACCATGTGGTTGATGAACACAATTTTGAGGACAAAGCGTTGTTCTACAGGTTCCGTCAAGATGGTAACAACAAGTTTTTGTAGGTCACAGGTTTTTGACATAGGCACACTATCTTGTATGGGTTTGTAAATGCCAGACCAGTTTCTTCAGAAATGAAATTGAACCTGTTTTTTAAATTTATTGCAGATCCCCCTCATCAGTCGCCAGCTGGGCCCTCAGTGGCATCCCTTAAGGCAGACTGCAGTGCAAAGACTAGCCATGTACAGAAGAGAGGAAGACTTATATGGCAGCAAGTTTTCATTGTTCTCAGACCAGGAGATGATACGCTTTATGAGTTCAGAACTGATTTGGTAAGATATGGACAGTGTTCTGCATACCTTTTGTACATAATGTGACACAAAATGAGCAGATTGGGTAATTATCTATTTTTTTTATACAGCACAGATCTCTGCCACCCACTCAGATCCAGAATTGAAAAGGTCTTCTTTGTAGGAGAAGGGAGGGAAGAGTGGGACTGGGAAGTGCTGGGTCATTTGTTTGCATGGCCTTTATGCAAGCATTGTTTTTGTTATTGTCATTATTATTGTGCCATCATCAGTTTCACTTTCGTTGTCAATATCATGATTAATTTTTCCACTATTATGCCATTTTACCATAATTATTTGGTTAAGAGAACGCACAAAATATGAGACAGTAATACACTGTACATAGTGTCCCAGATTGGCCGGTTTACAATGGAGCAAATACCGACAGAACAGGGTTTTTTTCAATAAAAGAACGCAATGCAAAGGCCAAGGGCTTCTGATATTTTGCAATGTTGCGATTTCGCATAATAAACTAAAATCGCAACAAATTGCATAATTCATGAAAAACCGCAGAATTTGTACAAAATTGCACAATTTACGGAAGAAAAGAGCCAAATCTCGCTTTTTCATAAGTTCTCTGATAATTTAAACATAATCTCAAGCCATTTTAGCTTTCAAAAGATGTCAAAAACTGGAAAGAATGAAGAAATATACAACCTGGCATTCTATGCATCATTTCACTTGTTGAGGAACTGGTTCTGGTTTTCGATAGTCAGCGACTGCTCATTGGTGACAATCCATTTCCCTAAATATTCTCTGAAGAAATGTAGTGTGAAAACTGCTGGATTGTCATTTGAAATATGTAGTATTTTCTTTTACTTGAAACAAACGTCCTCACGGATAAGTTTGTTGTTAAAACACCTAGCGCTTCTTCACAGGGGAAAAAAATCGTACTTCTCTGTATACATTTCAGCGAAAAACAGGGCAAGAAGGTACCCCAAAGAAACGTTTCATGTTGATGATGGTCTGTTGTTTTGCTCAATTTGTGCAATGTAGTGGTTGTTCATCTACAACAGTTTGTGGTGGACAAGCTACTTGAAGCTGAGTCATGTGACACTAAATTGGCAAAATGAGCCATCTCTGATTTCAGTAATTTAAAATGAGGCAACAAATTTATTTCAGATGTTTTCATCATTCCCTTGTGCTCAAATATGTTCTTGAACAGCAAGGAATGGATTGTGCTTCCCTTAGATCAAACAAACACCGTTAAATTAGCTAAAATGAAATTGCATAATTTGCTGCATAATAGACCCTTCTTGCGGTGTAATGAGACTTGAAAGTGCCACATAATTTCCAATTTTTTTTCACACCCTATCAGAACCCCTGCAAAGTGCAAGAATTAAACTTATCATCGCCTATCACTTGTCATTTTGTATATAAAGGAAAGGAAAGGAACTTCATTTAAATGTCTAGTCTAGTCTTCTAGCACTGGAGCACTAATTGGGGACACTTTAAACTGAAATAAAAAAATTAATGCAACTCAAATCAAATGTTGGTTTTTTTATGGTTTTGATATTCAATCAAATAAAGGACATTTGAATGGTTGGTCACTTTTGTTTTTGTCATTCATGCACGCCTTACTATCATGTATACAATGCAGGCAGAAGCCAAAATACTAGAAAATGACGCAATAGTGGAATAATGAATCTCTTTTTGAAATGTTTATGATATCATAAAATATGTGCGGACATGTTTTTGTTGCTTGTATTTTTTGTCACCCATTTGGGGCAAAAATATATGCGCATATTATATGTTTAAAACCATTCAATAAGACTGTTTTTATTTAGCTGGGATTACTAATAGTTAATTTACAATGGGCCATACCTCTGTGTTAAAGCAAGAGATCATCAATGCAATTTTTGGTTATGACTTGTAAAATTAGTTTCTGTGATTAAACTAGGTGGGGGCATGGGCTGCAGGGGAAAAAGTGATACAGCGCCTTCACCACAACCAGTACTAAATTCCTCCAGCCTCCAATTATATTGAGACTTAGGAAGACAGCAGTCACATGACATACGTCCCCATAGTTGACATCAGCTGAGAAGGGGATATTTCCTAGCATCAACAGGAGATGTGATCCTGGGAAGGGGGGGACTCCCATATAAAAATGACAGGGGTGCTCATTGGAAATTTTGCAAAGAACCCCAAGGTACCAAGATTCTGTCTAGTGGGCATGGCATGAAATTTTTCTCACCCCTAAGAGGTACCAAAACCGCTTTTTTAACCCCTAAAAGGTACGACAAGCACCCCCATCCTCTTTATGTGGGAGTCCCCCCCCCTCCCTGGGGAAGTGATAACTATTCTTATGCACAGAAACCTATTTTTCTGTAGCAATCAACACCATCTAAGAAGTATCCTGTGAAAGATGCTACTGTCAAACTGGATAAATCAGCAAATTTTTGCCTTTTGTTATCCTTTGCTGATATTCAGAGATCAGGTCAGTTGCCAAAAATCACTGTACAATCCCATAGTAAATAATAACACTTTAAATTATTTATTATATTTGATTGACCCTGTTCTTTGCATACAGACTTTGTGGTTTTTTTTTTTTGCTTTCAATAAGTGACCGTAAAACATTCTGCTGTATGGTACCGCCTATTTCATAATTATAATTTGCCTTCCAAGAACTAATTACCGGTAAAAGCAACAGGACTCTTAAAAAGTACATGTATCTTTCCATTTGTGACAAGTGACGAAGTACCTTTCGAAGCTTAAACAGGGGCAAGAGGAACTCTTCATAAAGACAGATATTTCTGTGATAATTTTGTGTACACAATGGATCATGGTAGTTATTGGCATGAGTGTTAAGAAGGAAAGTAGCAAAGGAACTTGTCATTGAGATAGCTCAGAAATATGAAGTTAATGTGACAGCAACATTTGCTACTTGTGGAAAAAGTGACGGCGAAGTGTTGGAGCAACATCTGCTCAAGAAAACTTAAAGATAGAAACACCATTGCATCTCATGGCATAAGGCCGCAAGACTTCATCTATTGCCCCATTCACACCGAACCTTAAACATGTTTAGTTAAACACGGTTTCAAAGGGTTTTCTTTTAAAATCATGTTTACTGATTTTTGTCAACTACAAATTTAGCACAGGTCAAAGCATGTGTTGAAACAAACCTGAATCTCATGGAAAATCCAGTCCTACATTTTTCTGTGACTGATTTTTATTTTGTTAAACCCAGTTTAATTAAATATGTCTTGTTGGTGTGAATGGGGTATAGGTCATTTATTAATGCTTTATTGAAAAGAAAAATAAGTGAAACACCACAACTCACAGATATTCATTAAGGTTTTTGTTTCACTAATTATTGAAACATCACACCATGAAGTCTGTTGAGTATGATCACCAAATTGACTAAACATGCCAGTTTGCTATTGCAGTAGTTTAAACTAAGTTTATTATCAATCATAACTGTACAGCTGGTGAAACGTCTGACCTACTGAGTAAAATTCATGTTTTGCTCTGTCTAGCCATGTACTTAATCTTCGAATTTGACAAGCCTGGATTTTGTACTTTCTACTGTCTACTGTCAGTCTGTCTTGTGGTAAACCTCTCATTAATGTTATTTAATCTTGTGTTGTTTAAATGTCAGACTTGCGGCTGGCCTTTAGCTCAGATGAAGAGCAGCTGTCATGGCTGAAAGCTTTTGAAAAGTCAGGAGCTGTAACTGGCCAAACCGAGGAGGTAAAAAATGGGCCTGTACCTTGTCGTTGTTGTTGGCAGAATGACAGAGGGGTTTTAGAAGGGCTCTGAGTCAGGGGTAGTGGAAGGGCTCATGAATGAGGTCAATGTCATGGCTGCAATTCTCTCAGAGAAGATGTGGTTGTGTATAAGGCACCAGATTCTTAACCAAAGGGCGTGGCTCTGCTGCTGTGCGAAAAAAACTTTGTTCCACACTCTCTCAATGATTGCATCAACACCAAGTGGATTGCGCTACCCACCTGATAAACCACTATCCAGTCAATGAGAATTTGCTATCCCAGTTTAGTTATCAAGTAGGTAGTGATTTATTCAATCCATATTGCCATATCCACCTTTGGGACAACCCAGGCCCTGGCTAGGTTGTCCCATAGTCACAGAAGAAATCATTTTTCAGTGCTTGAAACGGTCTATTAGCTTTGATATTGATTCTTCAATGGGTAATGTTTTATCCAACAGCAGTTGCCTTGCCAGATTTGTTTGATTTTAGTTGTGAATGGGATCCACATAAGGGAAAAATGGTTAAACTTCATTGGATACATCGCTATTCAGTGGACAATTCAAGTGCTTATCTACTGTTAAATGAATGTGACTTTTCCTTTGTATAGCAATATTAACCATTTACTGTATGCAACTAATGCCAGGTGTTCAAATTGGGGGTGGGGTGGGGGAGGGGGTATTAAAAACCCAGCAATTATCTCCTGCCGTGGCGTCTTATCGAGCCTTCATGTTGCATGGATGTTGGGAGGGAATGGGACGAGAGAATCACCTCTCACGCTTTTGGTCCACCCCCTTGGTGGCAATTTATTTCTCTCCCCAAACTTCCTCTGCTTCAGAATTTCAAGATGGCGGCTAAGAAGTTCGGGGAGAATTACGCTTAGCCCGTAACCACTAAAATACGCCTACACTGCAAGCCACGGCCATGTGATCCTTTGTGGCCAGGTTGCCAGCAACTTTATCTACTAAACATATTCATGTAACAGAAATAAACAACATATTTATTATAGGAAGTTGACGACAAAGTGAAGAACGCCGAATCTATTTTTGAGTTTAGCGCAAAAGATATCGATGGAAACCTTGTATCTCTCGAAAAATATCGGTAAGTAGGTAAATCAGTCTCCTTTTTTTCAAGTATTGCGCGCTTAATAGCTCAAATGAAGATCAAAGCAAGAGGAAAAGCAAAATTCATGTTCTCCTTGGTGATACATATGGAGAATTTCAGAGTTGCGATGTGTCGCTCTTTTTCGTTCCTAGCAAACGAGGAATCGTTTTTACGGAAACGTGGTCAAGTTCCTTCTTTGTGCGTACGCCCAGTATTTGTTTCCCGGGAAGCAAACACGTTTCTGGCTTCTTTAAGAAGCATTTTGCTTCCTGGGCATATTTTTCCTCCTTTGCCAACTAGAGAGTGGAAGAGGGGTAGTTTCTAAAGAAACTGTGGTGCTGCGTCGGTGGGGAAGTAGTATACAAAAATTTGGTTTTATCAACGGAGTTGATAATGTAAATTGGCCACCGTACAGAGATTCTAAAAGCTGACGTTTCGAGCGTTAGCCCTTCGTCAGAGCGAATGGATTCGCTCTGACGAAGGGCTAACGCTCGAAACGTCAGCTTTTAGAATCTCTGTACGGTGGCCAATTTACATTATCAACTCCGTTGATAAAACCAAATTTTAGAGAGTGGAAGAGGTTCTGTCGATTTTAGCTTATTTCTTGCCTGTTAACGACAGATATATAGAGGAAAATGTAAAACATAAGAGTATAGTCATGCTTTACTATAAGCAGCAGCCAGTCATAAACGAGATGCTAATTTTCTGTTTTCTTGTCTGCGGGGACCATATTTCTGCGTCGATGCTTCCCGCTGCGGCGTTATGGAAAATGTGCATCCCAATTCTGAATTACTCAAGATCGCAAGAATCCGTCGTCAATTTTCATTTTCAGGGGTTTTGTGACGTTAATTGTCAACGTTGCTTCATTCTGAGGCTTAACACAGAAGAACTACACTCAGCTTGTGGAACTGCACTCCACTTACGCTGATCGTGGACTTCGCATTCTTGGATTCCCGTGTAACCAGTTTGGTAATCAGGTATTCTTGATTTTGATTATTGCCATTCTACGAGTAGAAAACTTTTCATTGCAAGATTACAAAGAACGTAAAGGCCTCCCCCTATCATATGCGAATAGGTAACAAAAACATTAACTGCCATTTTAGTACATGTTATTCTGTTGTTCGGCATGCAATGGGCAAAAGCACAACTGAAAAATGACATTCCTAGGCAGTATTCGCACCTACGACCTCCGTTTGCACAGGTCGGATGCTCCACCCATTGAGCTAGCTACCAGTGGCGGATCCAGAACTTGAGCTAAGGATGGAGGGGGGCGGGGGACCGGTTTTTTTGAGTATGTGAACCCAAAAAAAATTTCAACCTCAATTTTTACAATTTTTTTTTTGCCAAAATAAGGGGGTGGGGCGGGCGGGTCCCCCGGACCCCTCCCCTAGATCCGCCACTGGCTACTAGAACTCACGGGAGCAGGGTCGCCAGAGATTTAGCATCACGTCTATAGGTGAAACGACAAACGTCGTCTTGCCGTTTCGAGTTTCACGTAAAATGGAGTGAAACTTGTGACTTTAGCTTCGCGTCACGCACGGCAACTCAGACTATACTCTTTCAATCTCGAGTATTTAGTTAAGAAGAAACGAAAACAAAAACTCGGAGTCTTTTTAAACCGCCATTGTTTGTAGGAAAAGACGCTAGATAAAATGAAAATTCTTACCTGTCAAATTTTGCGAGTTCCAATGAAGCTGTTTCGTGAGTCATCAGACTCATCGGGAGTTCATGAAGAGAATTTCTGTAGGGAGTCGGATCGGATATGAACGATCTTAAGCCATGAAACCTAAGTTTTCCTTGTTTGACTAACTGGAAAATGGTTTGGGGGTTCTTTTTTCCGCGAACAATTTGTTATGTACAAGAAAAACGAGCAGAAAATTCAACGTCTACGGCAAGACGTAGATTAGGGTTCATTACGATGCAAATGCGAACACAGGGAACCAACGCAAACTCACTGGCGTTTTCTTAATGAGAACTTTTTTTTTGAGAACTAAAAACACTGTAAGTTGATGCTTCAATGTATGTCGCTTTTGTCTAGGCTTGCGTCGCTAAAGTAAACCAGCTCTTTGATCCAATGACACGAAAAAGAAAAACTCTTCGGTAACAAAGAGAAGCAAGGAGCGGAATTTTTTCTTTTCTTTTTTTTTGCAATTTTTAGAGCGCTAGTGCGATATTGAGACACAACTAAACTTGATAAACACGTTCTCTAGGGCTTTTCTTTGATTGCACCAGACTCGTACCCAGTCGCTATTTACGTGCTTTTGGGGGAAAGAGGATTACATACTAGGTTGGATTAAGGCGCGCGAGGTGTCATGGGAAGGGTCGGCCTCTTCCCATAACTCCCCGCGCGCTCCACTTTATCCAGACCGCTTTCGCTTTGAAAGCCGTAAATAGCGACTGGGTACGAGTCTGTGATTGCACCTGACGTCACGGCGGCCATGTTGAATGTTGATGGCAAGAACAATAGCGAAAAAGTCTTTTGGGAATTTGATTCTATTATTATGCAAATCTTGTGCTTCATTTATTTTCCTATTGTTTTGGCACCAACATGGCCGTCTTATCACGTGACTGCAATCAAAGAATCCCCATCCATGTTTATAATTTCGTTTGTTATAGGAACCCGATGCAGAGCCGATAATAAAACGCTTTGTGGAGAATTATGGTGTCAAGTTTGATATGTTTTCCAAAATCAATGTTAACGGTGCGAAAGCGATACCTTTGTACAAGTACCTTAAGAGCCAACTGAAAGGAACTTTAGGAAGGTAATTTCGGTTTCTTCTTGTGTAGGCCGGAGGCGCTTGTCTTGAGATCCAGAGATCAGAGACATTGGCCACCAGGCTACTCCGCAATCCAAGCTAAAACAATGTTTGCATGTGTGCAACCCAAAATGAAAAACAGTAACTTTTTTTCACGTATTGCGGTTCTTTATTTTCAGATCGATAGTTCGAAAATGAATGTAGAAAAGAAAGAGTAAAATTATAAGACACATCACACCTCCTTCATTGGCTCACAGAGTTTGCCAAGAAAACAACATTAGGAGGGTAGCGAAACAAAAAAAGACACCAACTCTGGGTAATTGTGAGCTTTTTCAAGGAATTTTTCAAATAACAAAAATCCACACTGGTGACCATCTGAATGAACTATGGCTATTTTCATACGGTACCGGACGAACTTTCTACCCGTTCAAAAATTTGACCGGACATTTTGTTCGCACGGAACCGTGCAATATTTTCGCTCAGTTCACACGGAACTGACGAACCGGATTAAAATTTAATCTTTGTCAGTGGTTTTACTATCTGTTCATGCGCAGAGTGCTATTTTACGAAAACAAAATGGCTTTTTCCAGCTGAGTTACCACCCATCCATGCAACCACGCCTTTGCTATGCAAAAGATTTAGAGGGACAAGGTGTTGACAGCGCACAGGTTGAATTTTCGATAGTTCCGGCCCCCGATTTTGGCGTTCAAATTTTTGAACGGCGAGGCGTCTAAATTTTCGTGCGTTTGGTGTGGTTCCTTGTGACCCCAAAATGCACGAATTTTCAACCGGTAGAAAATTAGTCCGGTACCGTGTGAATGTGGCCTTAAGTTCTTTCACAGAATGATATATTTCCCTCAGATCCTCTCCTAAAGTGCATATTTTATCTGCTTATTTTTAGCTTTATCAAGTGGAATTTTGGAAAGGTAAGTAATAAATTAAAAAATGAATAATCGAGAACACTCCAATGAAAGTAACGCGGTGCCGGTTTTAAAGGACAAGTTGTCTGTCAGTTTTGAGCATGCGCAAAGGATGGTGATGGTGGTCGAGTTTTTCTTTGCGTATTCTCGGAGCGTAGAAATCTCGTTCTCGCATTCTCACCCGGAGCCCGGAGCTAAGAGTCGCCATTTTTGGAAACGAGGGACTATAAAACGTTTTTACGGCTCAAAAAGCAGGGAACAAGTTCGGAAAAATTCTTCGTGGATAAGATAAGACAATAAAATTTTTAAACGGGACAAAATGAATTTTTTTGAGGGAGGGGGTGTCTCTTTGTATTTGAATTTTCCTGTAGCTAACGCACCCTTGACCTTGTTTATTTGATCTTTCAGTTTCTTTGCAACCGTGAGGGTAAACCAGTGAAACGATACGCCTCAAATGTTCAACCGCTAGTAAGTGCATTTCCTTGTGATTTATTGGGGTTACTGTGGTTAAGGGTCCTGAATGGATCAAATAGGATCTAAGATGCAAATGGCATAAAGTTCACTGGTACCTCGATAGGCCAGTGAAATTTGGACTCTAGAAAGTGGGATTTGTAATGACACTGGGAAATGGCTCGGGTAACCTCAATCCCTCCTCAGGACCCTCTGTAGCGAAGATATCAATGACGTCACCTATTATCATTTATGTATCAACCAGAGCTCCAGTGGCTGTCGAAACAAAGAGCACTTAAAGTGCCCCTGTGATAAAATAACCTGACTGCGCAATTTTGAGCTTTGATTGTTATCCAAAGGCCATTTACTTTGAATGTAAGTTTTGGATTTCACGGTCCGCCATTGCTCACGTCCAAAACTGAAAAGTGACGTGAAATGCTCACTAGCCTAAAATTTCAGCGTGTGGATGCAGCTAATTATAAAAGCAAAACGGGAGTTTAAAAGTCTGAAAGCCCAAATTCCCGTGCGTACACACGCATTGCATTCTCAAACTGATGAGCCTCTGACGTCATTTTCTCCTCGATCCAGCTCTCTCTCATGATCTTAAAGTTAGTAATGGCCGACCATTAAATAGGAAAATCCCAGTTTAAAGTGCCCCTGTGACCAAAAAATCAATTCATATTTTTCTTTGGATTTCAAAACTATGTTAACAAAACACTAAGTGACCCACGTTTTAAGCCTTGATTTCAAACAGACACATCTTTATTTTAACTGTAATTTTCCTATTTAATGGTCCGCCATTACTAACATTATGTTCTTGAGAGAGCTGGATCGAGCAGAAAATGACGTCAAAGGCTCACTAGTTTAAGAATGCAATACGTTTGTACGCCGCAGAATTAATATGCTGCACGGGGGTTTTGGGCTTTCAGACTTTTAAACTCACGCTTTGCATATATAATAAGCTGCGTTCACACGCTGAAATTTTAAGCTAGTAAGCCTCTGACGTCACTTTTCCCTGGATCCAACCGTCTGAGGTCCAATCGGTCAGTTTTGAACGTGAGTAATGGCGAACCGTGAAATCCAAAACTTACACTTAAAGTAAACGGCCTTTGGATAAAAATCAAAGCTCAAAATTTTGCCAGTCAGGTGTTAAGCAAACACACTTTCAAAATCTGAAGGAAAAAAGGAAGTGTTTTTTTTATCACAGGGGCACTTAAAAAAAACAGGTATCTTTTTGAAATCAAGGCTTATAACTTTGGTCGCCTAGTGTTTAGTTAACAAAGTTTTGAAATCCAAAGAAAAAATGAGAATTGATTTTTTGGTCACAGGTGCACTTTAAGTTTCACTAGGAGTAGGCGCATTAGAATAAAAGAGGGAATGTTTGTAAAGGAATATCGTACCCCATAGAGGTTTTCATGTCTTTTAGTGTTGGGGGGTGGGGGGCTTATGCACTAGTGAAAATAGACCCCAACTCCTACCTATTGCGCCAAGCGTGGACAGCAAGTGTTGGTAAATACCGAACCCCCAGGTTCGGTTTTTGAAATGCGTTAAATTTGTTTTACGCGTAACAGATTTAGTTTACTTTGGTGCTGGTTGTGTCTTTTATTGGTCAGTGGGGTGCTGAACTACGTTTCTTGCAGCAGAAACAAAAGTCAAATAGTCTGATGTTGTGTGTTCTGTGATGAGATGTGGTTAATAAAAGGAAGAGATAGAACCGCGGTCTTTAGATGCTTGTTTTTCGAATGATGCTCACAGACTTCGCAAATCGAAAACAGAATACTGATAAGCCGAATCACAAATTCCCTCGTGTCAATGATGAAAGAAAAGCGGAAGCACAAGGATCAACCTCCTGGGCCCAGTTGTTGTTGCTACTCCCGGACTAAAAATTAACTAAGGCGTTTATTTCTCTACTCCCAAATGCTGTTCAACGCTGATATTCAGCAAACCTTTACATTGGAAGACGTCAATCTTGAAAAACAAAAATAAACAAAAGAAACTTTCATCAAAAGGTTGAAAACATGAAACAAAAGTCTACGCTAATCCTGGATTAAGTTAATCGGCTTTCGAACAACCGAGTCCTAGTGGAATACCACGAACGAACTACGGCAATAGCTAAGGGAATATAACCTAAAAAAGATCAATTCGCGTCGATTATTCCAAGTTCTTAAGCAAAAATTTTTTTAAAAAAAGCAAGTTAATGAAGTGATATGAATGGTGTGAATTTTTGAAGAGAAAATTGAGTGCTTCTCTCCATTTTGAGATAACCCGGATTTTAATTTATTTCTTACAGTTTGTTTTTGTTTTCCCCTTAGGATATCGCCAAAGATATTGAGGCCCTTCTGTAAACATAGTAGCAGAGATCTGACGTTCCGAAAGTATAAAGGATCGGTCCTTTCCGCTTCACCACTGAAGTTCAAGACACCGCGCTCTCAAACAAAGAAAACATCTTTAAGTCTCGCATAGAACATCATTGCTGAAGAGTAATTACGCCGAAGCTAGATTGATTAAGCGTAAGCTTTGATTTTAAAGTGTTAAGCTTTGTCGTAAAGTTTGGTACCCGACCTTTTGCAGTGTTTGATATTTGTGTGTTGCCGAGTGATAAATAGAGCGTTATCAAATAGTGTTAAAAACATTGTCCGCGAGCTGCTAGCGGTTTAGTGGTCGAGTGGTTAGGTGACGGGTCAATCAGCATTCCCAGATTCGAGTCCTATGTCCATTCACTTGGGTTGTTCTTTTAGAAAATATATGACCATTTCCTATAATCCATATCAAGCTTTCAATCTTCTAAATTAACGATAATGATAAATCCAGGGCAAATTAGGAATTAACGATAATCGTTAATTTAAAGCGCAGCCAACAAAGCGCAGCCAACATTTACACCTCGTTCCCAGGACCTCTCCCATGGCCAGCCCGGAAGTCAAGGGAGAGGTCGTGGGAACGAGGTAGGTTGCAAGAATTTGAACCGAGGCTCCTGCTGGTGGTCAGAGCTTGACTTGAACCCAGTATCACTCGGCCACACTGACTTACGGACTTACGGACTGATTAATTTTTCGGTTGACCTATTGATAATTTGCCAAGTCGGATTAATAACGGGAGGATTTTTTTCTCCCATGGTATCCTGGTAAAGTTATTTAGACGCATTTCCATTTGCAGTTAGATAATTTTCCTTTGCAAATATTTTTTTATTCTAAACGAAAAGTTACAAAATTTTTCTCAGCATGACCTGAACCATGCATTACTCCTCTTTTATGAAGACTTACTTGGAAACTACGTTAAAGTAGAATAGTTAAGTCGGATGAGTTAGTGCAGGCCCAGAGGAGAGTGGCTCAGGCTTTAGTCTGAGCCCGAAGTGCAACTGGCTAAATTAGGTTCAGCCTCTTCCTCAAAGCGAGGCCAAGTGGGTTGAGAATATACTACTTTCGATATATTAAAATTCAGCTTGATAGTGAGGCTTAGAAGACACAAACAAAATTAATGAATAAACCTGTTCATTCAGTTTCCTTTGTTTGTGTTTCCTAGGCCTCGCTGCCAATTTGAATTTTAATATATCGAAGTGATAAGCAAAAGTAATCCTTACCACAAGCTTCGGACTCGCTAAGAAAGAATAGGTTTGAATAATCTTTGTGATAGCAGTAATAAAACCTGTAGAGAAATTTGCAAGTGGCTTATATTTTTTCACAAACCCTTTACACCTGTCTTTAAAGGCCCAAAAGTCATTGCGGTCGTTTGTTTTTGTTTTTCAAATGACGACTTGTCCAAATACGTGATGTGATTGGCGAAAGGCATTCAGGCGAATCGAATAATCACGCGGGAAACAACATGTCAGATATTTAGGTAATTTCGTGTTACACGAAATTCAGTCAGGGTGCGCAATGACTTTTGGGCGAATGTGGGCCTTTAATTTTTGGCGTAAAAAAAAAAGCAGACGTCAAAGCACTTGAAACGCGGCGAATTACGTGGTTGTCCATCGGTTCAAATCATCTCTCTGTTATGTTGGTCTCCTTAATAGAACTGTGACTACGCCTAATGCACCTTCAAGATACCTGCAGAGTTTTCACGTGAAACAAAGAAACAGCGGCCGTGTTGGAAGAGTGAAATATTCTTTTGGGAATTGAACTCTATTTTTACGAAAATTATTTCTCTTGTTTTAGTATGCAAATATGACTGCTGGTCGCATCAGCGAAAACTCTGTAAATGTTGTGCAAATCCCAACGTGGAGTGGCAACTGTGCGCATTTTGCATTGTGTTCACGATGTCATCCTTGAAACAGTTCTTGTTTGATAAAAACAACAACAACAACAACAGCACAATGTCCGAACCATTTTATGGGTCTAGGGAATGGACTTCTTTTGATCAGAATTCACTCGGAACAACAGCAGCTGGCAAAACATTATCTGCCCCCTTTTTTAGCTAATAGGCGTCAGTTTGGACCCCCTACAAACCGTATCTTTTTATTGCGTCAGCAATAAAGCGAACTGAAAACATTTTTGCAGCTCTGAGGAAAAATGGCCGACAAAAGCCGTTTGGACCGGAGTTGACCGAGGCAGGAATTGATGCTTTAATCGACAATACTACCCCCGGGAACACCAAAAAGCCACAAAATTTGGCATAAAAATACTCAATGATGAATTTTTTAATGCCTACCTAATTATTATTAGTGGTAGTGTTATTATTATTATTATTATTATTATTATTATTATTATTATTATTAATTATTTATTATTATTATTTTTTTTATCGGGTACATCTTTTTCGCAACGTTTTTGACTCTTGCATATCGTTAGTTATTAACACTGACACTTCACTGACCTTTTTAGACTAGCTTGAAAGAGTTGTTGATCCTGATTATTCTGCTCGGGCTTGCTGTATATAAAATAATAATACCGCGCCGAGTTGGTTATCTATCACTTCATATTCACCGCGCCCTCGTAGAATAATTGTTAAATATACTTGGAAGAGGACTAAGACCTCATGTTCAAACACAAAATAAGGCTTTGTCGAAAAGAAGTACTTAAGCGACAGTATACCTCTGATTTAGCTTTTATTGCATCAAACGCAAAGAAAGTTCACATGTTTTTCAAATCGCCAACGAGGGCACGGTACCTTTTGTCCAATCACGCTCAAGAGGGTCGTGAAGGGGTAAAATGTGAATTGGGATTAGCCTTATTTTGGACTGGGAAAATGGGATTTACTCACAGGGACTGGGATTTAGCCACTGGGAATGGGATGAACAATTATAAAATGGGAATGGGATTTCTTTTCTTCAGCGGTCTTTGCTCCAATATTTTGAAATAGAAAAATCAAATTTCGTAGCAATAGACCTTGCACTCCTCAGTAGAGACCGT
>NC_090893.1:13804708-13807208 GCF_036669925.1 Montipora capricornis
AGGTAGAGAACAACATTAAAGATCTGTCTTCCTATCCAGGTTTCGAGGTAAACTTGAACTTGGAATAACTGCTGACATTGAATGTCGAGAACCAGCATGCCGTCACTCCATTTACTCTCTACGAATACGCACAGATTTTTGGTTCATCCGTTGAAGAAGGAGTAAAAAGAGTGACACCATGGTCTGCGCATTACTACATACATCCCAGCTCATACTACCTTGCTGAACCCTCTGCTGCTGGCCAGTTGGTAAGTGTTGAAACTCCCAAACCAGTTGGAGAAAGATTGTCCAGAAACGAAGAAGCAGAAATGAGATTGTGGGCAAAACGATTCGGCAAGTGTGTAAGGCAGCGCAATGTACGACAAGACAATACCTTGGACAGAGCTGGTACACTGCCTTTGAATCTGTACGAAACACGGACATCGCTTAATCCATTAGATTTGCAGTTTGTATTTCCTCATGCACAAAGCTCAGTACCTGATGAAAGTCCAGAAAGTGAGACTGATGAACATCCTGTGGAGGTTATCACCTGTACCGATTAACGTGACGACTACAGCAGCCGTGAAAGCGGAGACAGTGAGTCAGACGAGGATTGTGCAGATGATAGAATTGGTTTTCACATGGTTATGTCAACAAGAGCTAGAAGAGAAAGAGTGTTCACCAGCAGAATGAGAGATTTTCTTCAGTCCACGTGAAGGTACGTGTATCCAAATAGCGTCAATCAGTGCTTTCAATTTATTATGCGCATGATTTTGCAAATAATCATTGGTAATGGGATTTTAGATTTGGTAACTGGGATTTTGGCAAACATTAACCTGGGAACTGGGATTTGGGCCAAATTTAGGCTGGGAACTGGGATTTGGTACCCCCCTTCACGACCCTCTTTCAAGTTACAATTTGTACCAAGTCTTTGCTTGTTTGGAAGATGCTCGGCTGGACGACAATGCACGAATCGCCACGCAAAGCAAAATACACAAAATAATGCTGCTTAGTAGCTTTCAATCATTTCAATGGTCATCACTTTTTCGGATTTCTCCCTCAGACTCGAACGGTGCATAATTAAGAGCACGACAGGAAAGTACTTCTCAGGAGGTATAATTATTTTAGTGAGCACACTTAAGGATTTATCCCACAGACCACCTTGGAAAGCTCTAAATAAAAAAAAAACGTCACAGGAGTCACTCCCTTACTTTACAATAGCTTTCATTTGAAATGTCACGCGTTGTCATTCACAGAAGTCATCTCGAATTTTCACGCAGCAAAATATTTGCGATCATAAGTCTTCAGAGTATTTTTTGTATTTTTATTTTATTTTTCCCAAACCAAAAATAATACAGTTGTTTCATAGACAACACATAAGCAATACGGCAAAATGCAGAGTATAATACAGACAGCTGTTTTCAAGGGAAAAGACTGAAAAGATTCTCTCTGAGCGGCCGGTATTAAAATATAAGCCACAAATATTGTAGACGTCAACACGTGGCGCAAAAAGAGGGCAGCTGCAACACAGGAAAGATCTTGATGTATGGGTGTTGAATTGAAGGCCAGGTTACCTGATTACAGCTAGCCACAAGAATCGTGTAATTTTGACGACACAACAAAAGTTAGTTGTTGATGGAAGCAAAATACAAGTCGCATAAATTTCTTAAGAACGATAAAGCAATTCGTTGTAATTCCACTAGAAATTTTTGTCTGCAAGAAAAGGGCCGTGTAAGTTAGACGAAAGACGGGAAAGGTTTTCCTTGTTCAATAAACTTAGCTCTTATTTTAAGTTTTGTTTTTAAAATATATGACGTATACATTCATTGTGATTCATGTGTGAGCAAGGCACTGTAAAAATTATACAACACTCAATTAATTTGACAAAACATCCGCACCAGTGGCAACAAGTAAAGCTTTCTTCGGTGGTGACTGGATAATTGGCAGGTGAGAAAGACAAAAAAATACAGACGAAACAAAATTTGCGTTTTGCGTCAATCCCAATGACATACCTTCAGCAAAAACCGCGAGAAAATACGGTACAGACGTTCAGGTCGACACTCCGTTGGGATAGTGTAGTCAGTATTAACCACATCATTTAATTATTCTCCAACGACACATAATTATCTTCGTTAGAAATTGAGATCGTCAGAGAGAGGGTTGCGAGCAAGCTTTTCATGCAGCATTGGATTTGCGTAGTATATGACTCAGTGGCTAAAAGTATGTGCCACAGTCTGCGCGCGCACGAGTTCAATATTCGTCTACATAGATGATATTGAACTTATTTTCTGTTATCATAATTTTTGTCTCGCGACTCTTCTGTAACCGGCGTATCCTTTACGCTGTAACAGTCTTCTTTAAATTTGAAAACAATGTGGTGGCTGTCGACAATCTACAAACTATAAAGGTTTTGACCTTGTTTTTTTATTATTCTACAACTCATTTAGCGGTTACGAATCTCAGCGAGATTTTTTGACAATAGAACACTCGCACTTTTAATATGCACAGACCAGCGACATAG
>NC_090893.1:13812208-13842208 GCF_036669925.1 Montipora capricornis
TCTCCCGCTATCACATTATTGCAACGTCCTTTAGACTGTAATTCGTCTATTTCAGCACCAGTTTGGCTCGCAATACTGGTTTGCTTCAACTGGGCGCGCTCAAAGCGTGCAGTCCGATCAAAAGTCCGATTAGCCAACGCCCATAAGCAAAGTGCCCCCTTAATCATATCCCAACTTCAACATCACTCGGATCACTTGACATACAGAAAATTAAAATCGCAAAGTGTCCAATAAACCTTGCGCCTGAACAAGGTAACCTTGTGCTCGAACAATGAATAGAGTGCTACCGTTTTCTTCGGCCTTGATCTTCTCACAAAGTTTATGAAACCATGCATAATAAGCATGGTATGGCTCAGTGATGAGAGCACTCGCCTTTCAATGTGGCCCAGGCCCAGGTTCGATTCCGAGACTCGGCGTCATATGTGGGTTGAGTTTGTTACTCTGCACCGAGAGGTTTTTCTCTGGGTACTCCGGTTTTCCCCTCTCCTCAAATACCAACATTTGATTTGATTTGTGATAACTTGTTAATTTCAATTTACAGTTTCCCCGATTAGTGTTCCAGAGCTAGAACGACTAGACACTTGAATGAAAATAATTTCCTTTCCTTTTTTTAACACCCACTTGCTTCAAACAAAACTTGAAAGCTGGCTATCACATGTCAGGTGTCTCATAAGCTGTCTTAACTAACCATAGTAAGTACATAAAAGCCGATGGGATTCTTTACACTAAACAAGTCCAAGTACGAAAGCCTGCAAAATCTACCCACCTGGTCCCTGAACAACCAGTTTGTTATCGATTGAAATCAATACTCCTTAAGACTCATCAAGTGTTTTCATTTTTTAAAGTTCCACTCAATCGGTTACAAATTATGTTTTTATTACACTTTGCAGACTGCACCTAAGCGTTTATTTTTAAAACAAAACAGATAGGGATCTGAAAAAATGCACGAATATTTCAGGATGTAATGCCACGCCACTTTTTATCTCAGTTTGTTTGGAATAACCCCGCCCAAATGATATGCGTTTGCGTGAGATATCCCGCCCAAACGCACTTTGATCCAATTGAACCTTTTGACGTCAAGTTAACACAAAATTGAGTACAAACGCTTTAAAAAGGACGAAATATTTATGATCTGCCATCAATTTTTCTTTCTTTTAGGTTGGATATTTATCGTAAGCCAAACAAAGGACTTGATTTGTCTATGGAATTTCGCAATGTGGACTTTGGCATAGACCGTTCTTGCTGGCGCAAACTTGTAAAAACAAAAATTGTCTAACAACATCTGTGATACTCTCGAAGCACAAAGAAACCAAGACATCATAAAAATACGGTAAGGGAATCAAATATTTCGAAATTTGATAGTTTAAAGAGATTTCCTGGTTTTTAGTTGGTGAAACATATCATAAATTAAGTTGTCCGCTATTTTTAACATTTTTCAACGACGTGTAAAACAGAACTGGTGGAATTAGCACAGGCAGGTAATTTTCTAATCTTGTAATACCAAAGAATAGTTTCCGTGCAAGAAAACAGTGCATTTTGTTAGCGGTAGAGCATGTGAAGTAGTGGACTCGGAAATGGCCGACTCATCATTGATTAGCTAGGGTCATCGACTCCTCGATATACTTTGACTGCCAAAAATATGAATGAGAACATCTTCTACTGGCTTAGTGAGGGACCAGTGAGTAATATTTGAAAAGAATGTCTTAAAACAATTTTAACGCTTAAATTGCACATTATGTCTGCGTGTGACCTTTGACAGGGGACCGTTAGAATCGCACATGACCGCTCACGGAGAAATATCCCAGGCGAAATATTGGGGCGACTAGGGCAGCAGTCTCTCTTCTTTAGAGGTGCCTTCCTTCAAGCTTTGGTCCGTCGCTCGCTTTTTTGAGAGAGTGAGGGATGTCGGCCCTTCGACCACTTGTGTGACAGACCCCTGACCTTAAACAGATTTTAAGCGCAGTAATTAATCGGCGCACAAGGAAACCGCCAAAAGATCGAATTTTTGGTTCCAACAAGCTAAAAAAGGAGCAACCAAAAGGATTGTTAAACTTTTAAAACTTGTCACTGAGTTAGAAATTGACCTTTTGTAAGGGTGATTGGAAGACGAACGTTCTTTTCCTCGCTTTTCTGATTGCCTATATGGCCGATTCTCACTGAGTGCACCCACGAGAAGACGAATACGGGAATTATCTGCATAAAATATGACTTTATAAGACACTTGCAGGCCTGCTGGGGAATACGCAGTGTACGGAATGTTTGCATTTTGTTGCAAATGCCGAGAAAATTTAGGTCTTTTTATAGGCTGCATACAGCCTTTTTCTCGACCAATTATCTCGAAAGACAGCGAATTCGTGAGACACTAAATGAACAGGGAGTGAGTACTCTTGCTCAATTCTCTCGTGCACGTAAGTCTTCCTGAGTTGGTCAAAACTCGAGAGAACTTAGCTGCTTTGCAGCTCACTAAGGTTCGCAAAATTTAAGGTAAGTTTGCAAAAAAGGGAACTGCTTCGATGCCGTTTGCAATGAAACGGTGGGGTTTTACCAGGCCCGCGCGAATGGACACATAAAATGAACAGTCAATAATGACCACAACAACATGTCTGATTGTGAGGGACGCGCAGTTTCGTGTGCTAACTGAAATAAGGCACGGTCTTTTCACAAGGGTCTTTGAATAGAGATCAGGGGGAGACTTCATTAGTGACAAATTGTTGATAGGCAATCCTAATGAAATCAAATCCAATTTGTAGACCAAATTTATAAGCTAATTGCGGTTATCATGCTGGGAAAGCAAGGTCAGGGCTATGCCGCATTTGTGGAACTTGGAATTTATATGATAAACCGAAACCGCGAGCTTCTAAGGACTTTTTTTAAAAATGCTAACTCACGGCATACTGCCGCTAACGCTACTCTTTGCGCTGCATCTAAATATGATTCTCCTGGCATTTGACGATTATTCTTTTGAAACACGAATTACGTGCAATACTGGCCGAAATCACACAAAGTATTAAATGATCAAGCGTCTTTCTTTTTCACGAAGCCTCTTTCTCCTAATTTGGAATTTAATGAAGGAATGCTTTGTGGTCATTTTCGAGGAACACTTGCAGCAACATACTAATCTAGCTCACATGGTCTTTGTTCTCGAGGTTTAGATCAATTGGCGACAATTATGGCATGATTAAAAGCTTTTATTCAGACTCAAAATCTATATTCATCAACAAAAATGACAGCAGAGGTCAAGTTTACAACGTATGTATGTCTTTCCAAGCCTTGCTTCATAAACGGAAAGATAAATCTACATTTCCAGGTATGTACTGAGTGAATTGTGCTGTTCAGAGTTGTATCAATCAACGCTCAACCTGAAGCATAAGATTAGCTTTCAATTTCGTGTTGTGTGTCTTATCATAAAATCATTGAATAAGTGTTAACTCAACGTGAATGCGATACAAGCAGGAACTGAAGGTAAATACTAAAAGCAGCAACCATGCCATAAGCTACAATCTTGGACATTTCAGATATTGATTGGTGGGGAAAGGGAGGTTACTTTTTAAAACTATTCTGTCCAAGATGGCAGCAAACTTCATTCCACTCTCTTCCCTTGAGAACCGAAGTGCTTCTCGAGGGAGGAAGAGAGAGGACCCTGACAGCGAGGTTGGGTTGGAGCTTGTTCGCTCGCCCCAATCCCTTAGTCTTCGATCCCGTGACAATTAACGCGTCGACAGCCAACAAGCCTGATACTCACGCTAAGGTAAAAAGTCAAAGCAAATGCCTCTGAATAAACTAATAAAGGGGATTTTTGCGTACTACGAAAGCCCCTACATTGCTCATTATAGCAAGAGCCGACAACAAAAACGTTTTTGGGACAAATATATTGTCGAGGGACGCGATGTGGTGGCACGGGCATGGTTGGAAAAACACTGGAGTGTTCCTTTGCAAGAGTCGACCCTACGAACTTGCGATTACCAGGTCGGATGCTCTACCATTGGACAATAGTAGAATGGTAGGAGCGCACATCTTTAAAAACAAGTGTATTTCCGCATTTCTCGGTCGACTAGGCGGCCTTTTAAACGTCGTAAAATCTCAATAAATTAATAAATAAATTGAAATTAGCTGTGAGGCCTTCACCGGAAGGCGTTTCCAACACTAAATCCATATTATCAAACGGACTAGAAAGCCTCTCCAGGAGCACAGGAAAGACGCAACACGCAGATCTTTAAAAAGAATGAGCTACACAGCAGGTCTAACGCTTACACAATGCTCTCCTCACCCTTCTAGCAGAGCCTTTGTTAACTCGACGAGAAAGAAATCGTTTATTGAGTATGCACAAGCCGTTGTTTGGAGACAGTTTCAAACCCAGGCCAAGTCTCGATCGCACTCCAAGACGCCATGTTGATTTTCGTACTAAAGGCTCGATTTTGACCTTGGCCTTATCAACAATATGATGCGGGCGTTGCCTAAACCGGTTTGACCGGAGTGACTCGCCCAGAAACGTGGGCTGTGGCGACTTAAAAGACTTGACACGTTTCTGCAGAGCCTCTCTTTCTCGCCCTCTGGTGAGTTTTAGAGAGGTTATGCTCGCAGGGAGCGCTCTCCTCTAAAAGATGGTAATAAGGAAAAGCAGATCTTGCAGACACTCAAATATCGATCCATGATTTATTAGTTTTGACCGAATGAACGCCCTAGATCCTCCCCGCCCCCTCCTCCACATCTACATCTACGTGTTCCAGCACTCGGCAAAGTCCCTTTTTGACTTGTGGCTGTTTCTGCTTAGGTGGCCTCATACACCACAAGCCTTTTCAGAGACATCACCGCCAAGCTGGCCACTTCTTCTGGAGAGAACAGGACAGCGCTAGCCACAACACCGGGGATTTTATCCCCAACTCTTCTCGAATAGTGCTTGGGTTTTTTGACGTCCCACAGGGAACTTATGAACATAGACGATATTTGTGAGACGGGACCTAGCTACGGTTTATAGTTCTTATCCATCCACAGGATTACTCTTTGCCTCTCAATATTCAGTGAAATGTTCTCATGCGGACCATAAGGGTAAAGTAGGGTGGATAATGTACCTTATGGGCAGCCCCGATCGTGACCTCGGTCGATATTTTATGGACTCCAAAACAAAAATAGCATATTTTCCTAGTGTTTTTCTCCCTAAAAGAGCACCCTAACTTATTTTATGTGAACTTCATGGCACTTTCATAAAGAAACAATTGAGACAGAGATTACAAAAAACCTTGCATTCGCTCAGTGCTATTACTAATAAATTAAACGAAAACTTAGTAACAGCATATTATGATTATCAACGCAGCCTTCTCGGATGAACGAACTAACTCTCTCTAATAGAAATGTTAGTTTTAAGTGCAATGAAACGCCTTCACGTAAACTCTTAAGAATCAACGTCATTTCGAAGAGGATGCAACTGACTTCCGAGACCTTCCACTTAACGTTACAAATTACAAATTAAAGCGACCAATATATTCGACTACTTCCTCGATCAAGTATCGTTTGACCTCCTACGGTCAGGCTTAGTTCAGCACTACTGAAGCAGCATGAACTGAAATAGCGCTGTAGTTTAACTCCTCAAGAGGAAGAACAATTCTATTTTGGCCCTTTTCGAGAATCAACCCCAAATATCATCAAGTTAAATCTGAGTTGTTGTACCGCATTTAAACGTGTATGTAATTTACATAATGACATCGAAAGGCGCACTACAAGTTAATAGCTCGTAATTGCTGAACCAATATTTCTACAAATGAAAAAGATAAATCTCTGTAGGCGGATCTTTTAATATGATCCGAAATTGTCTTCTCAATTTTCTTTAAGGATAGTGGCCGAACTCGAAAACATTTGTGTCAACTTTTCCCACGATTATATGTAAAGTTAGTAAAGCAAATGAAAAGGGAATCGCACGCGTGTAGGGAGAAGATTAATGAGAAAAAAAAATACATTTTTACGCGACCAATAGATTAAGAACCTAGTTTACCTTTCATTGTAACGAAAATGAGACATTGGGAGATGGACAAAGTCGCGTGGGGCGACATTTTGATGATGGACATCGACTTCTTCTTCAGCTCACTATCTAGTACTTCACCCATTGCGAGCTTTTTGTGCGACTTTAACACACACACAAAAAACAGTTGCATGCACATGATGCTGAAATCCTTCCGAGCAAGCCTTTAATTTTGTTTTCTGGCTTCAGTGTCATTTTCGCTGTATTTTCCAACCTCTGGATTCTTCCTAGTCTCTCTTTCTTTCTCGCCTTTTTTCAGCTGCGTTCTTTTTTCTTTTAATAGTCCTAATCGATTTCGATCCCTTTATTTGTTTTTAACTTCAGTGAATCTGTAAGCAATAGTTTTTTTATGTAACTCGATCAACAAAATAATATTCAGCCGGTCCCACATTAAATTTTACTGTACTGTTTCCCTGAACATTTTAAGGTGACGGCCGAATAAAAATACTCTCACAATAATCACCACCAATGTTATTAGGTGCCGATTTACGCCATTTTGTTGTAAACGGAGATCGTAAACACAGCATCATGTCGTCGGAATGCACTTCAATACGTAACAACAACAAGGAAAAAAAATATCTGAACACGGAACTTTATATGCTTCATTGAATTAGCTGGCGTTTAAGCTATGACATGATGTATAGTTAAATTTCGACGTCAAAAGTGACTTCCAAGGTGAAGTACGTCTATGGTGATACATCCCTTGCAACATCAAATATTGAAACTGGATTTCGTCTTCGTTGGGTCGTCAACTTTAGAACATGCCCGGCACATAATGGGCGCAAGTTAGGCCCTGTCTAACGGTATCAGAACATTTTCTTCCAATATTAACTTTGCATCAACACACAATGATGGCTCATGGGCAAACATTTGTGCAACAACAAAACAAAAAATTTCTTTTCTGCTATGACAAATATTCGGTGCACTGCAGCGTCTGCTAAAAGAGAACCGGAAACTGCTTTCTGATTGGTTCTCACAAGCAATAGTTCGTCTTTTTCTTCTTTTGCTTTTGGTGTTCGAGTTTCTTGATGTAAGATGAAAATCCATTGTTTGGTTGCGGCCTTTTGTGATGGCAGGCACGTTTCGTGTTACACCTTTGAGAGCTTCTAGCTGTTCGATTCACAAAGGATCAATTTGTAAAGTGTGCCATGACACATAAGTTTAACTCTATTGTAGTTCTACAATCATGATGTTGGAGAAACTTCTAAGGAATCAGACGTGCAAAAAAACTCGAACTCTCTTGAACATTTAAAGAAGTTCTGTGCTCTTCTGTTAAACTAAGAAAAGCGTAATTTGAACCGTCTAAACGTAGCTGAAAAGGTTTCCAAGATCCTGAGGCGATGACGTCAATGCTCCACCCCTGGCAACTGCGCTGGAGCGCCGTTTTGGCGCCATATCTTGTGCGCCGTGCAGGGACAATAAAAGAAGGCGGAAAATCCCACAGCAGGCGTCTTGAACCAAGAATGCTCAGGTTAAAGAACATAATCAATAGTAACATTGATAAATGATGAAAATAGCAATTATGATGCCATACTCAGAACACGTAGGAACAAATTGGCCGCCAGCTAATCACGTACTCAGTGGGATTTAAATGTCCGTATCGAAAAAAATGCCAGTCAGTTCCCTTTTTTTCTGTTTGATACACGTATTGCCGTCACCGGCTGATCTTTTTTTGTCACAAGAAGATACTGTCTCAATTTAGTGGGTGAGTAGACATTTAACAGTATTACAAATTATGAAGTCAGGTTTTCACTAGAAAGGATTCTAATTTCGGATGCGCAATCAATTTTTTACGTGTAAGGGTCTTTGAATGAAGACAGTCACTGGGACCGTTCTTATCGCCGGATCGAAATTGCATCCGGCCAAATCATGGCGGCAAATTTAGCTACGAATGCGGCGATCAGTCAGTGATTTATATTAACAAGAGCAAATGTTAGGAAAGGGTGAGCATTTGAGGACACAGACATAAGAATTGAAAAATTAAAAATACAGCAATTGTTCGGTGTACGCTTTAAAGCAACTCGTGCTGAAAAGGAATCAAGACCATCAGCTGAAACAATGTTTGAATTTTTTTTGTTTCAAACGACAATTTTAAAAATTTTGTGCCCTTGAGCTGCTTTCTTAAATAAGCCTAGCCGTATAATTAAAAACTAAAACGTTGAACATTCAAATTGCTAATATTAACACAGTTTAACAATGGCGTTGTTGTCTCCTTGGTGATGTGACGAGTCGAGGCAACGGTTTCAGAGAATCCAACAAAGCCTGGGAACATCACAAGAAACGACTCAAATCATCGAATACGCTCCGCACTACGAGAAGACTATGTTTCAAATACGTTCGGATGATTTTTGTGGCCGATTTAGAGAAGTAAAGCGTGCTGGAATACACGTTGCTGTGGCAACTGAACGCGTTGAAAAACCGTTCATTGTGTGGCAAACTCATCAACGGCTTAATGTCTTACCTATTATCAAATGTCTTCTGTGATGACCGTAATTATGACTCAGTTTGGAATTCGGAAATATTAATAATATCAGCCAGTCTTGCTTGTAAATGGAATAATCAACTTGAGTTTTGTGCTGTCCTGTAAGTACTACGGGCTGCAGGAATATTGTCAACAATTTTTTACCTAAGCCGCTAAATTTTATGCAGGAATTATAGATTTGTGCCATTATAAGCATGGATTAAACCACAACTCAAGCAATATTTTAATTAACCCTAGATGTGCCAGAGTATTTGGATTAATATCAATATCACCTAGCTGCTCTGAGGCAAGTTCGCCGTCACAGTATAAATTAGATGAAGTCTTAATTTCAAAGACGTAGGGGGCGCGACAAAATATTGCCAAAGCAGAATCTCATTATTTCCGGTTTTCCACAACGAAAAAATTCTAAACTTTAAAAAGAAGAGAGCCTTCGATAATCGAGTCATAACAAAAAGCCTACATAACATTGAAAATATTTGAGTTCTTGTAGAAATATTAAGACTTACCTTTCTTTATAGATTAATTGTTTTTGTTTTTTTTATCGAGAAAACATGTAACATTGTAAGTTATCCTCGCTTCTATCTTTCGCCTACAACCCGCACTTCAGGATATACATTTATTTTATACGGAAACATGTAACTTCTGAAATGATGCAGCGGATAAAATCACGATGAAATGTAAGCGTTCACCAGGTTGGTCTCCAGGAACGGCTACAGTCTCTCTTTCAGTGGATGTGAGGCTGTAAACAAAAAGATCGTTCTACGCGGGTTGTTTCCGAGGCAGTCTACATTTTAACCCTGAACTAGGAACGCATTCATATGCTCTTCCCCGCTCTATCTCGTTGGCAAGAATTGGTTTTATAAGGCAAAAGAAACTTCGGATTACTTCACGGCATGTATCAAAACTTTGTTTGGCCATTTTGGCATTTTTAGTTCGAGTTCCTGCCGGCATTTGGAAATGACAAGGTTAAACGACTTAACTCTTGAGCGTTTGAAAAACATGTCAAGCGGTGATAGAATTAAGTAGTTTAGCGCCTTCATGTCTGGCTTGCAGAGCGCTTCAAACAAGGGGGGTTATTTGAATGATCTGTTTTTATCCGCAATCTCACGAAGCCACGTTTCCTCGTATTGTTAAGCGTGTCATTGTTGTCACATCCCATGTTGAAATAGCCCCCGCAATTGTTCAACGTCGTCAGCGTTCTCGGCTTGACATGTGCGGGTAAGTGAAGAGATATTGTCATCGCGGGTTTGGTACCGCACAAAGGCCACTTATCCATGTCGTTCGAATAACCGCGTCTTCTGTAAAAAGACCCAAGGGGTTTAAGTACTTATAAAGCTGCCAAATTCCCGCGAAGAACTAATGGGACTTAGAATAGGAAAATAGCCGCTTGACAAATCGGAAGAGAACTCTTTTGTGTTTGTGTCGCCCGAGGCCATATCGGGGAATCAAGCAGTCTTTACAGATTCCGTTTAAAACGCTACATCTTAATGATAATCACATCACTCTTTTCAACTTGCGAGTAGGGAGCACGCGTCATATTCCGCGAAGTTCTAGAGGCTACTCCTTCATCGTAGTCGACCAAATGAATACTTTGAAGTAAATTATGTCTAAAGAAGGCCCACTGAAGATGAAAAAATGACCGTAACATTGCTACATCTTGGTTTTAATCTTTTCGTGCGAAATAGTTAATCCTACCATTAACAAAATGCATTTCACGATTTTCGTTAAGCAGTTCTTTTGTCTATTTGCATTTCGCTTTCTTTGAAAACAAAAATGAAAAAAACTGGAGCCTGTCACCCTGACACTATTTCTGAAAAACCAAGGTAAAAAAGATCGGAGGAAAGGTGTAATATTTGAGCCGATATAGAAGGTACGTACAGGAGAATCCGTAAATACCGAAAATGCGGATTTCAATACCACTCGTATTTGAGAATTGAGAAATGTAAAATTTATAACATCTATCATCACTCGTAATACCATCTGCAAGACAAACCGGCAAACAAGGCGCTCGCTTTTTAGATAAAGATCATTAGTCACATACTAAGTATCTATAAGACAAAAATTTCCGATGCATTATTCGTTAGTCTTTAGAAACTGGCTTGCCGTTGAGGTTATTCTTGGGTTAAAAGGGACCCAGGCTGATATCGGATCGGAAGTGAGAATGGAAAACCTAGTCATGTTGTCTGAAGATCATGTGCTGAATGTAAGATGGATTTTCCAGAGGGTGTTGATGTGTTTGGATCAAACGTGTTTTGGTCAAAACGATAATACTCGCCTTATCACCCTCACCCAGCCAAAGAAGGATTTTGGCCTTGGGAAATTCAAACTTAAAAAAAAAAGATGAGTTCGTCCAACGTTGTGAACATTCAATCAAGACCCATGAAATTCGGAACATTTTGAGGTTTTATTTGTTTTTGGGCTGACATTTCTTCACAAATTAAAAAGATTAAAAAAAAGGATAATAATAATAATGATAATAATTTAACCCACACGTGAAAACAGATGAGTCAAGATCAAAATTAATTCAAACGATTTCACAAATATTGGCTAAAACTATATCAGGATATGTCATACAGGGGATGTTGCTTTAGCCCACACGTTGCAATTCATCTAAATACTTGTCAAAGCTGCTTGAACTAAAATAAGTCCACTCTTATTCCAAGATAAACAGACTTGACTAAAAATGAAGCTATTGAATGATCTTGCCACCAGAGAATTCCGAAAAAATAATTCGGATTAGTTATGAAAGCCACTAAGTGACTATAGGATGCTAAAATCAGCCGCCAAAAATCCATGAACAAAATATTTTTTAAACCGAAAATAGTTGTGCAGTAATCTTTTTTAGTTTGACCCTCTGGTTTGACGATAATGCCCTGCCTAGTCAGTTATGGTATCATGACACAAAATCATTCAGGTTGTTGGCAAATTCGTTCCAATAAGTGTCAGTGTAGCAAAAATTCGTTTGCAATTGCTTTATTGGTTAGCTAAAAAATCTTCTTGCTCGTTTTTTGAAACCTTAATCATATGCTTTTAGTCGCAAAACTTTGCCTTGTATAATATACCTCTTCGGGGCGATTTAGACATACCGTAGTATAGTCTCTCTTTTTTTCCTCAACTGTTGCTGTTTTGTTTTCCACCGAGGAAGATTTGACCATCCAAGATCAGTAGAAGCATACTTTCCAAAAATGAAATATATGTTTTTATATTTCTGCACTCCACATAAAAAAAATGCTAAGCAACGCGTGTTTTTGTAGTACAAAGTCAAATTTCGTTTCTCAAGAAATAGGTAACACCGATTTAACAGTTCGTCGATTTTAAACAGTGACTGACAACCAATAAACTTGCTTTGGATGAAAAAAAAATTCTATTTAGGTGGAAAACTGTAGCTAAAAATACAGAACAAGTCTTCTGTGAGTTTCCGGGCAGGGTCTAATATCAGCGTTTATTGTTCAATCCTACAATCCGACAAATCCCGATGTATACCTCGCGTTAATACACCGTAAAAGTAACATATGTGTTTATACTCAAAGGAGTCAGTTTATAAAAGTAAAGAGCCAGCGGCCAGGCTATTGCACAAAATGAATCCTTTGTAACTGTCTACTTCGAAAAAGACAAAATGTTAGGATATCTTTTCCAGGTTTTTCTGAAAGACTTATATTCGCACAGGAACACCCAACCGTGACCTGCACTTAATTGGGCATAAAACAGCGTAAGACATACCAAGCTTCATTAATATCAACAGTTGTTAAGGTTTTCAATTCAGACAGTCATTTCATTACAAAGATTGTCAACATTGCATGGGTAAAATGGGCAAAGAAAAAACACTGCTGAAAGTCCAAACTATAGCCGCAAAGAAGGTGAGAGCCTTTAAAATTATCTTGGTTTCCAGCCCCTGAAAACTTCGAGGTTGAGAAAACACTTTTTAGCATTCTGTCTGCGGTGGAACCAACTGAATGGGGAAGAAAAGTTGTTTTTCATATTCTCACTTGTTTACCTTAACGCCTCACTTGTCACCGCGTTTAGAAAATGCACCTCTAAAGAACCATGTACCAAACAAATGAACCTGTATAACTAAACCTGGGAGCAAAAAACTTAACAACTGTAAATTTAAAGGGACATAGCTAAGCAACTTGCTGTGAAAATTGACATTTCCGTCTAATATCTTGCGTGAAATTGAAAGTCCCTGAATTCTAATGCAACGAAAAGCAACAAAACGTACATCGAGAATAAAGCGGCAATTCTGTGTCGGATTTTCACGTAATTCGATGTTTCCAACTCATTTCGATTTTCCGCATTCACCAAACGAAATACCAAAGCTACAGTAGCTTTGTAAAATAAATAAAATAACACCGGAAATTTTGGGAAATTTTTTGGCAAGTTTGCTGGAAGGTCTCGATTCAACAACAGCGTTCGTTGGTTTCCGGATCCATAAAAACGTGCGATATTTATTTTTTATGTGCAAAATATTGAAACAACTTGTTTGCGAAGAACAACAAACGAAATGTATGATAGATTATTATAATAAAAAAAGTCGTTTAAGTTGCGATTTTGCATTATTTTGATCTAAAATGGAGTCGGACCTGTAAACCAACTTGTAGGTTTTAAAAAAGGACAAAGTAGACAAAGTACCTGTCTAAGTTATCTCTTGAATTGAGGGGTCGATTAAGCGAAGATTTTTTTATCGTTTGATTGTCACTCGCAGAGTAAATCTGTGTTCAACGCGGGGTGGCCAATATTTGAGCCATCACATCCCTGAATACTTAAAATACTGCAAATTCAACATAAGCTATCAGATGGACCCCCTTCATTGGACCTCCATTGTTGATGGCGACACAGTGTCTCCGCATCACAAAACAGACTTGCTCCCCACAATGCCTAATCGCTACCTCATAAGCCATCGGCGACAGATTGTCGGCTGGCTTCCGGTCACAAACTTCGGCTATTTTGGATAAATTTGCGCAAAACGATTCCACTTTTTCACAATTCTCCTAATACTCTTTTCACACCACGCGTCTATTTCGATTTCACCGCAGAGCGAAATCGCAAACCAACCTTCTCGGACGCTGGTAAACAAATATATGCTTGAAACACCGGGTTATTAAAATTTGAATGCATCTACGGCGGTTCATTGTTGTCCTGGCGCCAGTGAGCCGTCCATAAAAAAGCCCCACAAGTCTCCCGGGGCGATTAAATGGCATAAATTACAACTAAGCTGTCACACAATAGCCTATCTCAAGCGATAATTCCCTGATATCAATCGTTTCTCCGTCTTTGCTATATTTGAAAAAAATAGTGCCGACTTTTCGCTGTATCCTTGCTTACCACGTTTTCTTTGTCGTCGCCAGCTTTTTGCCTTATAGGTTTTTCCTGTATCGCGCTTTTCGTTGACGTAACGTCCGCAGGGACATTTCTATTAATTTAATTATGCGTTTAATAATAGAGATATGTCAATCATCGCATTGGATTGCAGCACGTGCCGGGAGATCGCAGACTGCCCGTCGCCAACTCCGGCGGTTTATCTTATTCCTTGCGTCAAGGAGGTGCCTTTCTCTTGGCCAAGACAAACCTTAAGTAAACCTTGCATCGCACGAGTGTATCAAAAGATGAACTTACCAGAAGCTGGTCTTTCGGAGCGTTTTTGAAAAAGGGCCTGAAACACACATTAAAATCGTATAAGATTATTCCCCCCTACCTGAGCAATAAGGAATACAAACACAAGCGAAAACAGTAGCCGGCGAAATCCCTAGGGAGAGGACCTGCTTTCAGCTGCCAAGCGTGGTAAGGAGAATTAAGCAGTTTATCCGTGCATCTTCAGTGATGCGATTTAACGGGTAACGGCAGGGTAATGTGAACTTTTTGTCTTATGTTTTCTTCGTTCCGCTCACATAGATTTTCCCGGACCTGAGAAGGACAACTAAATACATTACAGTGGCAGCTTGGAGTGAAGAGTACGAAAAACGAGTTTATTTTGACGGCGCCAGTTATCTCGCAACTCATTGAATCAAATCGCAGGGGTTATCTTCGTGGGGAGTCCTTATTCTCAACACTACAGACTCTGTTTATACTTCAGACAGTGGTGTATGCTAACGAGCTACGTTCATTTGCTACGATGGCTAGCCAGAGGAAACGTCAAAGAAGTAACTCTCCGTGTAGACAAGCTACAAAGTTTCCAAAACTTCTCACGGAACAACAACAAAACAGACCTTTATCTCTGTTGGATTTGAGTGCAAAATGCGTTGCTGCGAATATTCCTTTTCAACACATAGAAGAACATAGTTCCCCGATTCCTGAACCGGTGCAACTGAAGATAGTGTACTGGTCTTTCCCAAGACATGCAAGGGATATTTGTATGTATTCGTCTCTACATGCCACATCGTCACAAAACGAAGCTAAACGTCTACCTTTTCAAAGAGGACTGGCTCTTCTAGAACAAAATGCTATCAAGGATGTTCTTCAAGTTGGTAAGTGAATTTATATCATTGCTGTACCAAACGTTTATCCCCACCGGCTCCACTGTCCGTCTTTGGAGCGTGAAAAATTATTGAATTGACAAAAAAAGTCTCCGATAATCCTTAATATTTTGAAATATTTTACGAAAGACGATTTCTTAATCCTATAGAATAGAAATTGCGGGCATTCGTGTTTAATTTCATGTGTTTTTTCGCCCTACAGTGAGATAGCGCCAGCCTGTCTACCTCTCGCTTCTCAGGATAGCATCAACCCACGGTGTCTATTTACCTCCAGCTTAGCACCAAACCTCAAAAAAATTCCGCACCAAAATGCCGTATTCTTTATCTGTTTTGGCTTTAAGACTTTGAGAAAGTTTTTATTTTATTATTTGTAATAAATTCTTTAAAATCTGCCGCCAATTTAATGTTACAGTCACAGAAAGTAACTTGAACCAGCAGCAACAGATTTGTGTAAATCCCACCTCTTTCATTGTTGCTAGTAGAACTCAGTGCCTTAAAACTTGTTGCAGGTTAATCAAAGGTAACTACGTTGCTTTTCGGATGAAACAATTTTTACGAAATTTCATACCTTTGGTGCTTACAGCTCCTATATATATATTTTATTTTTGCCTTTTAAATTTTCTATCGCTAATTCCGTAATGTAGCTTGCTTTTCTCAAATCTCTCCTTTCTGGTATTAAAACTTGCTCTAGGGCAACTGGCCACTTCACAGTGTTCTCGTACCTTTCAGAGCTTTACGGTACGAAAGGTAGCATTTGTTTTCAGATATGTCGGCTTTTTCCCCTATCTAAATGGATCTTAAACACCAATATTTTGCTTCGTTTGTGTCACAAAAAAGCGTACCAAAGTTTGCATAACTCATTATACACTAAATCGCACGCTTATTGAAAACTGATTGAATTTTGCTTCTAAGACTCTTAATCTCGCCGAGGCCTATGATTTTAGAAATTGGCTTGGTCTTAATAAGTTTGATTCCAGATCTTTCGGATATCGATCTTTAACCCTGGAGGATCAACAGTAAACTTAATTGAGATTGAACTTGCTTTCTAGATTTGGGGCTCTTGGGACGATATTTGGGCAAATTCCCCATTTTTCTCCTGGAAACATTTCATCCCATCTCCATTTTCATGCCCTTCCGCAAACTATTATTTTGTTAAATACTTTAATATAAACGCTGAAACAAATCATATCTTTTGTTATCACATAAAATCCTGACGATTTAAATCACACCAAAACTGGCGTTCTCTAAATGTTACTACAGAGCTTACTTTTTTGCGAAATTTAAGGCATTCATCACGAAAGTTTTCAGTTAATTTATGACTTTATCTAAATTGCAAACAAAGTATTTATTTATTTTGGCCTTTGTAAAGAGTGAGAGACTACTCGAGTAAATAGGTTATATCTTAACAGACGAGGGGTCTCTTCCAAATGAATTTTTCTAACCTAGAGTAAATTCATTTACTTCTTTGGTCTTTCAAGATTCTTTCACACTTTTTTGACGCTGACAAATAAATCCCTTTATGCTAAATTCACCACATCGTACCATAAGCCGACTTGTTTTACTGAGGAAGCCTTTGACGTTACAATTGGTTTTTTCACACCTGATACTTCAGAAGAACCCTACATGTTTGTCACTTTATCATTGCATTTCAGCTTTTTGCGGCCCGAATGCGTAGATGTAAGAGGATTAAGAAATAAAAATGGCCTCTATTTTCTTCAGAAACGCCCAAGCGGTCCGCAGTGACTAATTTAAAAATATTGTTTTAAAGTCCTGCGAATTTTGGTTGATTCTAATTTTTTTGCCTCCCTTCTGAAACGAATTCGTTGTGCTACCTTTTTCAAAGTATATGCTTAAAACCTCACGTAAATGTGTCCATAAGTCATAAATTAAAAGAACTCAGGGGCCGACAACTAATACATGGAGAACTGAACGAAAAGGAGTTCTCTTTGTCTTTAAAATAAATTGTAGTTAAGTTTTTCAAACATTTTGAACTTCTAAGTTCTTTCAGTTACCCATGCGGGAACGCTGGAATTGTCTGCACCGAATTCTAAAACATCAAGTACACCATTATCAAACCTTTAAAACCATTAGACGAGATGGCGCTGAAACACTTCGGCACTCAAAATATTCCGGCAGTCACGAACATAACCAAGCTCTTAATACATTTTTTGTCGCCAGGGGCTAAAATTGCGGTGGATATGGTCTGTAAAAAGAGAAACAAAAAGACTTGCTGGCGGGAATAAATAGCGCCATCTGTCTGTAATGACGGGGCTAAGTTTTAAAAGGGTTCAAAACCCATCGTATTGATTGCTGTTTAACGATTAAAGGCCAAGGACAAAGAAAAAAGCCCGCAGGAATAACAAAATTCATCAGTTCAAATGAACAAGGCTTGATTCTATATTAGGAAAAAGTTATCACACCGACACTGACGCATTGATCAGTTATAAAAGGCGTGGTTTATTGACTCAAATTCCGGGAAAGTATCAAACTCGGCTTGCCTGGAACTATGCTGACCAAATGAACTTACTTCTTATTTATATTTCCAGGTTTTCAACTCAGTGGCAAGGTGGTGGAGAAAGGAGATAGTAAATATGGTAGACATGAAGAACAGTACAATGTTTCTGTTGGATTTGATAGATGCAAGATCACGGAAGTTTCCTGCACATGCGGGAACAAAGACATTTTATGGTGCGCTCACGTGGTAGCCCTTTCACTGTTCCGAATTCGAAATCCAGAGAAAGTTACTCTACGCGTTCCAATCTCAGAGACTTTACTTCAAATGAGCCGCGAACAGCTCCAAAAACTTTTGCAGTATCTCATAACCGAGCACCACACCGAAGTTTTGCCGACTGCTCAACGACTGGCCGACGAGATTTTGCTCAAGACTTCAGAGATTAACCGCCTTAACGGCGCTCCGGATCCTACTGCAGGCGCAAGCGTGGAAGATGAAAGTTGCTGGCACTTAGATGCAGAACAAGTCAGACAACAAGTTAGAAATTATCTGTCTCAAGGTGGATATTACGGTAGCGGGAAACACCTACTGTCCATGTTTGCCAAGGTAAGAGAACTATAAACAAAACAAAAAAAAAACAAACAAACAAAAAAACAAGCAAAGCACGAACAACATACATTATATATTCAACGATGGAAACTTTGTGAAGGCTTTACACGGTACGATTTGTCGGCCGGTTTTGTATAAAACGTGTAATTTTTCCTCCAAAGATCTTCCCGTAGTCCTTTGAGTATACGCCATTTTCAACGCTTTAATTTTTTAAGTATTTGTGCGCATTACCCACTTGCATACCCTTTGCCTTAGAAAAAAAATATGTTGCAGTGCATCAGATTTTTTGAATCGGACCGATCTTCATTCCCATGAATCCGTCGTTGTTCGGCTGTCAAAATACACGCAGGATTTGCGCTGCGACGCCGTCGGGCCTATAAATCCGGCCGACAAATCGTACCGTGTTTCTTCAATTTCGGATTGAAAGCAAAGCCGACTCATGAAAATTTTATCGAACTGCAATCTGCTGCTATACAGATGACAGGAATACAACTGAAGTTTTAAGTAAAGAACCTTCTTGAAACCCCTAAGTGTCACTTATAGAAAGTAGAGATATCACGGAAAATACTTAAGGAAAAGTTACATTTCAAGGTTGATATTTGCCACGGACAGATATCAGATGTTTATACTCAAGATTGCAAAATCTCGTTTCGGATTACTTTGAAAACGTATCGAAGTTATAAATCATTGAATAAGTAAAAAAAATTGTCACTATGTTTAAAACCACAATTGACGGAAAATTTGAAAAGGAATACGCTAGTTTTTTGCAAAGTTGTAATGTTCTATTCACCGCTTCTTCCTCAGGTCCGCGAAATGCTTCGTGTTCATGACAACAATGGTTCACGCATGCTCAAACTCATTACAGAGCAATTCTTAGCCGACCCAAGACTCCAAATATGGAAAGAACAGGGAACCTCTATGAACGACAAATGCCGCCAACTCTGGGATCAGCTCGGTGCTTTGTGGGTGTGCGTCGTTTTGAACCCAGACAGTACTCGTGCGGAAAAAGCCGCATGGAAATTGCAATTAGAGACCTGGAGCCAACAAGAAGTTTGTCCATTAGAGAACCCGGATATCCAAGGGGAGGACGATGGTGAAGATGTAGCGGACGAGACGTGTCATCGACTTACTGTGTTTTCCAGAGCCGTGCAGGCATGTGACTTAAGCTGGGATGACAAGACGCTGAAAAGCATCATTGGACGCGCTGACCAGGATATAAACAATGAACATCTAACATGGAAAGGTGAGATAATGAACGTGGGGGTGGGGGGGGGGGGGGAGGAGGTCAAACGTGAAATGCAAGTAAATATTCTACCGTACTGAATGGTATAGGCTATGGAACTTGGCCAGAGAGGGGGATATAAGCAAGGATTTGAGCAGACTTAGCGAGGAAAAAAGAGAACTTACATAAACTAAACCACCCTTATTTTTCTTCTGCAGAGGAGGTTCCCATGGCCGCTGCCCGAGTCGATGCCTTGAGGGCTCATGGCTACCCTCAAGAGGGTTTGCGACTGGCTGTTGCCGTAGCACGTGGTATGAAGGAAGAGCAGTTGTACAAGGTCCACGAGATGGAGAGCTTATTGGATAGTTGTGATGAGGTGGACATGGATGATAAACTATGCCACACAAGCTCGGAGAAAGACGAATATATCGAGGGTTGGATTGGACACCAATTGGAACCTATTGTAATATTATACGATACGTTAATTGAAGAAGCTCTTGGTCCACTGGACAACGATTTTGAACAAAATGATGACGGGGATGCTCCACCTTCCGAGATGAAAACTTTCACAAAAGTTCCAATTCCAGTGTGCGGCACCGGAAATGAAACTAACTTGACTCTTGCTTTAGAAGTTGCACTAATGGGGCTGGGTCAGCAGCGAACTGTCCCCGTGGGATTTTATGCGCAAGACAAGGCTTGCCGACAAGAACAACACTTAATTGCGCAACTTAATCTTCTCGATTTGGATGACAATGTTCTCTTTAGTGTTCTGAAATCTCAAGCTGAACTTTTGCTAAAAGGCGGCCCGTTTAGTGGCCTGGGGCTTGGCGTGAAATCAAACAGTGTTCCAATGCACACCTTTGCACGTTTTCTGTTCAGCAATTTTGTGAACAAGGATTTGGACCTCGCTTTCAATATTGGCCTGCGTGCAATGCGTTTTCTACCATTACAAGATTTCTCCGAGGATATTGCGGATGAGGACATTCCTATCGTTGGACCTTACGGAAACACTAGATTGTACACATTAGGTCATTTACAATCACAGCAATGCGAGTTGGCATCGCGCCTACTCAATGCTGCCAAAGACTCCGCCGACCGTTTGTCAGCGGTTCTACATGCATCTCAACAGCACATACACTCGGCATCTCAACTCTTTCGTCTCGCACAGGAGGCGTTCAAACTGTCCAATGGCGACACACACGATTCACATAACACTGACTTACTCCACTTTGCTATGGAAATTGGACTTAAAGTATTGTGCATGACCCTTAACAGTGAAAATTGGCGGCGCCGTGAAATGGTTCAATGGCTAATTGAATGCGCTGTGGAAGTCGGTACATCTGCTCTTAGTCACGTCATGAAGAACTGGAGTTCGCTGTTCACGCCAACAGAGGCCACGTCTTTAGTGGCTACTACCGTAATGGCTCCTGCTACAGCTGTGCGTCTTAACCTTACGGTACTGGAGAAAGAAGCGCTTCTATGCTGCGCACGCGCGCTAGCTCTGCAGTGCGCCAGTCGTGATCCTCAGCGATGCTCTCTCTCGACCCTGACACTTTGTGAGAAAAATTCAGCCGCATTTGAGGCAGCATATCGACTTGTGGTAGAGTCAGCAGCGATTGTACCGCCTACTCAGCTGTTTGCGATCGCACGTTACATGGATTATCGTGGATACCCACAGAGAGCATTCAAACTTACCACCCTCGCAATGAAGCATTTCAATCTGGCTTACAATCAAGATAGTCACCCTTCAATTGGTGATATTCACTGGGCATGCGCTTTGTCGCAGGCTCTGGGACATAGCGAGCTGACACAGATCATACTGCTCATCATCAAAGCGGTGCATTGTCCGACAGTGCTCTCAGACCTGTTGTTCCGATGTACCTTTGCCCACGCCACCGCTGACCAGGCCCAGACTGGGCAATACTTTATTAAGGACAACTGTGCGCTTAGCTGTGATAAAGAGCCACTGAGCCAGCTTATGGAAGCCACCATTAACGCGTATGTGAACACTGTTCATAGCAGGCTGAACCATATCAGCCCAAAGCACTACATGGACTTTGTGTCCTTTTTAACAAGGGCGCGAGAGACGTTTCTATTAGCGTCGGATGGAAACGCCCGCTTTCTGGCGCTTATTAATAACATGAAAGTTTTGTACAAAGGCAAGAAAAAACTCATACAGATCGTCAAAGAGACTTTTGGATAAACGTTGAAAGATTACAAATTTGAATTATAAATTTTATTTATGAAAATTAGCTAACACATTTGAGCTAAAGGATATGAATAGATTATACGATGTTGATATAATAGGCGATGATGACATTGTGCATCGACATTTTAATATTTTATTTACGCAAACAAGAGCATCTCTTCATTGCATTTCGCCTCTAAACTTGGAAATATGAATTTGTTGCTTCGGAACGCTATTACCGTTTTAGGTAAAGAGGTTTCATTTCGAGTGGTTTAAATAAAAGATATTTTGTTTTAGAGATAAAAGTCGTGTTTTTGTTTGCTCTTTAGCCTGTTCATGTATTCTGAAGGTGAAGATTGGTGAAAATCGTCTCTTAAATGTAAAATTTTGCGAGTGAGCAAAACAGAAAAAAGAAAAAAGAAGAAAAGACTGGGGCTGGAAATTTTCCGGCCCCAGTCTTTCCCATTCTCAAGACTTTCCCGACTTACAGATATTTAAGAAAGAGCAAAAAATCCTTGGAATAGACCTGTGAACATGCTTAGGTAGAGTTAAAACCCTGAAAAAGTTGAGATGCGAATCAGTTTTGCTGAGGTTCGCACATCCCGCGAACGGGCTCTTCGTGTTAGGAGATGGTTTCTAAATGGACCAATTTGTCTTGTACGTATTGCTTTCCCATTTCAGACCACGTGATGTTACTCCAGGGAACAGTTTCTTTCAAATATCGTCTTATGCACGTGCATATATATGCAGAACTTATGAAAAAACAAAACGAACATTCACGTGGTCTGAAATGGGAAAACAAAACGTAAAGGCCAAAGCGGTCTATTAGAGGAGAGATCGCCTTGAAATGGCGGCATTTTCTCTATAGCAACTTGAACCTGTTACCAGGTTGAGCTTCACATCCTTTGGAAGATTGTATCGGACCCGCGCAAAAAAAATAAAAAAAATTATAGAGAGTTGAAATCTAATAGGCCAACAGAGAGAAGGAATGCTGACAAAAACAAGTAATCGACCCACCCTTAGCACTACCAGATTTGCATGCTCTTAGACTCCGTAGGAATTTTCAGGGAGAAAGCAGTGTTTAGTAAGGTTCAATTCCTTCAAATAAGCAACTTCCCTGTCCGGAAAATGGTCCCTTTTCAGTCGGTAACGCAAATGAAAGTGTCTTTTAAAAAAGTGAAAAATGTATCACATAAAGAGCAATGAATAATTGAAGCTGCAAGGTCCATAAATGGCGCTCAGTTATGTGTCAATATCACATCCTCACCTTGTACAGTTCTCTAATTAAATCCGAATTCGTCCAAAATGTAACATGCCAAGGTATCTCCCTAATTAAACAAAAAAATTGCAAGACCATTTACGACAGGGTTATTTGATCAGGCCAAGTCCTCGGATTAGCCTTAACAGGGAAGAGGGGTTAAGAGATTCTTTAAAAAAAAAAATTACAGCACAAGAACTGTAAAAGAAAAAAAATCGTGAATAAGTAAGCACGAGAAACCTATTCAAGCAAATCTAATTAGGAAGAACTTTACTAATAATAGTCTAAACAAAATTGTCTACACAGTGGTGTATTGGCACTAGTATACTTTTGCTAAAAAGGCTTATAACCTGATAGAATTGCTAATTTTCCATTCCCCACCCACCGTCTCTGAGTCGGGATTGATTAACCACGTATGTCATATCGTTGTGCTATTCCAGAGGCTTGAAAATGTGCACTCACATTTATTGATAAAAAAGTGAATATAGAAAACCAAACCCTAATTGGCTTACAAGGTATGAAACATAGAACAGAGAGAAGCCCTGGGTGGCAGGAAATGTGCTGCAAATAAATGCAGTACAGCAGCCGGTTTTCTGCACGATTTGTGGTGAATTGTTATGAGAGATACTGCCTGTGCCTGTGCTTTCGACAGAGGAGAAGGAAAATAATAATGTTCGACCCACACATCTCCATAACGCTACACATTTAGTGAGATTCAGTATTGAAGTTATCAAACCATACCGATATTTCTTGTTTACAAACATTAACTTCACATCTCTTTTGTTATTCAAATTTGCCAACCACGGAACAAAAGAAGTCATTGTTTGAACAGCCAATTAGATTCTGGTTGGCACATTAATAACAATAGGTGACGCCACGAGAAGCATCGCGAAATCAAAAACCAGGAGCAAATCAAATATGCACGTAATAGAATGCTCCAGTACTTTGGTCATTTCACTTCACGTCGATGTTTTGAAATAATAGGACAAAAACGAAACATCGGTAACAAATTAATAAACGTAATTGCTGAACCAAAAGCTAGCTTTGCTTATAAGGCTATCATTTTATGGCACAGTTGTTGCTTTTGTGGAGACGGCTTTTGAGTTGGTAAAAAATATATAGCTTCGCGAGCACAAACAAATTTCATGAGTTCACCTGATTCAATCGCACTGGACCAAGACGGTTAGTTTCAGTCACATGGGACAGTATACTAGTCGTTCAATAGGTTCTAGAACCTTGCAAACCTCAAGAAACTTTCATTACACGCCGCTATTTGTTAATGTTACTACAAAGTAAAACACTCATATACCTTTTCCAGCAAGGATCCCACCTTTCACCTTCAGCATGTCCTTTACATTGTGTGTTACATAACGTACTGGGTGCGTGACATTAATTGCTGAACTTCGCATTGCAGGCTCCGTTTCACCGGTTCGTGCAGTCGTGTGCTCAAATTTAGCCCGATTTGAGTATCTTCGCACAAAATGGACGATACCGAATTAACTTATAAGTTCTGGAAAATCAGAAAGACTGTTATGCAGGTAAATTCTTTTCATTTTCGTCTGGAACCAATACAGTACTAGTAGAATGTGCATTGAAACTGAATCTGAAAGAAAATGGCGGCATATATATTTCACAGCTGGTACTGAATTGGAGAAATTTGAAAAAGTCTGTCTAGCTTGTGATGAATGCGTTTAGAAAGCTAAAATGTTGATGCTTCGCTTTTACCGATATGTTTTTGTCGTTAGTTAGAAGGTAATGACGCAGAGGTCTTCAGAATAACCTACAATGTGAGATAACTCTAGTTTTTGCAGTTGTCTTCATACATGTAAGCTTACGTAGCAACTACATGGGATGATTTGTACCCTATAGTAGATAGTCACCTCGCAGATTGAAGGTAACATTGACAGTTTCCTTGTGTCGAGTTCTTGGGCTGCTGTCACTTTCTTAAGATAGAAGAGCCTTGCAACATGTGCGAGAGCCAATGAGCATAAAAGAAAGACATTGAACTGAGATCTAAGATCTTTGTCGTTAGCACTATTTTAGCAGTAGTGAAAGAAAAGGCCAAAGAAATTCAGAATTGAATGGGCTTTGAATGCCTGACGTTGGTACTCTATTAATTATTATTGAAGCCACATGGGAACTGGGTAACATATATTTCCATCCTGTAAGGGTTTATTATGAAGTTATAAAATGGCCAGCTCGAAGATGGCATGCCAGCTCAATAATTGGTAGATCACTGCAACTGTATCGCAAAAGGACATGGGCTTAAATCTTGCTCAAGCCTGAGTTTTTCAGGCTTTCATTCCACGGCTGCTAAAGTTGGGTCTATTACTGTGAAGAATTTCAGTCTTGTAAAGTGTTGTAAGATAATCTGTCAAAAGCAGTTGCAAAGCAGTCTATGCTTTTAGCTTGATAAAAAACTTGAATTTACAATTATAGGTAGCTTCACCTCCCAAGCTGATATTATTGAGGTTTCATCACTTGTAGCTTCCTATGAACCTCTCTTGAAACAAGCAGCTGACTCTGCTTACTTTTTTTAAAACTGGTCATTTATGGGGGGAGGGTGTGGGGAGATTGTACAAGAAGCCAAAAAAATGTCTGTGCATGAGTCTATATCTGGTGGACCAGTGAAATACATTTCTGGAAGATAAATACACTTAATCACTGCTAATAATTTCAATGATTGTTTTAGATGTGTCATGACAGAGGATACCTTGTCACTCAAGATGAATTAGATCAAACTTTAGATCAATTTACGGAACAGTTTGGTGATAGACCAAGGTGATGTGATAACCATTGTTGTCTATTTGTCTTGCTGGATAGGGTTAATACACACATGTACGTGGATGAGTGACCCATATACTATGATTGTGGACAGAGGTCATATCTTCGATGGCCCAGGAGGGTCACAGTGCAATTTTAATTTTATTCACGGTCCAGTTTTAATTTTGTGAGTCGTCATCAGTTCTCTCACAGGTTACAGGTTATTGTTTTACCAATACAGAAAGTATCCTAAACATTCATAAAAGCTAACCTTAGGCCTAATTAGTCCTAAACAAAAGCTTTTAGGCCTCAGGTTAGCTTTTAGGGTTAGAGTTAGGGTTAGGGTTGAAAACAATGCACAGGTACCGGTCACCAGTAAGAGATACAATACAATACAATCAGAAACCCATAAGGGTTGAAACGTGTAACGCGCGTTCACAGCTTCCGAATATCCAGTGCGAACTGATTGGTTGAATGTTTCATTGCTAAGTACCATATTTGGAAACCCCTCGCTCTTGTTGTTCCAAATATGGTACTTAGCAAATCGAATATTCAGAAGCTTGTTTCCAAGCACACAAGGGGCCGTTACACGTTTCAACCCTTATGGGTTTCTGATACAATACAATACAATACAATACATACATGTACTTAATTGACCGTTCCCCATAGGGGCTTTTCAGGGCCAATGAAACACAACGAAATGACAGAACAGAACAACAACAACAACAGCTGTTAAGAATCCCAACTGGCCGGAGGCAAACCAGTTGGCTATTTACAAGTGCAGCTGGGAAGTTGAACTAGGGACTACCAGGATCAAATTCAACGAGTGGTCAGAGCGGGTCTTGAACCCGGGATTTCCGAATCTCAAGGCAAGCGCCCTAACCACTGGGCCACACTGCCTCCCAAAGAGAACTGGTGATGACTCACAAAATTAAAACTGGACTGTGAATAAAATTAAAACTGGACTGTGAATAAAATTAAAACTGGACTGTGCAAAATTAAAACTGAACTGTGACCCTCCTGGTCCATCGTACATATCATGGTCATTGAGATGAATGCCAGGCTGAGTTTTGGCCATTCTCATCCCTGCTCTGATGATGTTTTTTTTTTTAAATAATTACATATAATAGTAATAATAACAAAGTATTTGTCAATTTATTTAAAATTCTCAATGCGCTTACAGTGGGAAGCTAAAAAGGAAATTTCCATAACTCAATTATATATATAATGTAACTAAAAAATAACTTAGTAAAATTGTATGACTATCTAAGGGTTAAAATAATCGCAAGAAAGAAATGTTTTAACTTTCTTCTTAAGAATAGTGACAGTCTCAGACTTTTAGAGTGAGGCAGACTGTTCCATAGTTTCAGGGCGCAGTAAGAGAAGGGTCTTTGACCATAAGTGGCTGTCATGACGTTTGGAACTTGTGGAAGTACAATGTAAATGATTGGATGAACGTAAAGACTGAACTGGTTTATAAAAACTGATAAGCGAAGTAAGATAGCTAGGTGATTTGCCATTCAGAATTTTTTATAGATTGAGAGTAAAATCTTAGAAGTGATACGTTAGCTAACAGGAAGCCAATGCAGGTTCTTAAGAACTGGCCGGGGTAATATGGTCTCGCTGACTGGTTCCTGTGATTAAATGAGGTGCTATGTTCTGGACCCGTTTCTGGATTATCCAGTCTTCCTCACCAAAAACCAGCCATGATATCAGGTGCCTTTTTAACCTGTACAAGCTGTATGGGAGAACATGCTGGGGTGCAAATAGGCCATCCTTGTGAAGTACTAATCAATTTAAGTCTTAACCCATTTTATTATATACTAAAACAGTGGATAGTGTTGAATGTGCACTCTGATTGGCTACTCAAATAAAGTCAAACCTCTGAGAAACTCCCATTGGATTTGCACCCCAAAATATTGTAATAACATAGTTGGAGGAATAAATGTGCTATATTGTCCCACTGTTTTAACTATACCACCACCACCACCACCTTCGCAGCTTGATAAATATCCACAACCAGCCGCCTCCACTTCAGTGAATAGTTGTTAACTATCATTCTACAAACCGGGAAGACTGCAGATCATATCAAAATAATGTTACTTTACGATGAGAGGGAAAACTGTAGTATGTGGGGAAAAGCCTTTTGGAGGAGAGTAGAGAGCAAATTTTTCCTTGTGACAGGAGTCTGGGATGGGGCTTTGGGGTTCTAGTTCTCTCATTGCTGTGCTTACCCAAACGAAACTATTCTTCAATGTCATTCTTCCCCTGAAATGAATATTTTTATTTCAACACAATGAAGGTATCAGCAGAGCTGGCAGGGTGAAGTGTTTACATTGAAAAACTAATTTTTGACATAAGATAATAGATGTAGATTAGCTCTTTGTATAAGTGTTCAGTGTGAAGGCTTGTGTCGCTTCTATGAAACTTTATTGAGATGTACTTTAGGACTGTGCAAATCTGCTGCACGTAAATTAGGACACTTTTACGGTGCATTCACTGAAACCGGGGCCCACTGAGATAATTTACACCAACTGACCCAATAGTCACTAAACTACGTGTATCGTCACTAAAGCATCATTAGTCAAGGAATAAGGTTTCGTTGTTTTGTACCAGACATTTGATTCTCTGGATCTGAAAAATAATGTTGGAATCTATTGTTCCAGCCCTGCCCTCTGATAGGTTTTCATGATCTGGATGGCCCCGGTTTCAGTGAACACACTGTAATATTGTCAAATGTCAATGAATCATTGTAATGATATTAATTTTTTTGTTCAGTTTCTAAGTAGCGTTATTTCATTTTAGTGAGGGTAGACCATCAAGAAGCGATTTGTCCATATTGGTTGCTCATAATGATGATCCAACAGGTAAGAATGGATTGTCTGTAGTGGTAATACATGTATTTCTATTGTCTTTCTATTTCCTTTGTCAGCAACATGTTCACAGGTTTTTGTTCCGTGCCCAAATTTTTAAGGAAGGAAATACATGTATATTAAGTACCCTTGTCAATGCAAGCAGTGGTCATACAAGCCATTGGCAAGCAAATGGCATGCTTTTGCCATCTTTAGCAATTACTTTTTCTTTTCCTGACTCTCCTGGCCTGCTCATATCAGCCCTGCTTTCTCTTTGTATGGTACCAGTTTATTGATAATTAATAATAATAATAATGATATTGTTATTATTGTTATTCACCGAAACCGGTGAATAATGATATTATTATTACTATTACAGTATATACAATGCTTAATTGGCTCTTCATCTGGAAAAACTAACAATGAAACTAACTAATAAAAAACTAATAAAGACAACAGTAAAGTGGGATTTAAATGAAAAACTATGATAATTATTTTGAATTAAATTGATGCATTTTACAGTGTTGCTAAATTTTAAAAAGGTTTATATAGTATTTGAAATATTGAAAGAGAGTTATCTCAGGTACATGAATGTAGGTGCAAATTGAATATCTCGTAGAACTAATTACAAGGGTTTGTTGAAGAAACACATTTCTCTGTGTTTTGTGTGACTCATTTGTACTATTGTAGCTCTTTGGTTATTCTACAGATCAGATGTTTGTCTTTTTTCCGGATGAACCAAAAGTTGGAATAAAGACAATTAAACAGTGAGTTACTGTGCATATATTTGTGGCAAGTAAGTTTTGAGATCATTGCAGTTATGAACGCTTCTTTAGCAGTAATGAAAGGAAAGCCTGACTTTCTGGCTTTCTTTCCATTACTGCAAAAGTAGCGTTCATACCTGCGATGATCTCAAAACTTACTTTTTTCATTCCTGCAGTTCAAATGTATGTCTTTAATACATTAATGTTCCTTCACTATATTTGTGGTGCACAACTGTTATTCGTGATTATATTGAGGTGACAGAGAAGATAATTTGAGTAGATCGAAATTTGTTGTCCAACACAAGTCCTCTATTAAAATAGTGAGATGACTATACCATACTTTCCTGCTTGCAATTTTTTAGTACACAATGTAAGCACTTGATCACTCGTCAGACGGGTGTTTCCATTTAGGCAATCTTTTCCTTTTAGTGGAATTCTGTCTTAAATTTCATTTGGTGACTTTTGCAGGTATTGTAACAAAATGCAGGAAGAAAACATTAGCAGAGCAGTAATAGTAGTGCAGATGGGCATGACCCCATCAGCAAAACAGGTGACACTATTTTATTTGCCCTTTTTCTTGTCCTGTGATGTGATAATCCTCCTTAAGCTGGTTAAGAAACCAAGTGTTTCAGATAAGTATTGCACTCTTGATCAGGCACTTTATCTGAAAAATCTGTTTGACCAACTTGGAATCAGCATTGATCTCAGCTTGACCATTTTAGACGCCCTTGAGGCCGGCCCGGGCGGGCATAGGCCTCTACAACTTACATGTATATGAAACACTGTTTGCAAAACTGCTTAGCACACAATGAAACAGAACAGTTTATAACAATATTAGCTCACTTTTGTTTTATTTGTACCAGTCAGAGGCACATATACTGTAAAGAGAATTCGCAGGGAAAAGAGAACATTTTTAACTGCACTGAA
>NC_090893.1:13849708-13874708 GCF_036669925.1 Montipora capricornis
TATACACTTAATGTATGGTCTCCAGGGAAACAGTGAGTTTTATTTTCCCGAGAGTCCTGGGGCTGGTTGCTGGAAGCTTGGTAAGCGCCAACCGTTGGTTTAGAGGCATCAAAACCTATAGGTTTCCATGGTATTTCACGCTGGTTAGTGCTAACCATGCCTCGAGCAACCCGGGCCTGATGTTTCCCGAGACGAAGTCGAGCGAAACATCAGGACTCGAGGGAAAACAAAACTAACTAGTTTCCCGAGGGACCATACATTAAGTGCTTTGTTATATATTTAGATATTGCCTTCAACAAGTTACAATCGCAGCAAAACATCCGGCGCGGGCAGCATCTGCTTAATTGTATCCCGGTCGGGATGCATTTAAATTTGATCAGGGGCACGTGACCAAGAATCAACCAATCATAGTGCTCGTTTTGTTGAGTGAAAGTCCAGGTATAAAACAATTACTATTGTTATATCTCCCAACTCAAATACGTTTTCCGATAACTAACTCCCAAGAACAAGAACAAAACTCACTTGAACTTTCGACTCGCACGTGATCAGGTCATGCACCTTTGAAACACCGGCAAATTCCGTGAAAAAAATCCGTGTATTCTATTTTGAGTTGGGACGGGAAACAGTGAGTTTTATTTCCCCTCGACCCTCAATGTTCACCTCGGGGAACATTGAGGGTCTCGGGGAAACAAAACTCACTGTTTCCCTTGGGGCCAGTCATTAAGTGCTTATTATTTTCAGCGGGTGAAAATGTTTTACAGGCGGGAAGAATTTTCTCCTTAGCTGCTGGTAAAAGAGCTTTGTGGTTATCATAAATGCAGGCGGAAAAAATCTTGCGGCTTTGCGCGTAAGACTCTTGCTCCATCGTGGCGCAGAAAAAATGTTCTCTGATGCTTTTGTCGATAGTCCAAAAATCGTGTCATTTCATTACTTTTTACGATATTTTCTGATAGAACAACAAGAGTTCACTTGGCATTGAATTTTTCCCTTCTTCAAGAATCCATGTTACGTCAAAGGATCCCCAAAGGTCTTGACTAAATAAATTTTATTGGAGCTTTTTTTGGAGAAAAGGCTATGACATTTGAAATAATTTGTAGGTTGTTTGTTTGTTAGTGTTTTAGGGGAAAAGGGATGGAGAAAAATATTAAACCCGCACACAATAGACCATATTCGTATTCTCAGTATTGAACTGGAACTAGCTTGCAATGAAGGCTAATGCGTGGGAATATATTTTAAAAAAGTATTTGCATTTGAAAAGATTCCCCCGCATTAGCCTCCATTGCAAGCTAGCTCCAGTCCAATACCGAGAATACGAATATGGTCTATTCGCTAACAGTTGGATACGGTTGTGGTCTGTCCTCCTCTATCCAGCAAAATGTGGCCTCCCTGGTGTGACGTTTTAAAAAAAGGCTCACGGTGTGCGAAGCCAAGTAAGAGGAAAAGTACTGGTGTTAGGGAAAGGGGACTTTGTAGGGTGCTGGAACTAATAGAAATGACACCAAGTGATTATTCCACATGCGCAATGATTTATTTGTTCACAAACTTCACCCTACTGTAATAAGTACAAGAGTGTGAACAAACTAGAGGCACCTAGATACCTCACTCGTAACAAACGTTAACAAACTCCTTAATCACGGAAGTGGTGTACATCGCACATATGGTACAAGTATTTCATTTAAACCTATTTTTGTGGTTAACCCTTGATTTTATAACAATAAAATTGAAAATGAAGAACTAACATATTTATAACCTGAAGCAGATTGTAGCTTCTGAAGGCGTGTATAAACGAGTAAATAAACAATGGCAATAAACAAACCCAACTGGATTGAGGCAACCAAATGCCATGCGTATATTTCAGAGAGTGCTGGAGTCGAATTCGGAACGATTACCGAAGCGTGGTACATGTATCAAATGCAAAGGTCTTAAAACTTGATCGGACCGGGTCCTCCTAATCTAAAAGTTTGCAGCGAAAGAACCAAGAAACATTATTGGTGCTGCAAAACTAGTAAGAGACTCTACAATCAAGGAATGAGTTTTAAAGACCTGGGCCCGGTTGTTCGAAAGCCGATTAGCTTAATCCAGGATTAGCGTAAACTTTTGTTTCATGTTTTCAACTTTTTGGTGAAAGGTTGTTTTCCTTATTTTTGTTTTTCAAGAATGACTTCTTCTAATGTAAAGTTTTTCCAAATATCAACGTTGAACAGCATTTAGTAGTGGAGTAATAAACTCCTTGGTTAATTTTTAATCTGGGATTAGCGTTAATCGGCTTTTGAACATCCGGGCCCTGAAGTCAAAATGAGTGAGTATGGTGAGAGCACCATGAGAGCATTGAAAGTCCGCAGCGTACCTGTGTTTGTAGAGAATTCCCATGCATCAGTAGAGGCTTAATTTAAGCCTGCTTATCACTTGCGACGCAAACACAAGCGCAAGCATAAGCAGCGTATGCTAGTGAAAACGAACGTCGACATAAGCATCAAAATCAACCATGACACGGGGAATCTGGAACGAGTGCTTTAATTGGCCAGACTTAGAAATTTCCTTGTGCTTATGCTGCCTTTCGTTTTCATACCACGCAAGCGAACGCAAGGATAAGCGCAAGCACAAGGGAAAGGAAAAATTTTTGAGGCTTATGCTTGCGTCAACCCCGTTTTTCACGGTGAAATTTGCGCTCTTATGTTTGCGCTTTACGCCGCTAGTGAAAACCAGGCTTCATTGTTTTAAGGGCCTTATTCGCGCGGCGGCCATATTGGCCATAGACATTGGATTTCGTAACCCGAGCCTCGAGTTGAAATGTTTGGGAACGAGTTTCGTTGGGGAAAAACAAGAGTTTGCAATCCCTCGGGATTCAACATGGCCGCCGTTTGATTAAAGCCCATTGCTATTAACTGTGAAAAAAAAATGGGAGGGGAGGGGGGGGGGGGGGGCTCAGCCCATAGCATTTTAGAGATCTCACGCAACGACAAGGTCCACGAAAACGCCACTAAAAAAATAACCATTTGCGCTATCATAACTTTTACACTTATTCCGTCCGGGTTGATTATGCAAGAACTAATCGCATCGTAAAAGCCTTATCCTACGGTCTTTTAATGCCATTTTGAAAAGAGCGGAAAATGAAGTAAGCTTCAATTCATGCAGCCCGTTAATTTAAAAGCGAAGTTTGCCGTATCATTGCTGTTGCTAAATCTCAGTCCCTATTGTATTAGTTGGATGGGTTCAAGTTTGCAATAATTCAGGTAAAGTTTAGGCAGTGTTGTCGCTTATTCATCCAGCGCCCCTTATCGAAACCTTTCGTAGGTTCAGTATCATGTGCCTGCACCCAAAGAGCTTAATGACTGGACTCTTGCCATTAAAGAGGCCACGAGCAAATCAAAGCGACGCCGAAAGGAGAATTGAACTGTGATTATGTACTTGTCTCTCAGCAAGGCTAATTAGAAACCTGGATCATAGGTCTGCAAAAGTACGGAGCCAAAAACCTTAAAATTACTTTGTGTGATTTTAATTGAATGAGTATCGACTGTATCGTACGATCAAAACCGAACTCAACTGTTGCTTGCTCGATGAAGTGAACTTGTATTGGCGTTCTCTGTACAAGTTATTGCTTTTTTAGGAAAGAGGAATGCGTAGATAATAAATTGCTGTGGTTTGAAGACACTGGATTAAAAACCACCGAATAACGTATTGAAATTGTGCACAACCTTTGCCTTAATATGGCTGAAAACAACGAGTAAAATAATTATTAATGTAGCAAAAAATGATAGACTATACTGCTTGACAGCTTACAATGCGTCATGCTCCTTGGTCGGGGAAAACGTTTTTTAGCACGATCTTAATTTCATCGTTAGCGTCTACAAACGAAAACGTGTTCGAGTTATATTATTGCAGTCTTGGACCAGTGCTCATCTCTTCCCGTGACATTCTCACGAGGAATGGTGGGGTTGTAATAAACCCCAGCCCCATTCGCAGATAAATCAGCGAGGGACATCGTCGGTGTAGCATACTCACGAGGAGGTTTGTCGACTTTTCCATCTGCGTCTTCAAAGTTGTGATTCATGGCTTGCCCGGTTACGTGAACTGGTTTGTCCACGTCGTAGTTGTTGTCCAAGTGGTCTTCCATCTGGAATGCGGCAAATGGGTACAGCACCATCACTGCGAAGAAATCTTCCACAATGTTACCATGAATGCCGTATTTTTCACGAGTATAGTAACGAATGGATGTAGCGTAGGAGAAGAAGATGAAGAGCACTGTCCATCCAACGTATGAGATTGCACGAACTACGGGTTCCAAAGCCATAAGAACAATCCAGAGGTAGAATGGAACTGCTAACAACAGCATGTAAAGCCATTTTTGATGTTGCTTATTATTGATCTTGTAGGCAGCCTTGCCAATGGAGTACCAAGGCGCAAAAATGGCCAAGAACACCTTCCCCGCGCTACGAGTGGTTGGGCTGCTTAAGACATCCAAAAGACCGGTTGAGAACTTTGGGCCGTGAGGATCAAGATCGCCGCCTTCCATCTTGACTGCACGCCATAGTGCCACACACATGAAGCAGAGCAATATAGTGTATGGCACACCGGATGCTATCGACATGGATTGCAGAGCTACAAGCCCCTCTGAGCCACCAGCTCTTAACAGAGCTGTGGCCGTAGCGCCTTCGGTCAGGGCCCAGAAGATACGCTGGATGACAGGAGGTTCAGGGTCTCCATTGGCTGACAGGCAGTCGATGACAAGGGAACCACTATCAGAACTGGTGACAAAATACAGGGTAACGCTGACCAGTGAGATTACGGACAGGAATGTTCCAAGGTCACCGTACTGTTCCATCACATCAAACCACATGTCATTCTTTCCTCGGCAGGACAAACGGTAAAGGCCATTCCATGACTCTGTAGACTCTGCACCACCCAGTTTGGAATCGCAGGTAATGTTATTCACAGCAGCGTTGCGTTCCATCCTCAATCCAGCGCTTCCAAAAATACAAAACCAGAAGAATGTGTAAAATATGGGAGCCGTCATTGTTCCGTTGATGAATTCTCGGATGGTTCTTCCTTTGGAGATCTTCGCAATGAACATGCCCACAAACGGAGACCATGCTATCCACCAACCCCAGTAGAAGATGGTCCAGTCATTCATCCATCGTTCAGCTTGCTTTTCGTCAGGTGCATTCCCAAGTTGTGCAAAGGCGTCCGTGTGAAATCCAAGCTGAATGATCCACTGGATGTAGTAACCCATGCTCTGCACGTACACATTCAGTATGTGCCAAGTCTCGTCTGCAAGCAGGCCTATCATCATGATGAACATTCCCAGTGCGAAACAGATCTCGCTGAGACGACGGATGCCAATCCTCAAGCCGCTAACAACCGATGCCGTGGCACAGGCTGTCACGGCCCAAATAATTATGATCTGGTTGGTTATCGAAAACTCAATGTCAGGATTCAGGCGTCTGAATCCATTGTTCAATTGCTGGCAACCAATGCCAAGGCTGGTACAGACGCCAAACATAGTGCAGACCACAGAGAAGATATCAACAGCATCTCCCATCCAACCATAGATTTTGTCTCCGAGAAGGGGATAGAAACAGGAGCGGATTGTCATGGGAAGGCCTTTTCTGTAACTCACGAAGGCAAGAAGGAGGCCAACCACCACGTACACGATCCATCCGTGAATACCCCAGTGGAACAATGTTATATTAATGGCGTCCTGTGCTCGCTGATTATCACTATACCTGAATGTGAACAAGAAGGAGGCAAAGTGAATTAGTGATGATGATAATAATATAGCGTTGATGAAAGCGCATTTCTTAAAACGTTCTTTTTGTGCCTTAAAAAGAGACTGATTGTGGGCGCCACTTGATCCCTAACAGTTTAAAATGATATTTAAGTGGTGAAATAGAGTTCCCCAGCAGATGCCTCCTTGTGGGATACAGCATGCACTGCTAGTATAAGAGACCTAATCGGCTAACTCAATGTTGCACCCAATTCAAACCCAGGTATTTCCATATCATTTAAATATGAATGCTACATTATTATGCAAATATAATACACAAACAATCTTAATCCTGGGAGATCTGAATAAGGTACAACATTGAGTTAGCCGATTATAGCCGGCTTTACACTCGCACAAAAATATGGCACGGCACTCCGAAATCTCAGTACCGTACCGATATGTTTCTGGCAAGGCACGGTAAATTTTTCTTGTAACAGAATGCATATTATCAACCCGTGCCAGAAATTATACGGGTACCGTGACCGAGCACATCTCTGGAGGTGTGCTCGGCATTCCAAATATTGGTACCGTGCCACTATTTGAAGTGCCGTGCTAATTTTTGTGCGTGTGTAAACGGGGTACGCGTTACTCATGTAAGCGGCTTTTTCAAAATGGCCGCAAGGTGTTTTGTCTAGGAGACACACGAAGATATTAATTGTTTTAAAGAAAATGCATATTTTTCAAATAATCACTTATGTAATTATACTAAAACAATTATTCACCTCAGGCTCGGTGAATATCGGTGAATAAAAACATCGAGTGTGTTCTCTAACGTCACACATTTTGATTTCTAGTAAGGGTTTATTGTTCTTATCCAAGAGGACGTAAACGTTTAACCATTTGCAGATGTAATTAAAAAGTAGTACTTTCTCCTCAGTCAGATTTTTTAAGACCCTGATTGTTGGTTCGGCCGTATTCGAACCCAAAGCCTCCCGCAAGGTGACCCGATGTTCAACCAACTGAGCCAACCAGGTGGAAGATATGCTGGCTTACTCCATGCACGAAGGGTGTTGTCTTCTAAAGGTGAAAGCGTGTTAAAGCTCCAAGATTTTGAAACGTAGGTTTATGGTAAAAAATGAAAATCACTCTTACCTGCCCCAATAACGATTTCCATAATTCCCTGGTTCATAATGCCAGATTGGCTCAGCTGTAATGTTAAAGAAAGCAGATCAACGAATATTGATTAGATAATGCACTCAAGACTGCATCAGCTTTTTTCCATCTTTTAAATGTCACGATGCCAGCTTTGGTGGAGTGAGGGATATCAAATAGATCTGGGGTCTGAGATAAATGTCCCCTCTTCTAAGCAAACTTATCGTTACCCGTCAACTTCTAAGTTTTAAAGATAAAGCAAAAGTCGGTCAAGTTGTTTGCTTTGCTCTCTCTCGGTTGATAAGTGTTTATCACATGGCACTACTTTCTCCTCTCTCTGACATATGTTTGTCACCTGGCACCATTTTCTCTTCTCTCTGATATGGCACCACTTTGCCTTCTCTCTGATATATGTTTATCACCTGGCACCATTTTCTCCTCTCTCTGATATACCTATATCACATGGCACTGCTTTCTCCTCTCTCTGACAAATGTTTGTCACCTGGCACCATTTTCTCTTCTCTCTGATATGGCACCACTTTGCCTTCTCTCTGATATATGTTCATCACCTGGCACCACTTTCTCCTCTACGATATATGTTTATCACTTGGCACCACAGGCACTTTCTTACTCTTTTTGCTGTTAACGCTTTCTCGCCATTATGATCTTTAAATTCGTAAGAACAGAATTTCATTGCTTAAATTTGGTTTTTATTTTTGATGGAAAAAGTAGCAATCTATCGATCAAAAGAATGCGTATTCAACTGCAATTTCCTTATTAGTCTCACGGATGAGCCAGTGGTTATCCCTTGTTTGGTTCGAATTGGTTGTTCTGCGGCAAGAGTTAGGACTTTGTTTTAAGCTCTGATAAATCTTTGTCGCGGTCTTGGAGCTCATTTGCTCATCCCTTTCAAAAGTTATTAATTATGGTGTAGTCAATATACGCACTAAAAATATTATGGATGCAGATGAGGATAGTACTAAATGCCTTTTTAATTGGGCCTCATGCAACAAGTCGTAGAACGGCGCCGCCTTATTTCGGAAAATCGAAGTGTTGAAGTCGCAGATAGTTCAGATCCTTGATAAAAATGTTTTCATCTCCGTAATGCCTTGTGAATAAACCGCTCTTGCAAAATTCAAAGACTATCTTGCTCAGTCATTGAATCATCCTTTGTATTCTTTGTTGCATTGATTAGTCACCGCTAACAAGCGTAGTCGGGGTTTTTTCATGTGCGAATTCCAATCTCTCGCGAATTGCAGTGATTTCCATTTGTCTTTTTCAAAGAAAAAGCCAAATTTGAATTGACGTGGTACACAGCATATACAAACACGATTTAAATATGCTACTTTGATATGGATAGTTTTGTCATGTGCCGCTCAAGTATCGCAATAATCCATTATTTACTTAAAACATTTTGACGTCGGAAAAGTTGGTGACAACTCCAATCTGCTGATTGCAAGATCTGACTTACTGAGTATCCTCGCCACCAACCAGATAGCCACTGGCCACCATTCAATTGAGTAACTGCAGAATACCTTGCCACTTTGAAGCTGCACCTCCGAAGAGTCTGGGTACGCGGATACAACGACCCATCCCCTAGTAATGAATGTTCTAAGTATATTCTGAAGTGGATAGATAAGATAGATAGATAGATAGTCTTTATTTATTCACGAACAATTCATCAGCCAAGATAAGAATGCAATGAAATTAAATGAATAGGATACCAAATTAGAACTACCCCCAAGCAATACACCCTATAAAACTCATAAAAAAGCTGCTCTCCAAGAATGCCGTGACTCAACCTATTTATTCAACGCAATTGTTTGATTAGGCGTCTAAACTGCCCCAGGACTCTGCTGATCTTACTTCTCGCGGAAGGCTGTTCCAAAGTACAGCACCACTATAGCTAAAGCTATTTTTATAATAGTTTGTGCATGTCAATGGAACATTTAGCTTGTTCTCAGAGTCCCTTAAGTTATAATGAGTCTGACGCTTTTCAAACTTGGAACATAAGTATTCTGGAGCCAACTCGGATACGTAGTTGAAAATACTACTCCCCTAGTAATGTTCTTAGTATAGTCAATGTGGATACGCAGATACGCAGTGTCATTGGTTCATGGCTTTAACTCTTAGTGAGACGTGTTGGTGGCGTAATGGCTCGATTTGAATGAGTGGGCAATTCAAATACAGCGCAAGGCAAAAATAGTGCATATATTTTGGCAAACTAAAGGCTCTCGATTAAACACGCACCTGCTTCGGAAAATAACTGAACAATTATTGTGGTTACTATCGCTGAGTGTTGGTCGGTATTGCACGTTTGGAAATGACGATGCATAACAATAACCACGGGAACAACGTTGATATTGATCTATGAAAGAAGAGTCCTTAATGACAAATTCATTCCTAGTTTGTAATGCGGAAACATCATTGCTTTGTCATGAAAGAACAACTAGAAAAGGTAAGAAAAGACAGATGCATCGCTGATCCAAACTGATCTCTAGGATTAAGATTTCTAGCTTTTTACCGGTTGTAGAAAATACGGGTGACCGATGGCGTGTATTGTTTTGAGAGAGAGATACCCTGCCGGTACCAAGTCAAAATATAATCGAGCTGTGATTCTAGTGCTAAGAGGACGTAATGCTTATAGTTGACTTACCAACACCAAAGTAAAAAAGACCAATTCCGATTCCAGCAGCGAACAGCATCGTAAAATAAGTCAGATCGTTGAATTCTGGTTTGTCTTCTGGTTTTCCAAGTTTCATCTTTCCATACTTGGAAAAGTACAGCACGACGATAAAGATGGTCCAGACATCTTGTGTTCCAATGTACATCCATGTGAAGGTTTCTGTGATCCACAGCATCCATTTTGACATCTCTCGGTTGGCGACATCGGCTTCAACCGCGCACCAAATCACGAAGAACCAGATAATCGCAGCCGAGAAGACTGTCACGACGGGATTAAAGCGAAGGAAAATGCCTAATTTGACTCTGCCAATCTGGCCCCAATTCCAGTTCACTCGAACCCAACGACATCGTTGAGAAGCGTTTGGGTCAACCTCCATTCTGCTGAACGAACATTCGCCGACACCGCTTCTTGTTAAATGGTTTTTGAACTTTTCATACCAAGTATGTAAATTGCTCTTTAGAGTTCAATGAACCGTGGGGTTTTCCCATCAGTGAATGCCAATGTAGGCTCTCATTGTTTCGTGAAGTTGTTACGCCTTCCCGCTCAAGTGGCGAAAATACCTGACAGCCACTCGTACTTCTACGGAATTTACAATAGGCCTTTTTACGGTTTCTAACGCCATCTTGGTTAGGGGGCCATCGCGTCTTTAATTACAGTGCATGTATGGGATTTTGGCCGAATTCAAACCTCTATAACTCCGCTGCAGAAAGGCAGATTTCAAAAAAATGTTTTTCGTCATTTCATTAATATCATTAATATCATTCACTCAACGGAAAATTGGATCATTGCACAAGGCACAACGTGTGAAACTTGGATATTAGAAATCTCATGTCGCTTCAAATTTCCGGCGGGAATTTTGTTTACAAGGGTTTATATGAAATTTACAAATTTCGTTTACTGTAGTTATAGCTTGATTCTGATTGTCTTGCTTCACGAAAATAATCTCAATACAAGTACTTTTTGAGAGGTATTCTCGCTATCCACAGCCACCAGACCTTTAAGGATTTAGGAAGGGGGTAGTTTCTAAAGAAGCGAATCAGACGAAGGGCTAACTCTCGAAACGTCAGCTTTTAGAATCTCTTTAAGGATTTATACTGGTTCGAAGTCGGCAAAATTCCCATACATTCACTCTCATTGAAGCCGTGTTTGCCCCCAACCAATATGGCGTCCGAAACCGTGAAAAGGTCAATTTCCGTATCGGGATTGCGCATGAACGTGAGGGGTGGTGGGGAGAGAGAGATTTGAGAGTAGAGGTGTCAGTAGCGGTAGACAAGACCTATTGATAAATTACTCCCTTCCCCCCTCAGGGGGGACCTGCAAAATTCAAAATAGTATCCAAAGCTGTACATATAACCGGAGATCAGGCGTTCTTTTCTTAAAGAAAAGATCGCCTGATTGCAGGTTACTGTCCATCATGCTCGGCAACTTTAGGGCAACTTTCCCGATTTCGGGCACCTTTATTTGTGTCGAGCAACGCCTTTTATTTTAAGACAATAAAATCAAAGTAAAACAAAGGAAACAGCCTTATTATTAAGCTTTAGATGTTGTTTGCTTCGTTTTGTTGTCGCATGCTGTAGGTGTCCATGTTCGCGTGCGCGTTGCGTTTTCTTGTTATAGGGTAACCAATGCTCTACAAATTTAATTTTCATTTTTCAACTTTATTTTCTTTGTATTAGTAGTAAATAAAATTGAAAGTTGTGGAGCATTGCTTACCCTGTGGATATTTAAATGCAATTCAGCTGGTCAGCGGTGCGTGAAAGATATGGCGGACAATTCGAGTGAATCTCAACCAAAGAAAAGATCCCTTGGAAATGGTATATGGCATGTGATTCTTTGTCTTGGTAATTAGCCTCTTTTTGCGGAAAATGTATGGGAAGCAATGTTGAAATTTTGGAGCAACTTTTAAGCAACTTGCTGGAAAATTTCGAGCAGCTTTTTCAGTCAAAAAATTGGAGCATCTTATGGGCAGCCTCATGCAATTGTATCTGCATCTCATTTAAGACAAAAATTTGTTGTTCTCTGCCTTCTTCTTCAAAGAAAGTGAATCAACTTACTTTGACTTATTTCACTATCATGGTTACGGGAATTTTGCTTTCATTTAATCTGTTGCCGTCGAAGCAATACAACGTAATCACGGCGACCATTGGGTGTCTGCATGGTCTCTCTCTTTCAGTCCAACAGCTACCAAATGGTCTCTACTCAGTAACAATCCGGATTTTAGGCATCACTGATTTTCTTAATATTTTATCACTTTGCGCCACACACAGCATATTTTTGAGGAGTGAAGCATCAAATTTGGACTTCAATCGTACAATGACGTCCATCAAAGCTTTGAGCATAACTTATAGAAGGAATTACTCTAGGCATATGTAATGATTTAATTCCTCCCAAATTTAAGCCATGTCATAAACCAAATATTTTACATAGGGAGCGTCATTAATAGGGATAACGTCTGACGTTTACTTTTATGTATCTTTTACTTAATAAAACATGATTTGATTTTGATTTTTTACTCGGACTCTCTGAGTAAAGATGATCTGTAACTCCAATATCAACTATATCTTTAAGCGCAAATTTGCTCAGCGTCATAGTGAATAAATGGTCATGTTTGAGGTTGGTTATGCATTCATGAACAATTCGTGGACTCTGATCAGCTCTTACGATAAACATTCCAAACACTTAGTTTTGACCGCACAGGGAAACAAAGACCACACGATAGAAAAGGTAACTGAAACGCTGCAGTGGTAAAGCGAAATAACGCTGGGCGGACAGGATCACCGAACAACATGGTGCCAAAACCTCTCGGGAACAAACATTTCAACGAATATCTCTAAAAACAGCTGTGTTGACATGAAATTTATTCGTTTATGCTCAGTGAAAACCTAAAGGCAATGTATCTACATAACTGAAATGTCATGACATGTTAAGCCGGTGGGCGTGGCGTGGAAAAACACGCAAGAATCCGTACTTTAAAAAAGAAATAAACAGGCAGTAGCGGACGCTCTCGCTTAACTTATGCTTGAACTTATTTAGAACTATTGGTTCTATTTTAAAGCACAATCCTGAACTGACTTCAAACACTTGAAACAATACTGAATACCTGAAACCGCCTTTGATGCACAATCATCCTTTTCAAGTCGTCACCTAATAATTCTTGATTATTCCTTCAAATGCATGTAAATGGTGGCAGCTAGCACTGAGATGAAATCTTTTAAAATTTGGATCATTTAGAATTAAATAAAAAGCAATAAGTTGAGACCTTAGAAAAGTTATCACCAAGCTCTTCAATCCGTGATCTCTCAACCAGAAAATGACTCATGTCACGTTCTAAGTCTTCCCATGCAATCGCTTCCTTCCGCCACGTTTGCACGACGAAACAACAAAGCGCTCAACAGTTGAAGAGTAGTTTCTTTCCTGCTTGAAAAGGGCGTCATTAACTCTTATTTAGTAGGGGCAATCGGAGAACTTAAGCCTGACAAAGAATGTAGCAGTTTTCAAGAGAACCTCCACTTCTTGTAGCGGGTAATAAATTTAATGCGGAGAAAATTATGGTTGCAATCAAATTTAGGTGAATTCTATTTAACCAAAAAGGAGTTTGCATCAGAAAAAATGGCTTTCCGAATCGTTCATTCAGCTTCCTCAATGCTCCAGGGTGCCTCTATCTGAAATAATCATTGAAGTTTTACGGCTACTCTAGTGTTCCAACTCCAGGATTTTAGTTCTCTTTAACAGAACCCCACCCCCAGATCCTTTTTGCAAATGCCTTATTCTGAAGAGGCGCAAGTGTATGACGGGGGAAAGGAATGAGCAGCTGTAGCAGCACCATCATTATGGAATGCTTTGCCACGTGAAATTAGAAACGCTCCGTCTGTGTCTTTTTTTAAAAGTAGATTAAAAACTTTCCTTTTTAGAAAAGCTTTTTATAATAGTTAAATTTAGCTGTTTTAAGTGTTAATTTTAAAGTTTTGTAAGGCGCCTTTGAACAGTAGGATACTGGTGCGGTATAAATCTTTTATTATTATTATTATTATTATTATTATTATTATTATTATTATGATGATGATGATGATAACAAAGAAATTCATCTTACAGTCACTCGAATATATTCTTTAAGAACAAGTGTGTTACAAATGGTGACTTACCTGTCGACGTTAAAATATCTTAGATCAATGAGCTAACAGTATACTGCGCTAATTTTAATCAATATATTACCGAACGTTGACTAGTTATTCTGGATAAAGAGGTGTAGTTTCTGAAGAAACTGTGGTGCTGCGTATGCGCCGGTAGGGAAGTGAAACACAGAAAAGAGTTTATCAACCGAGCTGATATGGTAAATTGGCCACCGTAAAAGAAAGTCGAAAGGTCAGCTTTCAAATTTCTCTACTGAGGTCATTTTACCATATCAACCCAGTTGATAAACCCATCTCTGTGTTTAATAATGATCTCGATCCCGTTTTGCACGCTGTAGTGCTTAAAGTGTCACCGACGCCATCCTATCAGTTGCGATTTTGGGCTCAGCAAACAAGTTCATAAAAGTAAGGAGTTTCTTTTTTGTTAACTGTCATCCAGCCTTCGGTCTTGTAAACCAGGGGTCGAAAGTTCAAATCTCTCCGGGGGCTCTACTTCATTGTTCCTCCTTTTGAACGAACAAAACTTTTCGTCTTAATCTTTCAATCTCGTCCCGTCTTAAGCTCACCATCAACGGAAAATGTCATCCAGCCTTCGTAGCTCAGGGGTTGGAGCACTGGTCTTGTAAACCAGGGGTCGAAAGTTCAAATCTCTCCGGGGGCTCTACTTTATCGTTCCTCCTTTTGAAGGAACAAAACTTTTCATCTTAATCTTTCAATCTCGTCCCGTCTTAAGCGCACCATCAACGAAAAATGTCATCCAGCCTTCGTAGCTCAGGAGTTAGAGCACTGTTCTTGTAAACCATGCCAATGGTAGGCTCTCATTGTTTCGTGAAGTTGTGTTACGCCTTCCCGCTCAAGTGACGAAAATACCTGACAGCCACTCGTACTTCTACGGAATTTACAATAGGCCTTTTCACGGTTTCTAACGCCATCTTGGTTGGGGGGCCATCGCGTCTTTAATTACAGTGCATGTATGGGATTTTGGCCGAATTCAAACCTCTATAACTCCGCTGCAGAAAGGCAGATTTCAAAAAAATGTTTTTCGTCATTTCATTAATATCATTAATATCATTCACTCAACGGAAAATTGGATCATTGCACAAGGCACAACGTGTGAAACTTGGATATTAGAAATCTCATGTCGCTTCAAATTTCCGGCGGGAATTTTGTTTACAAGGGTTTATATGAAATTTACAAATTTCGTTTACTGTAATTATAGCTTGATTCTGATTGCCTTGCTTCACGAAAATAATCTCAATACAAGTACGTTTTGAGAGGTATTCTCGCTATCCACAACCACCATACCTTTAAGGATTTAGGAAGGGGGTAGTTTCTAAAGAAGCGAATCAGACGAAGGGCTAATGCTCGAAACGTCAGCTTTTAGAATCTCTTTAAGGATTTATACTGGTTCGAAGTCGGCAAAATTCCCATACATTCACTCTCATTTAAGCCGTGTTTGCCCCCAACCAATATGGCTTCCGAAACCGTGAAAAGGTCAATTTCCGTATCGGGATTGCGCATGAACGTGAGGGATCGTGGGGAGAGAGAGTTGGTTTAGAGGTGTCAGTAGCGGTAGACAAGACCTATTGATAAATTACTCTCTGCCCCCCACAGGGGGGACCTGCAAAATTCAAAATAGTATCCAAAGTTGTACATATAACCTGAGATCAGGCGTTCTTTTCTTAAAGAAAAGATCGCCTGATTGCAGGTTACTGTCCATCATGCTCGGCAACTTTAGGGCAACTTTCCCGATTTCGGGCACCTTTATTTGTGTCGAGCAACGCCTTTTATTTTAAGACAATAAAATCAAAGTAAAACAAAGGAAACAGCCTTATTATTAAGCTTTAGATGTCGTTTGCTTCGTTTTGGTGTCCATGTTCACGTACACGTTGCGTTTTCTTGTTATAGGGTAACCAATGCTCTACAAATTTAATTTTCATTTTTCAACTTTATTTTCTTTGTATTAGTAGTAAATAAAATTGAAAGTTGTGGAGCATTGCTTACCCTGTGGATATTTAAATGCAATTCAGCTGGTCAGCGGTGCGTGAAAGATATGGCGGACAATTCGAGTGAATCTCAACCAAAGAAAAGATCCCTTGGAGATGGTATGGCATGTGACTCTTTGTCTTGGTAATTAGCCTCTTTTTGCGGAAAATGTATGGGAAGCAATGTTGAAATTTTGGAGCAACTTTTAAGCAACTTGCTGGAAAATTTCGAGCAGCTTTTTCAGTCAAAAAATTGGAGCATCTTATGGGCAGCCTCATGCAATTGTATCTGCATCTCATTTAAGACAAAAATTTGTTGTTCTCTGCCTTCTTCTTCAAAGAAAGTGAATCAACTTACTTTGACTTATTTCACTATCATGGTGACGGGAATTTTGCTTTCATTTAATCTGTTGCCGTCGAAGCAATACAACGTAATCACGGCGACCATTGGGTGTCTGCATGGTCTCTCTCTTTCAGTCCAACAGCTACCAAATGTTCTCTACTCAGTAACAATCCGGATTTCAGGCATCACTGATTTTCTTTAATATTTTATCACTTTGCGCCACACACAGCATATTTTTGAGGAGTGAAGCATCAAATTTGGACTTCAATCGTACAATGACGTCCATCAAAGCTTTGAGCAGAACTTATAGAAGGAATTACTCTAGGCATATGTAATGATTTAATTCCTCCCAAATTTAAGCCATGTCATAAACCAAATATTTTACATAGGGAGCGTCATTAATAGGGATAACGTCTGACGTTTACTTTTATGTATCTTTTACTTAATAAAACATGATTTGATTTTGATTTTTTACTCGGACTCTCTGAGTAAAGATGATCTGTAACTCCAATATCAACTATATCTTTAAGCGCAAATTTGCTCAGCGTCATAGTGAATAAATGGTCATGTTTGAGGTTGGTTATGCATTCATGAACAATTCGTGGACTCTGATCAGCTCTTACGATAAACATTCCAAACACTTAGTTTTGACCGCACAGGGAAACAAAGAACACACGATAGAAAAGGTAACTGAAACGCTGCAGTGGTAAAGCGAAATAACGCTGGGCGGACAGGATCACCGAACAACATGGTGCCAAAACCTCTCGGGAACAAACATTTCAACGAATATCTCTAAAAACAGCTGTGTTGACATGAAATTTATTCGTTTATGCTCAGTGAAAACCTAAAGGCAATGTATCTACATAACTGAAATGTCATGACATGTTAAGCCGGTGGGCGTGGCGTGGAAAAACACGCAAGAATCCGTACTTTAAAAAAGAAATAAACAGGCAGTAGCGGACGCTCTCGCTTAACTTATGCTTGAACTTATTTAGAACTATTGGTTCTATTTTAAAGCACAATCCTGAACTGACTTCAAACACTTGAAACAATACTGAATACCTGAAACCGCCTTTGATGCACAATCATCCTTTTCAAGTCGTCACCTAATAATTCTTGATTATTCCTTCAAATGCATGTAAATGGTGGCAGCTAGCACTGAGATGAAATCTTTTAAAATTTGGATCATTTAGAATTAAATAAAAAGCAATAAGTTGAGACCTTAGAAAAGTTATCACCAAGCTCTTCAATCCGTGATCTCTCAACCAGAAAATGACTCATGTCACGTTTTAAGTCTTCCCATGCAATCGCTTCCTTCCGCCACGTTTGCACGACGAAACAACAAAGCGCTCAACAGTTGAAGAGTAGTTTCTTTCCTGCTTGAAATGGGCGTCATTAACTCTTTGTTTATTTATTTATTTGGTGCTTCTTATTTAGTAGGGGCAATCGGAGAACTTAAGCCTGACAAAGAATGTAGCAGTTTTCAAGAGAACCTCCACTTCTTGTAGCGGGTAATAAATTTAATGCGGAGAAAATTATGGTTGCAATCAAATTTAGGTGAATTCTATTTTACCAAAAAGGAGTTTGCATCAGAAAAAATGGCTTTCCGAATCGTTCATTCAGCTTCCTCAATGCTCCAGGGTGCCTCTATCTGAAATAATCATTGAAGTTTTACGGCTGCTCTATCGTTCCAACTCCAGGATTTTAGTTCTCTTTAACAGAACCCCACCCCCAGACCCTTTTTGCAAATGCCTTATTCTGAAGAGGCGCAAGTGTATGACGGGGGAAAGGAATGAGCAGCTTGATGATGATAACAAAGAAATTCATCTTACAGTCACTCAAATATATTCTTTAAGAACAAGTGTGTTACAAATGGTGACTTACCTGTCGACGTTAAAATATCTTAGATCAATGCGCTAACAGTATACTGCGCTGATTTCAATCAATATATTACCGAACGTTGACTAGTTATTCTGGATAAAGAGATGTAGTTTCTGAAGAAACTGTGGTGCTGCGTATGCGCCGGTAGGGAAGTGAAACACAGAGATGGGTTTATCAACTTAGTTGATATGGTAAATTGGCCACCGTAAAAGAAAGTCGAAACGTGAGCTTTCAAATTTCTCTACTGTGGTCATTTTACCATATCAACCCAGTTGATAAACCCAGCTCTGTGTTTAATATCTCGATCCCGTTTTACACACTATAGTGCTTAAAGTGTCACCGACGCCATCTTATCAGTTGCGAATTTGGGCTCAGCAAACAATTTCATAAAAGTAAGGAGTTTCTCTTTGTTAACTGTCATCCAGCCTTCAGTCTTGTAAACCAAGGGTCGAAAGTTCAAATCTCTCCGGGGGCTCTACTTCATTGTTCCTCCTTTTGAAAGAACAAAACTTTTCGTCTTAATCTTTCAATCTCGTGCCGTCTTAAGCTCACCATCAACGGAAAATGTCATCCAGCCTTCGTAGCTCAGGAGTTAGAGCACTGTTCTTGTAAACCAGGGGTCGAGAGTTTCACGTTTTCAACTTTTTGGTGAAAGTTTCTTTTGCTTATTTTTGTTTTTCAAGATTGACGTCTTCTCATGTAAAGTTCTGCCGAAAATCTGCTTTGAACAGCATTTGGGGGTAGACAAATAAACTGCTTGGTTAATTGTTAATCTTAGATTAGCGTTAATCGGCTTTTGAGGAACTGGGCCCAGGTCCCTCCGGGGGCTCTACTTCTTTGTTTCCCTTTCCAACGAAAGGAAAATTCCGATCTCGTTTTAGCCAACATAGTGACATAACAGGGACACTGTATCCACTTCTGATAGTACTGATCTAATCACAGGTTCGACATGCTCCGCCACTCTTCGTATTTCATTGGTGGAGTGCAAGTCTCGTAAACCAGGGGTCGAGCGAATCTCTCCGGGGGTCCACTTTTTCGTTTTCCTTTCCGACAAAGCGATTCCGATAAAGGTTTAGTTTCTAAAGAAACTGTGGTGCTGCGCATGCGTCGATGGGGTAGTGGAACACAGAAATGGGTTTATAAACTGAGTTGGTTTTGTAAATTGACCACCGTAAAGAAATGTGAAAGCTGACGTCACAGCAAATTGAAGAAGGTCCACTAATTAAAAACTTTATCTATAGTTGTTTTACTTAAGAAATCTAGAGGTATGATAACTGTCATACTAGTGTAACCTTTTTTTTTCCGGCGGGACACGCTTTAAGTTTACGTCTTCTTGATTTTTTGTAATTGAACTCGGTTAGAGAGAGGTATGCATGACTACACAGTCATAGGCCGTGTTCACATTAGGTCTCCATTATGATCAAATTATAATCGAATTAAATATGACTTGGGTTCACATCAACTAATTACAGTCCCGGCTTATAACTGAATTATAATTACTTCAAACAACCTCAAAGGGATTGTTTGAAGTAATCACAGTGCGTAATTGAACAAAATGGCGAACACGTGGTGGTATTTTCGGAAGCTGTCCTTGGTTCTCTTTTCGCCTCAAGCATGGTGATGATAATCGAGGTAGCCACGCTATACGGCGCCATTTTGTCTCACACTGCGAGGTTATCCTGCCTATTGTATTTAATTTTTCGCAGATCTGAACAGAACCTCAAGTGAATAAAATTGAATGGAGAATGATAGCCTGAATTATACTTCAGTTGATTATAATTAACATTGAGTGTGAAGACGGCTATAGTTCCAATAGGCCATTTTCGAGTTCATGTCTGCCTCCTCTTCAAAGTGAATCTAAGTGCGAAGTTTTGCTCATGAAAATTAGTTTTCTTTCATATGTAAAGTAGAACTAATTACCATCGCAAAAACTTCGCACTTAGACTCGCTTTTAAGAGTGTTTTGTGAAGGGATAATTGTTGTTTCTCACGTAATACCATCATGCATAACATTGATGCTTCGTGATGCTTTACGGTAATGCAGTGTTGTAGAGTGAGACGATACAGTTTCTTGATGAGGTTGAAACTGGTTTGAGCCACCTTAAACCAGAGTTGGACTAAACGTTCGGAGTGAATGGCTGAGGGAAAGTGCTCCTTTTGTAACGATATCTGCGGATGATTCAACTTTCTAGCCTCCTTGAGTAGGGACATTAACCTCAGTTGGGCACCTTCTGAAAGTCTTGTTTATAAATTTTATGGAACGTTAGTGCAAAATCTCTGTAGTCCACGGAATCATATTGCCTGGGGTGTTGCACAGTGTTGTCAGTAATAATGGTAATTCTAATTCAAGTGTCTAACAATGCTTTATCAAAATTGTTCATGGTAATCAAGAACCCATCACCCCAGGGCCAGTTATCCTAGACAATATATTCACGTCTCGCTTGGGTCCACAGTCCTTTCTTGCGATTCGATTATTTTAAGCAAGTTTCAAAATTTACACGTCCTCAACAAATTCAATTAAATCAGTCCATACCCCTAACAATAAATAAATAAAGACCAAAGCGAATCAAAAGTGCAGCAATGCCTCATCGAAGACAACTTAGACATTTTTCGCAATGGAATGTGAAAAACATCAGTAAACAGACTGAAAAGACAGCTCGCTTTGTTGCCAACAAAGGCAGGCCTCTATTGTTATATTTCTTCATGTTGTGTCCGTTTTGCATACCCTGTTGCGTGAGATTGAAAAATGATCAAACATTCTGGGAGCCAAGAGCTTAGTCAAAACAATTCTATTGTTTCCTGATCATCGAAGTGTACAGCGGCAGTCTTGCATCGTGGTTTGCATAGTTTCCGCCATGGCATTTAAGTCGTTTGCAACATTTACTGCATCCGTTTAAGCATAATAGCCAACGCCATACCGTACTAACATTATTTGGCAAACAAAGTTGGAAATTGTTGAGGCCATTTGCACTACTGTATGTGGACAACAAAATTAAACATCTGTCCAACAACCTTGGGCCAACGTTGTTGGAGCAGCTGCTGTTTACACACCGTTTGCCAACACCATCCAACATCTTTCCAACCTCCTCGGGACAACAGCAACACCACAATTTATTGGATCTATTTGCAACTCACAGTCGACACTATTGAAAATACGTCCAATATCCTTGGCCAGGGCTAAACGATTGTTGGGAGTTGTGAGGTCCGTTTGCGGAGTAACGGTCCGCGAGCACAGTGCATCTGCCAAACGTCCTTAGGCCAACATTGGTGGGAATTTTTGGAAGCATTTGTACTCCACTGCCAAAACCATAATAACATTTATCTTGGCTCTCCAAATTACATGCAGAATAAGCTCTTTGTCTGAACGAACTAAGTAAATCAAATGAAACATTAATTTGATGAAATGGGAAAACAAGTAAACCATGTTACGTTTCTTTACACAAGAATACTATCTCTTCTAATACTTGCTTTTCTGCTAAGTGGGGGACCAGTTGGAGGAGAAGCTGCCACCGTTTGCCGCAAAGGTATCGAAGGATCTTGGGATACCTGACACGCACAACTTGGCGACTTAGGGAATGGAGGATCGTTGGACGTCTCGAAAACGAAACTGCCGCCATCGCGTTCACAAATTTGAAGTCGGTTAGGAGATCGGTGATAACCGCTGTCTGAATTATTTGAGATGACCATGGAATCCGTTTGGCTGGTTCTGAAGGCTAATACGGTGGGCAGTGTTTGGTAATCCACTTCAAAACTTCGTTTCTTCCTGGGAATCTTAAGTTGTGCCTGAGCCAGGTTGTAGTACAGGGAGAAGGTGCTACCGATCACAGAAGCAGAAGTTGAAAGAATAATAATACCACAAATAGAAGCGATACCACCAATGATCTTGCCTGAAAGGGATTCTGGGACAATGTCACCGTAGCCCACCGTTGTCATGGTGATGATTCCCCACCACATGGCGTTTGGAAGGTTGTGAAACTGGGCCTGAGATTTCACAGTGCCCCAGTCCGTTTCGGCGTATAGGGCGAGGCTGGAAAAGATAACAACAGGAATCAAGAGGATCAAGAGAAGAAGAAAGAGTTGATATCGACTTGCCTTCACTGTTTTGCCAAGAATCTGTAGATCGTACAACAGCTTGAAGAAACGAAAGATGCGAACCACTCGAGTTGTGTTTAGCACTTCGATCAGTGTCGTTCGCTGAAACACAAGCAGAAGGTACAGTGGTATGATAACCAACAAATCAATCCAGTTTTGCAGCTTCTTTGCAAATTGAATCTTGCTGGGACAGAATACCAGACGCAATAGGAATTCCAAGGTAAACCAACCAGTGCACACCGAGTCTATTATTGTCAGCACCTCCATCGGAGTCCGGGAACCAACCGATTTTGTACTTGTCTCTGTTGCTGAAAAAAAAAAAGGTTAAAAAGTTACCATCACTGCAAAGCGACCCTGTTTGAACTTGGGGTCAAAGTTTAAGATTTCCTGATCCATTTCTTAAAAGTTAAGTTAGAGGTTCGAAACAGTACTGAAGTCAGTATGTGACTGATTTACCAATGGATGGGCTGACCGTGAGGAGCTAACAGAGGGACAGTCAAAATGAATGACCGACTACCCAACAACTATGTCATGTTCAACTGTAATTTCAGCCTTCGCTAAAAATGCGTTTCAGTGCGTCCACTGAAACTAGGGCCACCCAGATAATGAAAATAATAGAACCAGACGGAAGTACTGAAACATAAATTCCAACATTTTCACATCTAGCGAATCAAACGTCCAGTACAAAACAATGAAATCCCAACTTGTTCGTTGACCGGTGATGCTTACGAAACTATGGGGTCGGTTACTGTAAATGTCAAGTTCAAACCGTTAGTACTTTGGCACATTTAGGGGTTTAAGGAGTATGAAATAGAAGAATTATTATAAACTACATTCAATCACCAAGGGGTTGTTGGCTGATTTAGAAAATAGATCGAAACAAAATCTGTGTAAATAAGTGTTTCTCGTAAATTTGTATCGGGAAAGTGCTTCCAGTCATCCAGTGTTTGCGGAGTTGACGCGTGTTAAAAAAGCCCTTCAAATGGTCCTTCGAAAATTGTCCGGTACATGCAGAACTGCTCAGAAACCATTAAAAGGGCTTTTTTTAACACGCGACATTATTCAAACCCTGTATTAGGCACTTTGCCGATATACATTTACGGTTGACACTCTCACACAGATTTTGTTTTCATTTTTCTTTCTATCTCAACTAATTTGATTTGTGTTCAGTGTCCTCAAATAGTGCCCCAATGCTAAACACTGTCGACAGTTAAAGTGGCTATGTCACACAAAATTATTTAATTTCACGACACCCGAAAATTAGAATGAAACATTGCAATAACCAATACAAAACTGTTGAACAGCATGAAAGAAATGGATCAAAAGGTAAAGAGAAGCATGGATGAACACAAATGAACAAGATTGAAACGGATTGCTTTTGATAATCTGGAAAAAGGTCGGCCCGACAGTTTTCAAGTTGCAAATCACCTGGATAAAGGTCGTTTTCGCTGTGAATCATCTTGTTTGTGTCGTAACGATAATTTGAATTTATCAGTAAAGGAATTCCACATTACCATTTTCGAGTTTTAAACTGGAGGTTTAAACACCCCAAAGTAACGAGACAAAGCCGCTTTAAATAAAGTTTATTATCATTATCAGTACTTACTGTAATTTCTCTGTGTTAAATTTCTTGCTGGGAGAGTAACATTTCGCGTTTCAACCTCCTCTCTTTCGCCCTTGAAGAACTCGACAGTCCACAGACAAATCGTGAATATGGAAGTAACAATGAAGGCCAAAGAAACCCAGGCGAATACCTGTGACAAAGATCAACAGCCCATTTCCGAGTTGCTGCATGCCTCAGTTTGGAGCACAACCAATTAAATGAAAATGAGTTGCGTATTCTAATGCAAATCAAACTCATTTTCCTTACAATAGTTGAGCACCAAGACTCACTCCGAAACCGAGGCAAACAGCAACTCGGAAATGGCCTATTAGAAAAAAATGACGAGCTCAGTAATCTGCAACCCCGTTCTCGTTTCGTATGGGAACGAGGCAGAGTAACCATATATAGCTATTGCTGAACGAATAGAGTCCTGGGTCTGGAGTCCATTGGCTAGAAGCCGTTGATTATATGAGCAGTCCTCCACCAAGAGTGCGAAAAAAAAAAGGAAACTTAAAACATTTGGAAGTTTTTGTCTGTATGCCTACCCTTTATTTTATTCAATAACCGTTTGAGTAGTAGTTTCTTCGTATTTTGCTGGTGCCTATAACTCTAACAAATCAATCCGTAGGTGCCATCAATACTTATTCAATAATTTTCTCTTGTCATTAATTTATGAGTATTTTCATTTTTAAATTTTGTTTCTTGTGTTTTATGGTTTAGTTTTGGTTGTTTCATATTCTAAATTGCAGAAACAGTGAAGAAGGTAAACCAAAAGTCCTTATAACGACTTTGTATTCGCAGATGCGGTTTGCGGTTCGGAGAATGTACCCTGATGAAATTACTTGTAAGCCTGTAAGTGCCAACTATATCACTGAATTATGATGACAACAAAAACTATACCTTTGCTGTAGAAGACGAATATGGATCATCTAAGATCTCCCATATGATAGTCTGATGCTTTTGCCACCATGTCAAGTTAGGATCGTTGAAAAGTCGCTCATTTCGCGACTTTTTGGCATCATCTTCATATTTCGGCCTAAAATCCAAAGCCTGCAAATTTTCCTGAGCATCTCTGTGTTTTGTGTAATTCGGCCAACAGCAGGACTCCATTTGTTGCTCTTGTAAGCCCCAATAAGCCATTTCTTGCTCGAACAAGGGACCGCAGATACCACGAGGACAGTGCAGTTTGCCCGTTTGTAAATAATTCAAAACTTGTGCGAAGACACCCGGATGGCGATCGAAAAAGTATTCACCCGTCTCGGGATCATAGTCCAGCTTTGAGCGATTGTCAAGAATACTAGCGAGCGGAATTTCTGGAATATTCTTCAGTGTACTTATGTAGGGTTCGAAACGTTTACCACCAACATTAATGATGACCCTGTCGCGTATATCTTTCTTTGCTCCAAGTGTTTCGCGTCGATGTGT
>NC_090893.1:13884708-13892208 GCF_036669925.1 Montipora capricornis
CTTGGTAAGACGACACAATCAAACTTATGATTGCATACTGTATATTTGAGCATATACTCAAATGCTCAATTCAAAATCTTCGCTGAAGGGAAAAGTAAAAATAGAGAATAATTCATAGAAATACAAACAATCGATAAAATTCTCCTCTATATATTTATATACAAAGAATAATGTCAGTTATAAACTTGACCCTAACTTATATTGAAATATCAATTTGTTCTTGGCTTTTAAATTTCAAATATGAATGTGTTGCTTACTTTTCACTAGCGCATGTTTATTAGTTCTTTTCAGATTATAATTGTACTGTAAGCTATTGTAATCATTCAAATACAGATTTTTTCGATGAATATCAGTACGTCTGAGCAATATATTATATTTTTTACAAAGAGAAAAAATTCTAAACTAGTAACATATGGTATATTAAAGGTGCTCTTCTGTTTGTTTTGTACGTAAAGCAAAACGTTTTTTTTTTGTATTTTTTTACAAAGAAAAAAATTCTAACCTAGTAATTTTAGAGAAGAGCACGAAACATATGGTATATTGAAGGTGCTCTTCTTACTGTTTAGTACGTTAAGCAAAACTTTTTTTTGGACTTGAACGTGGTGGTTTGAAGACAAAAGAATTTCATTCCCTTCGATAGGTAACTATGGTACCTTTTCTTTCGTTTTCTCGTTTGCTTGAAACAACACGAAAGCTAAGTACTAAACGAGGGCCCCTTGGAATTCGATATTGTTAAGATATACCCAGCCACAAAACTCGTTAAGGCGAAGCTGTGTATTGACGGTAATCACTGGAATTGCTCGACATTTGCCGATGAACTGGTGCAAGTTGACTCAGTTGAAACGATGAGAGTTGGATTTTCAATCCCCAGTGTTAGCCGTTAAAATGTGGGGTCTTCCTTATATGTGACGTGCAGGCAAACCTTTAATAGCGGAACATTGTTGAACTTATAGCGTCGAACAATTAAAACCAATTTATACGATCGGAGGTTCCAACAGCCGGTAGAAATGTGAATGGGTAAAAACCCAAGCGGCTTCCCGAAAGGTCTTCATATTAACAAAACAGAAAACAAAGCCTGATCTGGCAGAAGTACGGAACAAAAAGTTCACTGAAAATGACGAAAACAAATTTTTGCGTCTCGAACAAAAATTTTTTTGTCTCAACAAAAATATTTTTCAAAACTACTTGTCATTTCCCTGTGATGTAAGGAAGACCGGCCGCAAAAAAATTTTGCTGCCTGCGCTGTAAAAACGAGTTAAAAGTGAATGTGGAATTAAGTTCCTTTGTTCAAAATAAGGAAGTTTCAGGACAAGTTACTCATCCGGTTCAAAAGTGCAACTTCTTAGAATATCCATAAAGGAAATAGTTTTCCATTTAACCCTGATCCTGGAAACAGGTCAAGGCAGTTCATTTTGCAAATAGAAACTGAGAAGCTACCACTAAAAAAACAGAAAGAGTCAGAATGTCTTTTGAATGGGACAGCTGTTCATAACTGAAAAAAAGGTTACGATCAGAAGTCTTATGCATTGATATGATTATTTTACAGTTCTCACGTAAAGTATTTTCATCTTTTGAAAACACTCTGGACTCTCAGGGTCGATCTCCAACTCCATTAGAGTTTAGTTTCGCAAAGATCGAAATGTTACAACGGGACATTGGAAGCGCTCGTCAAGCTGCAATTTTTTTTAAGTAAAATTATAGACCATCACAATTAATAAAACATAATTTTTACCTTTGGGAAATGGTACGGTAACTTTATTATCCAAAATTTTAACTTGATTCAAGTGGTCTGTGGCACTCGTAAATGCTGTACCCGCGCTCCATTGCACCGCTAAGAAACATCCCAGTTGTTCGAAAGGTACATAGCGCTATCCACCGAATAAATCACTATCCATTGGATAGCGCAATTGGTTTCACTATGACTTATCCACTGGATTGTGATTTATTGTGATGTGCGCTGTATCCATCGTTTGAACAACTGGCGTCAGGAAAATGTCTTCGTCAACACGAAAACGCCGCTTGTGTCGTTGAGACGTTGTTAGCCAAACAACGAAAGTTGAAGCTTCAAGAAATTCCCACTTCACTAGTTACAACGCCAAATAGCTTTTATTAATTTGCATCCATAAGAGATAAAGCTATTACGCTCTGAAAAAGCGCATAGACGGGATGGTAATTCACAATCCCCCCGACAACTCGACGGTCTGCACTCCGCAGTGAAGAGTGATAACAGCTAGCTTCCCAACCGTGACACCGTTTCCGTTTTTATTTGAAAATCTTTCAACGAAATGTATACTTTCAATCAAACGCTTCCTGCGGAAAAAAATTAGTAAAACCGAAGCAAACTGATATGCGGAGTCCAGCTTCATCCCTTGCTGGTTAAAATTAAAATAAAAACGAAACTTCATCGAAATATTTATTTTCTATTTGCAGGTGACATTTAAATATGCTCTTCTTACCTGTGCATATTTCGAAGAATACGGCTTTTCCAACATTGCCCAAATCTCTCTCTTCCATTTTGTCCTAGTAGCAACTTTGCGATGTACTCGAAAAGCGCTGCTCTCGTTTTCAGAATCATCCACGCTTTTCTGAAGTCCTTCAAAGGCTTTTAGCGTAGCCTGTGCTTCTCTGTGCTGGGTATAATTACTCCAACAACATGGTTCCATTTGAAGTTCGTCGATTCCCCAGAACAACAATTCTTCCTCAAATAATGGGCCGCACACATCGCTCGGGCAGTGAAGTTTCCCAGTTCTATAATAATTCATGATATTCACGAAAATCCCTGGATGTCGATCGAAAAAAAATTCGTTATTTTCCGGATCATAATCGGCTTGTTTAGCGGCATTTTCAGCTATCCAGGCCAGTCTCGAATCTGGGACGACTCTGAGAGTACTTAAATAAGTCTCATGGCGGTAACCGCCTACATTGATGACCACTCTATCCTTCGCTACTCCACGCGCAGGAAGCGAGTCTTCGAAGTTTGATTCCGATTTTGCTCTTGGTCCAATTTCAGCTTGCAAAAGCATAGTTTGTCGTGTGTGTATAGCACGACCCAATGCGTCAGCTGTAAACATTTTACCGCATAAAAATGTATATCGTTGAATCAAATTATTCCGCAAAGCTCAAAGTGCTGGTTTTGTATGCGGATTCAAAACAGACAGACTTCACTCGATGGCTCAAATAGACCAGCACCTGCGCATTTGGCTACAAAGCCATGTAATAACGCAGCATTTGCATTTCTGCCATAACATTTCCTTGGTTCTTTGGTGAAAGAAATGCCTTCGAAGCAACAATCTTATCTCATCGAAGTGCTTCTTAATTTTGCACCATCAAATGACACCTATATATCATATCTCGGCCTGTGCAGGGAACGTATCTTTCGCTAAGAAGCCTTTGACGCATCCCTGGTTTAATTTACAAATGCCACAAAGCTTGCTTAATATTTGAAAATTAATATTTAAATACAGTTGAACCGCACGATCAGCCAATCGCCTCGCTGCAGTTTTCGACGATTGAAAGCCTGAACATTGTTAGGTGGATAATTCATACAGTATCTATGTCAAAATAGTTCGTTATCTGAAATAAAGGTTTAAAAGGAATTAAAAACATTGTTGAAGGAAATTCCAAATCGCGCCTTAATCCCTTTCATTAAGATAGTTCTTTGAGAACAAAATTATTGAACTCTTCACGGACGTGATTTGTAACAAGCTGATAAACGAGCAAGGTCTATGTTTATGTTGTAGTTAAAATTTCGTGATAATGCAGGCGGCATGCGGAGATTAGAAGCTAGAGGAAATTAATTAGTAATTGTATGTTTATACAAGGTGGAAAGACAAGTCGTTTTGACCCAAATGCGGTTTTTGTGTTCTCAGTGATGAAAAGTCGACACTCCCGAAAAAATAAATAAATAAATAAATAAATAAATAAATAATAATAATAATAATGATAATGATAATGATAATGATAATGATAATAATAATAATAATAATAATAATAATAATAGGATGAAGTGATTTTCGCATTTAATCAAGAGTATCCCTTCTAGACACCGGAAAAATTCTAAAAAGAAACGCAACTTCCAGGGAAAAATATCGAAATTCTCTTCTTACTTAATTTATTTCTAGTGAGTTTTCATGTCTAGTTGGTCGTAGGCCTACGCGAAAACTAAGCTCTTTAATTAAATGAATAAGACAATAATCTATATCTTTAATAAATCGCTCCTACTTTTGTTATACATTATTATCAATTATGGACTTGAAAATTATGGAGTATGTTATTTGAGAACCAGTTAACTCTGGTTCAAATTTCTGATACGATAAATTTCTTGCACAATTCAACAGCGTTTTTTCGAGGCCGGTCATGTCGCGCGCTGACAAAGGAATTTTCATCCCAAAAAAAGTGCCAAATTCCTTCTGCACGTTTTCATCTCCCAGGTAAATTTATCAGGTACTAACTAAGTCATGTAATCAAACACTAAAGTTATTTAGTTCTTTATCGTTTAGATAAGCACGTTTTGGTGTAAATTTGGTTTCATTATTGTGACTTTGGTCAACAGGGGGTCAATGAGTGATGCAGAAGATTGTCCTTGAGCGCCGGACGAAAATGAATTATTGAGGCCTTTAAGATATACAACGCCGACGTCAATGATAACGCAGCCAAATAACGGCAATGAAGGGGAAACAATGTCTTTAAAAGTGTTTGTTTCTAGGTTTTCTTTCACGTTCTTTTGGAACTGTGGAACGTGAAACGACCAAACATTTACATTTATGGAAAACATGAACGCAAATCACCGAATTTTAATTTTCTCACCTAGTTTCAACACCGTTCGACACAATTTATTTCTTGGATGTTTGGATAGTTTGTGGACGCCATGAGAACAAACTGGAATTAAATAACGAGTCTAAGAACGTGAACTAACTATTTCTCCACCACCGGTAAATCTCTAAAGACGCTCGTAGCATGTGCTCTTCTTTCCCCCATAGTGTTGGGCTGATTGCCAACCAACTGAATACTCCTACAATCCTAGACATTTCAAATGAAAAATGAAGACCACCCCCCCCCCCCCCCATTTTCCATGATGAAAAAACTTGCGAGCGGATTCATCATTTCTTTTGGTGGGAGGGGAGTACTAATTTTGTCCAATATTGTAGCTCCGAAATGGCCACCATCTTAAAAAAAACATATGTATGTTCGCTATTTTCTCAAATCCCATAATATAGTTGAATTCATTTTGGGATTATTTGCATTAAACGAATGGATATCCAGTTCACTAAAGTATGATACAGTCCCAAGAGTAAATAACTTGTATTGTTTATATAAAGAACCCCCCAAAACGTATTGCATTATGGAATGGCGAAAATAGTCTATGTTTATTTTTTAATTATCTCCCTTTTCCTTCTTTAGGTAAAATATAGCAATACTCACCGTTACGTGACCTATTGTCATTAATGTGCCAACCAGAAATCTATATTGGCTGTCGAGACAAAGGTTTTTTGTTCTCTGGTTGGCAAAATTTAAATTCAAAAGATTTGTTTATAAACAGTTGTGGGCTTGTTGAAATGCAAGCAAAACTACATTAAAACGGCGGCCATTTTGGTGTCCCAAACCAATTCTCAGGGAATTCACTTTTCTTAATGGCCCTTAGTCACGTGATTCAATGGGCTTTCTATAGCGTGTTTTCACGTGACGTCAAGGCGGCCATGTTGGTGTCCCCAACTAATCCCCTGGGAATTGAGCTCTACTATCATGCAAACGTTTTCTTTTGTTTCGGTGCAAAAACAAGGTTACTGATCACGTGAGTGAAAACACTCTATTGGTTTATTGGAAAAGTTGGCTACTTCACGTTATAAGTTGTTAAAGAAAGGAGTGTAAAGGGAAGTGAAGCAAGTCGTTGTTTAATTGTGGAGCAGCCTGACTAATTCCCAAATCTTGGGACAAAATAAGGGTGAAAACAAAAACAAAAGAAAGATGACACTCCATAAGACCAACCCGGTGTGGCCAACGCATTACGCATGCACACAACCATTTTACCCGTTCAATAGGCCTTTTCACCCAAACCAAGGGCCCTTTTCTCGAAAGTCCCGAAAAGTCCCGAATTTTTTCGAAAGTCCCGAAACTTTTCGGGCCTTTTTCGGATGTCATAATTCCATCTGTATCTTAAGAACGGAGAGATTTTAAGTCAACATACTTCACTGTCATTTTCCTTTTTGTCCTCCTGGAACCACGGTAAAAGACCAGCTTACGAAAACAAGCGGAACACAGTTTCGTAAATGGCTTTTCGGCCCGAATAGTTATCGGGACGTTCGAGAAACGGACCCCAGGCCACCAAGGCCTGTGGGAATGACTGTAGATTTAGGCAGAATTGGGATAAAATCATACGATGATAAATTCGCCGTGAACGCTTTGTACTTGATATTATGGGATAAACTTTTCAAAGAACCTGTAAATTAGATCTGTCAGGGGCTTGGAATGTCAGTCAAGTTATCTCAGGTCATTCGGAATATACCACTTTGGGCTTAGTGATTGGCTAGAAAAATCTTGAGCTATATTCTTAACCAATCAGAGATAAAGTAATTCAAATTTGATTCGCTCGTACTGGTTTTTAACGGATGCATATATTAGCTCTATGTTGTGATTGGTTCCTTGAGAAAACATTACGAAATGTGGGAGAAATAATTGTGTGGAGTGTGCGAAGGATCAGGGATAGAGAAACACAGGGAGCAGACGGTGATATTACAGAATCGGAAGATTCAAGCAACGAAACCGGCGCGACCAACTTTAGAGACGAATTTGCATACTACAACAGCAAGCCAAACCCCAGAGGACCACACTGTTACGCACATCGAAGGCGACACGGGCCTGCGACACCACTTACGAAGAGCGTGAGTTATTGCAATTAGCGGCTCCAATTCTTGCATCAGTGGATCAGCCCCCTGGAGACTTTAGTAATCGTTGCTATGATACGAGAACAAAGGAACGTCTAACAAAAGCGTATATCTCGAACATCAATGCTGTAGCGAGCAAGCTAGTGAAAAGCGTAACTCCCATTAATCCTTCTGAAAATCCGTTTAGTTACTTGTGGCTGGTTAATTGCATTCTCTACTCAGTTGTCGTAGCATTTTGCATTAGCAAAGGGTGGAAGAAGCAAAAGAGCGGAAATGATAACATACGGAGACTAAGGAGAATGCTGCGAGAGTGTACCTTCAGAGAATGTCTGTAATATGGTCGAGTCCACTATCGGATTACTACAAGGTAGTTGCAAGTAATCAGTTTGCGCTACCAGTACTTGCGTACTTTATGTGGACACAAGTATGGCCCATTGCAGAGTTGCAAAGACTCGACAGAGAATCGCGGAAAACCATAGTGGAGACTGGTGGGAAACACCCTTCAGCGTCCAGTGACTTGCTCTATTTCTCTAGGAGATCGGGCGGACGGGGTCTTAAGTTGATTGAGTCAGATATGAAATCACCGAGATTAAAGCGGCGACCAGATTGTATGCTAATG
>NC_090893.1:13897208-13902208 GCF_036669925.1 Montipora capricornis
CTCATTGGTTATTATAAAATTTAAAGAAAATGACAAAACTTTTCGAGATTACAAGACGTGTTTCGACAGAAACTTTTGTCATCTTCAGTTGATAAATGTAAAAAGTTTTGTCGTTTTCTTTAAATTTCTGACTTGCCTGCTGATATCAAGATCCTTTGGAAACATTATTATAAAATAAAATAAAAACTCCCGCGAGATTTATCTGCAAATCGTAAAGCGCAGAAGTTCCAATCGCATAATTATCTTCGCATTAGATAAAATTGTCGTTTATTAATTAAAAGAAACGAAATAACGCATTAAATCTCTCCAGTGTCTTTGATTACGTCATAGATGACCGTGAAATAATATTTATAACCGGGACTGACCAAAAGGTCACTCAATCTATTGTAGCTCTAGTAGTGGAAATTGTTCGCTTCAATGCTGCGCGCCTAAAAAAGATACGGCGGTCATATTTGATCATGCGAAACCTCCGGGAATGAAGCTACTCTATGTTTATCATATATCAAAGATTTTTTTCATTTGGCTCTAAACATGTTGATCACTAAAGAGAAAACCAAGAAAAAATGAAACATCTTAATAGTACAAAATTTACAAAATGGAAGTGATATTATTCGACTTCAAATAGGTCGATTTTGTTTCGAAAATCCCTTCCATATTAACAAAGTTAATCGTGTGACAAATGGTCATCTACAATTTGGTATACAATATGTACAATAAGACGGGAATTCCCACTATTTTATGTCTAATAACATCTCCCGGAGCTCAGTTATTTTGTACACAAGGGCCTCCTACATGTTCAACATAAATATGATTCATGGTAATTTGTATACAGGTCACGATGTGTCACAAGGAGTTTCAATGAGTATAATACTCTCATGTGTGACTCTTTGGTTCGGGTTCTGTTTAAGGTCGATAGTCAATTTGTGACGCCGAAACCAGGTATATTTCATTTTATATAATAACCAAATCAATGCGCGCGCTCTGATTGGTCAATCAGCTATGTTTTATTGTGCCAGTAAACTCATGGAAAAATCGCGCGTCTTCTGAATTATTATACAAAAGCAATAGGCCACAGGTTTTTATGGTTTATAGGCATGATAAACCACTTGGGATGTTGGAAGAACACGAGAAGAATTCGTAAATGACTCGCCTGCGGCTCGTGATTTACGAATTCTTCTCGTGTTCTACCAACATCCCGCGTGGTTTATCAGCCTATAAACCATAGAAACTTGTAGTCTATTGCTTAAAAATATAGTTGTATTGGGCAGCCCCTCAAGGGGCTTTGTAATTCTTGAACTTCCTCGAAAAAAGCACTGAAAAATCTCGTTGCCTTTTGATCTTCTACCCATGTGACTAGGTCCAAAGCTGTTCTTGTTATTTATATAAGAAGAATATACAAAAAATGATTATCCTTGTCGCGCAAGTTTAAACCCACGTGACTAGCACCATTTCAAAAATGGCACGACGACTGCAAATGAAAAGAGTGTGAGAGGGAATTTTCGAGATCAACTTATCTCAGATGATTCACTTTCAAAAAAGGCTTTCCTTTACGAAAGTGTTGAAGAGAACGGGATGAAGTTTCTGGTATAAATTGTTCACCTTACAAACAAACGTTGGCTGTCGCAAAATTATTTGAAACCGTACCACGTTCAGATAAGCCTAACAATGCCACTTTTCTGAAATTGTGCCTCTAATATTTTAGCATATCGTGATCGATTGTCCCCATAAAAGTTGTCTCACCAAACAAGCGGCCGTTGATAGCTCTTGATATCCCATTCAGACTGACATAAACCTCTCAATTGAAGTTTTGAGGTGAAATGCTTCATGCACCCCTAACATCGTTTCCTAAAGTTGCAGGACTCCGTGAATCAGTCTAATCAGATTTCAACTGTCATTCAAAGATGATCGTACGTACACCGAAGCCGGATTACAGGAAGCTTCCAAGAGCATGAGTGAGGCAAACATGCCCGCAGCACTTTCATCAGCTTCTTATTCAATTATATCATTTAAAGTCAAGTTGAAAACTTTGAGACAAAGAGATCTGATATCTCTTTTCGAACACGGTCAATTTCGTTTGTACTTTCTTTAGGCTCTTTCAACGGCTATAAAAAAAAATCTTCCACGAGTTCCAACTCCGTTAAACTGTTTTTGATTTAAACTATCTGCCGGTAAATACGTTTAGTCAATAATTTCACTGAGTCGAACATATCACGTGTTGTGAGTTTGTATCTCTATGCTCGATGGTGTTCCAGGGCTTCGAATCATTCTTCTTCTTGAATGTTTATTCCCATTTTCAGAGGGTTGACCTCGATTTTGATTTTGTTGCTCTTGCTCCATTTCTTCTTCTAGTTCATCGTCTTCCACAGCCTCGTTCACGTAACTTTCCGTTTCAGAGTTACGAGTGACCATCAGTGTTGGTTTTACAAATCTGACGGAGCTTTTGGGGGCTCTTTTTACTGGGGTGCCGGGTCGCACGGGCGAGACCGGTCTCCCTGGGTTACCCTGTTGTCTTGGATTCCCATTGACCATGCTCTCCAATCCTTGTTCCAACTTATCTTGTTTTAGGGAGTTGATCACGTGATCAATATAGTCAGCCTCAAATTCTTCACTCTCACGATGAACTATCTTTTTAGCCGTGCTCATTTCCGGTTGGTCTAGATAACCGGAAATGGTATCTGAAAGGTCGGGAGGATCTACCGTAAGGGAGTTTCCATAGTGAGGGGGGCTTTTTGGAGGAGTATCTATAGTGGTACTCTGGGTACTGGTGTGACTCTTTTTTCTGTCATCTGGGGGAGAGTTGCTGACTCTGATGAATTCTTCGCTGCTCCGAGAGCGGATTGGGTATGACTGACGAGGAGTCAATCCTCCGGCGTATAAAGAAGAACGTGCTCTCCTGGCGCTAAATAAAATCAATCAATCCCAAAATAAGTATTAACCCAGTCGGGTAGTTTGTTCGTGAGGCAGTTGGTGGTTGGCAAGTCGTGCAATCAATCATCCTTCCGTCAGACAGATTTTCAATTAATTAAACAGTCACCAATAAGTCAGTCAATGAATCACGTTAGGTGAATTTGAATGTCCTTTCTCAAACATCACCGTGGCCTGACATGATTTTACACTTTCACGGTCTTAAATTGCAGAAAACAGTGAGGGTCTGAATCGGGATCTTGGCTACTGTGTTTAAAGTGCTACCATGACCAAAAATCAATTCTTCTTTTTCTTTGGATTTCAAAACTATGTTAACTAAACACTAATTGACCCAAGTTTTAGCCTTGATTACAAAAGACTCCTCTTTATCAGTTTAACTAGAATTTGCCTATTTAATGGTCCGCCATAACTAACATGAAAATCTTGCGTGAGATGGATTGAGGAGAAAATGACGTCAAAGACTTACTAGTTTAAGAATTCAATGCGTGTGTACGCGGCTGAATTAATATTATGGCACGAGAGTTTCGGGCTTTCGGACTCCTAAACTCGCTTTTTTCTGAAATTTTAAGCTAGTGAGTAAATGACATCACTTTTCCCTAGATCCAACCCTCTGAGGTTCAATCGTTCAGTTTTAAATGTGAGTAATGGCGGACCGTGAAATCCAAAACTTGCACTCAAAGGAAAGAACCTTTGGATAAAAATCAAAGATTAAAATTTTGCTAGTCAGGTGTTTGGCAAACACACTTTCAAAATCCGAAGGAAAAAAAAAGGAAGTGAGTTTTTTGCTCTTAGCAGCACTTTAAAGTTTAAATTTCAAAATAGGGCAAGTTTTAATGGAGTGTCGTAAAACTAAAACCAAAGTAATTATTTTGGCCAATCAAAAAGGACTGAGACAATCCAGTAAACCAATCAAAACTCGAAGTAAATTACACGTAGCCAACACCGAGTGCGGGAAAATGTGCACACGCGAGCCACGATTGGTTTTAGTTTCACTTCTGATTGGTTGAAAAAGTCGCGCGAGAACTTTAAACCAATCGCTGACTGAAGTATTGTAAAACCAAAGCAATTCGCTAATTTCTTTCGAAACTCAATTGAAAACCGATCTATGTCCAGAAATGTTTTTAATTAGATGCGCGCAGGTTTTAATAATAAGGACCTTAAAGCCCTGGCCAAACGGGAACTAGAGTTAATGAGAGTGTAACCAGGCCTTACTAGTTCATGGTCAGTCGTTTTCTTTATGTTTATTGAAAACGCAAAACATCTTTTCCAACTTTTTCGGTATCGGGCCGCGAAATGAGACTCTAAAATATTTGAAAATGTCCTCGGAGAATGACAAATTATTATCAGAAACATTGAGCAGCGCGTTTAAAACAAACGGTAAATCATCAAGCTGAAATTTACGTTTAGCCAAAAATCAGAAACTTGTTTGATTTGAGTTCTTTTATTTCTTATTTGTTATAGAGCAACTTAGTCTCAAACGAAAGAAAGACAATTCAGAATGAGACAACGACATTCATGGTTTTATGACAAACAACAGTTTGCCGTTTCGAGTAAACGCAATGCTTAATCGCTCTATTGGAGAAAGATTTTAAAACCAGCTATGTTTATGACCAAAAGCAGGAGCTCCACTTATTCCTTGCGTCAACCCTTTCCCGAGTAAAGTTCTTATTAGGAACAGGTTGTTCCCGCGAAAAGTATCGTAATTCTCTTGACGTTGCGACAGCTTTGTTTTGATTGGCTTTTACAACAGCGGGTGTGCTAAATCTCCCAAGGGATTCCTACTATGTATAAAAATCTACTCGGGAAAGGGTTGATTCCTTGGCAAAGTATGAGTACCATTGGCTCCTGCCAATGGTTGACCCCATAGAGACCCTCGACTGTAGCCTTCGATAATGCTCTCCCTTCGCGCGCCGAGCAAGAAAGAGGGTACACTGTTGTGGGAGACCTCACGAAAAGAGACAATGGCGTGACCGTTTTAGTCATTTTTGGAACGAATAATGGGAGGCAGAGACTTACCGTCCTCGATAAGGATGAATCCTCGAATCCCCAGTCAGTGAACCGTTTACTGCAACTGA
>NC_090893.1:13907208-13914708 GCF_036669925.1 Montipora capricornis
ACCTTCAGTTTTCAGCGAGTTTTAGAATTACAGCGCCTCGAATCCTGTTATGTCGACAGGACAGGCAGAGGAAGTTCAAATAAGCACATCTCGAGAGCTGAGAGAAATTTTGCTTGATGCAACGGCCCGCGTGCTTCTACAAACTTGGAACGGAAAAGGCCTGCCACCGCTGGAGCTTTATGTAAACTTAAAATTAAATAAGAGGGTAACCAACTTGACTTCAGAAAACAAAGAAACAATCAGAATGCGATAATTGTGTTACACACCGGACAAATGGCGAAAAGAATGCATGTTTCTATCATCTGTTGTACTTTCTCCTCTCTAGATACCATTTACTAGCAGTCGGCAAACAAAAGCAATGAGGACTGAATACTAAAAAATGATTGGATTTTAATATTTGGGCTCCAGGCTCCATAGCAAAACTTTCAGGGCTCCGGGCTCCACAGCTAGAAACGATCAGGGCTCCAGGCGGAGAAATGATCGGGCTCCGGGCTCCACAGCAAAAAACATCCAGGGCCCCAGGGCTCCAGGGACCCCCCTTTGGAGCCCTGATCACAACAAGGTCAACTCCAGCTTCACTTAAGGAATCAAACCTTACCAAATGTTATGGCATTTAAATCTAAAGTTCAATTGAAATATGAAACAGAACTCTATATTGAAACAATATGGAATTTTTAAGAGAAAAGTGGGCGATTTTTGAATCGTCGTAACAACCTTTTCTTTCTGTTTTCTGTTTTGTTCTAATTGAGAAAGGATTGCGGGGGGTGGGGGGGAGGGTAAAAAAAAACCTTAAAAAAAAAAAAACTCCAGCTTCACTTTTGATTTAAAAGGCCAAGTAACTAGGCACAGAACTGAAAAAAAGGTCTATGGATGTGGCTGTTTGGAGAGAAACTTGAAAACTCATCTTCGGGTGTTGAAGTTCAAAGTTGTTCATGTTACGTCAGGTTGTCGTTGTCAGGACGAGAAAGAACGGCAGTGAAGCGCACCAAGGTGTGAAATGCACGTGTGGGGTCACGTGCAGTGCCACTGTTATTCTTCGTTAGAGCTTTTGTTCTGTGGCGTTTCGTTGCGGTCGACGTCGTCCTTGCTTGAACTTTTACCAAACAACAGCAGCCATGCTCTTCGTGAATCGTGTGTGCCATAACGTTCCACAGGTTTACGGACTTTGTGAGACGAGACTTGCGCTCTATATCGCCTTTACACAAGACGACTGGAAACGTCATACCATTTGCAGATGTAATTACAAAGACAGCGCGTTGTCCAAAGTTGTGTAAGTATCAAAGTTCTTAAAACCATATTTTTGAAGTATAAATCCTTTAATTTGCAGCCTTATGTTAATGTCGACTAATAGCACTGCTTTTCTTTCGAAATTCGTTCGCTCCGGTTAGAACTGAACATCACCATCTCCTTTATAAGAGCATCGACAGAAACATATCCGTTATTTAACAAATCCCGTTGTTTTTTTACTTTTTGTCAACATCTTTGCTCTACTTGTTTTTAAATTTGTTTTTTGTTTTTTGAGTGTTTGTCTGAATGAGTGAAGTCTTTTTTCAGGCACACCCGGCCCGTGCTTTGTTGGCGAAATGGAAGCTGTCAAATTCTACGCAACCCGGCGATAGCTAAAATTTGCGCTATCTTTGGCTATCTACGGTAAGTATACATCTCATCTCATTTCGTTCAAGTTGTACCACAGGGGCATAATATCCTATAATAATGTAAATAACTGGATTGGAAAAAAGCAACCTTCAGGCAGAGGTAGAGATGCAGAATTTATTCGTAATACTTTGCTGACGTTCTCGCGAAAACCTTACATTCGATCAGCACAGGTTTTTACAAAAGATAACGGGAAATGAAAAAAAAAAAAAACACACCTGCAGTGTCAAGGGAAGCAAACCGAGGCTGCTCACCATTTGTTGAAAAATTTCGGTTGGAGTGACTGTTGCATAATGTGGTAAGCGATTTTCCGAATATGCTGACCAACCGGACGAAATTGCATTTACTATTAAAATGCCAACATGTCGTCTACCTCTGAAATGACGATTATCAGCAATTCCTAATTTTCTCTGAATTGACTGTTATCGTCAATTTAGATTACTCTGTCTTAGGACTTGTGGTAGCAGATGAAAAGAAAAAACAAAAAATGTAATTCCTGGACAGGATTTGAACACGGACACCCACTTTGAAGGAACTGTTTTTATTCACTTAACCACAAAAGATCAACTGGCTGGCAAATGTAACGGTTATTTATCAACACTAATTAGTAGATATAAAATCATTGCTGAATAGTACCGGTTAAATCTAGCGCTTGATTTTAAAATGGTTAGCTTTGTCTTGAGGTTTGTTAACCAACATTTTCTGCTGCTAAAACTTGTTTTTTTAGCTGGTGATAATAAACAATTATCTGCCGAGGCAGATAACACAGGCACGAGGTTTTGATAATTCATGATATCATGCGAAAATCGAATTCAATAATTGTTTTACTATACATTTTCATTCAGCCATTTTGTTTCTGGGGAGAACACTCCAAGTGGCTTAGTAACCAGGCAGACGTTGAACTTGACATGATAAACGCAATATCTGCAGCAGATATTACATTTATCATGTCAAGTTCACAAGCTATTGTGAACTGATTGAATGCTCTCGACCAATCAGATTTTTCATAGTGAGTCTGATGTATAATAATACACGTTTACACCAGCATTCGGAAGAAAAAAATATTCACATATTAAAAAAAATGTTCTTTTAGCGATGTGGTAGTCTAGTGGTTAAGTGAAATGGTTACTAAACGAACACTCCCAAGTTCGAGTCCTGCGAGTTCAGGCATTGGGGTTCGTATTGAATCAGCAATGATACTGGGATTTCCGAAATTCCGTTCCATTCCGTCCCGTTCCGGTCAATATTTTCCAAATAGATTTTCCCGAAAATGACTGTTCCATTTGACGTTTAACCGAAATTTCCAGGATTTTTGGCTCAATGGTAAGCACCCCTATTTTTTTGTTCTGTTCCATATCCCCAGTTGCGGTCTTTTCTTAATAACCCCCTTATATTGACCGGCAATTAAATCAACCATACAGTTTCAGGATCGTTTTGTTACAGTGAAAATCGAAGCCGCGCTGTGAAGCTGTCTAGCTGGAACAAATAAACCGCCGCTTGATGTTCAAAAGTTTTTTTTGTAGAATTTCCCTTTTGCTTTCATTATAACAATTATTTTTAGAACTGCTATTTATGTTTTGATAACCTGGGAATTATCTTCAAGCTGAATTGCCTTTGTTTGCTCGCAGAATTTAATAATACTTCCTGAAAAATTAGACGGATAGAAAGAATAAATTTGAAATTTAACTTCATATATATCGAATTTTGATGAATATTAATGTTATTGCCCCATCTGATACCATTCGTATCGAGTATCAAGTGCTTAAAGCTTTGAAAAGTTCGGTATAATGCCACCTGAAAGAAATGTATACCGTGAATTAGGAAAATAAACGTGGTATCGCACTTCGACATCAACACCGAATGTTTTGATAAGTGCTGTCTTTTATTCCGGTACCACTTTCGGAAAATGTTAATGCAAGCGTCTGTTATTCTATCTCAATCATTTCACGAGTGCAGCCTCTATCATCTGCTCTTGTTAATTATTTATTTCAGTTTAGCAACGATGAAAAAAAGGAAAATACAGCACTCCTTGGTTACGAATAGATAATTGATTGAACCTTTCCTCGCCAGATGGAAGGAAATAACCAAAAAAAATGTGATTGGGTTTAATTACTCAAAATTGAACAGATTCAGAACCAGTCCAGCTGATAACTTGATCATTCCCCAAAGAAAAAGTGGAGTTTTAAATGGAAGGGCTCCTGATCAAACAAGGCAAAAGAATCTTACTGCCCTTGAATATCTTGAAAACAATCATATAAAATAGGCACAATTTTGTGTCCTTTTAGATCTCGATAAGACTTTAAAATCTTCAAAAGACGCCACGGAGGCGGATGTTTTGGCTTAAAAGAGGAGAAAATATATCAAAGGAGGAATACTGTCGCTCATAAAATGGATAATTATCAAATGGCCGACAACCTCACATGTCTAATGAAAATTCATGCACGTCTCACGTGAAGTAAGACATCAAGTGATCAAATGAAAAACAAAATGCAATATATTGTAACTTTGGTATTGAAGCAATACGTATTTAAGCTCCTGTGGTAATAGGACTTTTTTAAATATTACTTTTAAATTCCAATATATTGCCTCTGGCTAAAATTAGCCAACGATCCCTCTTGCGATTCAGTTTAACCCCGACAATAATTTGCTAGTTTTGGTTTTTGCTTCCGGTTGTTAATTCGCAGGGACTAAGGCAAAACAGTCGTCTTTAAAGGGTAATCTAGCAAAAAACGGTCCTTATCAACTGTTTTGCAATTTCAAATATAATTTTTTTCGACCCGCATAGTACATAATAAATGAATTCACGATTAAAAAACGTCAGTTTAGAAACCATAGAAGAGAATAAACCCTATTTTCGCTTAAACACTTCTCTTTAACGGTACAAAGTCCCATTTTCACACAATAATATAAAAATCACATTTCATTATTCCTTTCCGTTAGAATTTGAAAAGGTATTCGTAAAAAAAACTCACCTTTGCTATTTTCGATGATCGTTGATGCTCCAAAACGTTCCATATCCTGGGTTTGTATTTTTGCCAGCACGATTGTTCGCCTGCAAAATGTTCGACGGGACTATCCGCCAACACATCGCCAAGTTCGGAATCTTGGCCATCCTCTTCGCAAGACATTTCCGCCTTTTCAAAAAACTTCAGATTTTCCTGGGCTTCCCTGTGTTGCGTATAATACGACCAACAACATGATTCCATTTGTTTTTCGTCGATTCCCCAAAAGGTTAACTCTTCTTGAAACAAGGGGCCGCATACATCGTGCGGACTGTGTAGTTTCCCTGTGCGGTAGTAATTAATAATGGCTGCGAATACGCCGGGATGTCTATCAAAGAAAAATTCGTTCTTTTCGGGATGGTAGTCATTGGCAATATTTTGTGCATTTTCGGTGCACCATGCAAGCCGAGTGCCCGGAAAATTTCGAAGTGTACTTCGATAAGTTTCATGGCGAACTCCACCACAATTAATTATAATGCGCTCTCGTATCCTGAAGGCTTGAAGATTTTCCTCGTCGTCAGACATGGCTATTCATTATTCCCGTTTCACTAACACACGATTTTCCCCTTTTAATATTGACCTCCTGATAAAACAACGTAACATCGATTGTTTATGAAATATTTTGACCGAACGTTATATCAAAACACGAAGCTAAACCGCAGCGAAAATAAACCTCCTTTAACATTACAACGACTGTTGCCAATGCTTGAACAAACTCCGTATGATGATTTTTGATATAAACACTCAGCGCAAATTTTGGTTGTAAAAATTTGGCTGTGTTTCTTCCACTTTATCTTTGCACGTATCTTGAACGACTTGCCCATTCAATGTCCTGGCTCGTTCCCATGATTTTATGGCTTGCGAAGATGCCCTAGGCTTAGCTTTCTAAAAAACTGTGTGCTCTGTTTTGGCGAAGCGTTGCTGGGGTCCGATTATTCTGTATCAGGATAGGTCAGTATAGGCTAATCTGCAAGAGGATATTACACAACATTCACAACTACTCTTTCCACCTGCAGACTTATAAATATTCAAAAACTTTATCGCGAATTAGAAAGTTTAATAAAAACGCTCTTTGAACAATATCCCTCAGTCATTTTATTTCTTCAAGAAGTGTTGTTTCCATGACTACGTTTAATTTTGCGCCAATCAGGTGCGAGAGAACTGCAAATTTGGAACCAATAGGAGAATAGAACAACGTTAAATGGTCGCAATTTAAGTTACACATCGAGAAAGGTACGTGCACGTATGGTCGCATGCAAATGTTTTCATGGAAACGGCGACAATGAAAGCTAAACAAAGATGAATTTTACCGGCAAACGATTCGAACGTGATAAGGCGTTATTCAACGTGACAGAAACTCTGATGGGTTCCTGACTTTGGAAAAGATAAAAATAAAAATACTTACGTGGTTTTCAACCTGTAATGATAGACCTGTTAACATATCATGTGAAATCCGAATTAAACTTTCACAAATTTTGTTGAAGACCACCCAAATTAATATTAAAGTTGGTTTTATTGCTTGCTAATTTCGGGCTCAAATTTGAAAGACATTGGATCACGAACCGAAAAAATGCCTCCAGCAAAAAAAAATCGACTTTAAAATTCAGCAAAATAAGAGGGATGTCGTTTAAAAGAATTTCATCCGGTTTATGATTTTTTGACGTAAATGTTTGCAAATGAAATGGCTTAGTGACAAGATACTGCTTGTTAATTCAAATAAACTTGTTTCTCCTTGTCGCAATGCCTACCAAAACTGTATCTCGTTGGTAAACCAATGTTTAATTTCGGTAAGAACTAAAACTCTTTTCTCGTATTAGACAAAAAAACCATACCTAAAACTAGATATTTTACCGGAATTACAAATAAGACTATTTCGTTGTGCGCAGAAGATGAAATGTTGATGGCATTGATAACAGCTGAAAAGAAATGTGGTTTGTTTGTTTGCCGATCTACGTAACGCTGATATCGAAAGCCATGCTTCTGTCAGCTTGTCAAGTTTTTTGTAGTTGCAAACGAATTTATAACTGGACTTCAAACTCACTTGCCGTTCGGCAGATCTGAGCAGATCGCGCGCGACATCTGAACAGTCGAAGCAGGGCGCTCATACTTCTCTTTCCGCCCTGGTCGAAGTAACTAACGTTCCGTTTCAGCTTGTAATAGATTGAGGCAGTTTTAATTCTATGAATTTCCTTAGGTGAAATTTTGAAACCCTCAGTCACCTCACCTTTCGTTTTAAGCGTTTGAAAACCTCTCATTTACTTGCCGTATTTGGACGTTAAATGTTTCTAATCCTAAAGAGAAGGCCATTAGCGATCTTTGTTTTTTCAAAGGCTAAAAAAGCTACATTTAATTTTAAACACTCTAATGACATCCCATGACAACAAAAGCGGAATCTGATTCGCCAGTCGGATTGACTTCCATCACTCAAAATTTTGATCCCCTCTTTTCAGTTTTAAGCATTGAGAAGACAAATGCATTGGCAAAGTATTGCTTGGTAGCTTTCATTATTCATGCATAATAAAAGAAGAGCCTTAAAAATGTCATTTTTCTTAATTCAAATTCAAGTTATTGTCCAAATGCAGTGTTATCGCCGGTCACGTGACTTGACAGACCTGCTGTTCGCTATTGTAGTTGCGGGACTTCAGGAAGATGTAGCCCAGCTTTCCGCGATCCAAAAAAAGCGCCCATTTCCTTGCAATAGGATGAGGCAAAAATGGCCAGCATTTTAGCTGTCAATGCTCATTTCGTCTCACTTGCTGCTACAGCTCAGAGGTTCGATGTTGGTTTTTTTTTTTTTTTTTGCATTTTTAATGATTCAAATCCTGCGACAAGGACAGTTAAATTT
>NC_090893.1:13919708-13927208 GCF_036669925.1 Montipora capricornis
TTGAAGACTGCATTATCAAGGCGTTAGCTGCACCCAGCAGGAGACGACGCTTTTTCGCCGGTAGCTTCATCTGCGCTTGCGCATGAGAGTAGTACAGAGAGACATTGGTACTTATAACAGAGATTGGCATTGCCGTGATTATGATTGACAATACTGCACACAGAGCTCCACATACCTTGCCAAATAGCGTCACAGGTGCTGCATCACCGTAACCTACTGTGATGATGGCCCACCAGAATGACTCAGGGATCGAAGCAAATTGTAGTCAACCGTGGTGACAATGCGAATATAAAAGGGCCAAATAGCAATAAAATCGATCCAGTTTGAGATTTGCTTCACAAAGTCTTGTTTGCTTGGACAAGTGGCAAGTCTGAGTGCAAACTCAATAGTGAACCAGATGCCACAGACACCTTCCAAGAAAGCCATTGCAAGATAAGCAGAAGAGTCGCTTGACACTTCCTGGATTGTTTGCACACAGTGTCCAATTACTGATAAGATAATAAACATCAGCGACACAAAGGACATTACCTGAAAAGTGGATGGAAGGGTAAATATTGTGTGTTAGACTAGAGTAATCAAAAACAAATTTTAAGTCACAGTAAGTTAAAACGAGGAGAACTACTAAGTTATAAACAAAAATTATAAAATTTGTCTTTAAGAATGGCAAAATGTCAACTACGGAAACACATTAGGTTGGAAGATGCGGTGCATCCATAAAAACAACTTCATTGGGATGAACAGACCATGAGAACGAGGCTCATTTGGACCGCTTCCAAAGCGGTACGAGGTTAAATAAAATGGGATTTAAGGTCTATTGAACACTTCTATATCAAGTTGTTCCGTGTGCCAATTGTGTATCAACTATCCAGGATCGAAAGAGTGGAAGTTAGGCGAGAGTTTATAAGAAATGACGACGGATACGGCAGCGACAAAGTCACAGAACAATTGTATCATTGGTCAGTGAAAGAGAACCAAATTTCACGGTGCTGCACGTGCGACGCGCGTTTTAGTTCATTTGTCATTCGTCACCCCGCGAGCAGAGCCTCTCTAAAACTCACCAGAGAGCAAGCAAGAGAGGCTCTGCAGAATGGTGTCAAGTCTTCTATGTCGCCACAGCCCAAGTTTCTGGGCTAGTCACTCCGGTCAAACCGGTTTAAGGCAGCGTAAGCATTATATTTTTGACAAGGTAAAGGTCAAACTCGAACATTCAGTACAAAAACCAATATGGCGTCTAGGAGTGCGATCGAGACGTGGTCTGGTAAGTACTTATGTATCCCTTATTACAATGTATTTAAATTATATTATAAGGTATTACTAATTTAAATACACTATATTAAGGGATACACGAAGTACCTACGCTTGGCCTGGGTTTGAAACCGTCTCCAAGCAACGACTTGCGCATACTCAATAAAGACTTCACGCGATTTCTGCAGAGTCTTGTCTTTCTCGTCGAGTTAAGAAAGGCTTTGCTGGCAGGGTGATCTCCCGTACTTGAAAAACAAAAACAAACAAAGACGAAATTAGGCGTTTCGACGACAAGGTGAGCACGCAAAAGTGAATGTTTCATTTGCTATCTTCCAAGTGATCTCGTGACGTAATTCGGAGGACTTGGGAGAGAAATTTTAACGTCGTATCCCACAACGGCGCGCGGCCTTAATTTCGAATTCAACATGGCAAAGGCGAGGTTAGATCTTGTCGGGTCTACTTGAATGTTCAATCACTAACAGGAAATGTGGTAGACACGTAATGATCTGTTGAGTTTTGGCGATGGCAATACTGCAGGGAGTTTGGAAACAACACCTAAGGCCGCGCACGGTTGTGGGATACGGCGTTAAAACTTTTCTTCCCAGTCCTCCAAATTACGTCACCAGATCACCTGACAAAGATATTTAGCCAAGTTAACTTGGCTAAATATCTTTGTCAGTAATCTTTTATCGCCGCATATTCCAACTGAACATTGTGCTACTGACACTTTCACTTTTGTACAGGACATCTAATCTTTATCCATGTTTGGTAAGTTTATGATCTCCTTTGATGTAGAAAGTCTCTTTACCAACATACCCCTTGAGGAGTGCATTGACCCAGCAGTCAATTACATTTCCAAGGGCAATCCTGACCTTAAGTTAAGTGAACCTGAACTTAGAAGCCTTTTTACTATAGCTACCGCCCAGACTCATTTCTTACTTACTGGCTCCTTCTATAGTATATAGAAGGAGCCAGTAAGTAAGAAATGACCAAATTGATGGCGTAGCCATGGGGTCTCCTCTTGCCCCCGTTCTAGCCAATCTTTTTATGGGGCATCATGAAACACTATGGCTAGAGAATTTTCAAGGCTCTGAATTGTTATTTTACCGCCGATATGTTGACGACACTTTTTGTTTATTTCACTCGACACATGATGCCATTATATTTTTCCATTACATCAACTCTAGACACCCATTAGGTTCACTATGGAAAAAGAAGCTCATCACAAATTACCCTTTTTAGATGTTTTAGTTGATAATAATGATCCCATTTCTTTTCTAACTAGTGTTTCCCGTAAGAAAACCTTTACTGGGTTATTAACTAATTATTTCAGTTTCACTTCGTACTCTTACAAAGTGGGTCTCATCAGGACTCTTATTGATAGGGCCTATAAGATTAACAACACCTGGTTGGGACTACACGAGGACATAACTAAGCTTATGGAAATCCTAAAAAAGAATCTTTTCCCTGCCCATTTAATTGAAAGGGTTGTAAACCGTTACATTACTGGGACCCTAAGTAATCATTGTCCCCAGGGTTCCCTTCCCACTTCGCCCATATTTTATTTTAAGCTACCTTACATAGGTCATTTTTCTGCAGTCGTAACTCAGAAAAAGATCTGTCACTTATCAAGCACTACTGCAATGATTTGGACATCAAACTAGTTTTTTCCTCATTTAAGATAGGCAACTTGCTTGGTGTGAAAGACCCTATCCCTGGCGGGCTTCGTTCACGTGTGGTTTATAAGTTTGTATCTGCGGGCTATAATGCCTGTTACGTCGGCGAAACAACCCAGCATTTTTCCACGCGTGTGCGTGAGCACTTAGTGATAGGGCCCTCTCACATTTTGAAACACCTACAGAATTCCGAACAATGTCGCGCCCTGTCTTCAGGGGAATGTTTCAGGTCATTCAGTACTTGAATGAATTGTAATCTGTTTAGTTTCCAATGGTCAGGTTTTGTTTATTGTTACTTCTGCTTTATCATGCAAGTTTTATTGTTATGTTCTTTTGCTAAGGTGACTACATGAGCAGGGGCTATGTAGTGAAATTTTTGTTCCTTCTTTTGTGCCTTAACCTTCTTCTTGTGTTGGCAAAGGTCTTGCTTTGGCCTCAGGTGGGGGGCCCTTTCACTCATTCCTCGCTTAGGGCTGTGGCATGTGTCCCCTCACCTTTGCTGGGATCATGTCTTCTATATTTGGATATTTCCTAGGTTACCATGCTGATTTTCAAGAAATGGCGTAGCCCATCAGGGCTTGGCCAAAATATCCCAAACAAATGTGGTATTACTTGTGTCCCAGCAAACGGAGCTCGCCCAGAGCAATGCCTTGCCAACAATATCAGTCAGACTGTATGGAGCATGAAGCATAAATATAAATTTTTTCCGACCAGCATAGTACATAATAAATGAATTCACGATTAAAAAACGTCAGTTTAGAAACCATAGAAGAGAATAAACCCTCTTTTCGCTTAAACACGTCTCCCTAACGGTACAAAGTCCCGTATTCACAAAACAGTATAAAAATCACATTTCATTATTTCTTTCCGTTAGAATTTGAAAAGGTATTCGTTGCCAGCACGATTGTTCGCCTGCAAAATATTCGACGGGACTATCCGCCAACAAATCGCCAAGTTCGGAATCTTGGTCATCCTCCTCGATAGACATTTTCGCCTTTTCAAAAAACTTTATATTTTTCTGGGCTTCCCTGTGTTGCGTATAATACGACCAACAACATGATTCCATTTGTTTTTCGTCGATTCCCCAAAAGGCTAACTCTTCTTCAAACAAGGGGCCGCATACATCGTGCGGACAGTGTAGTTTCCCTGTGCGGTAGTAATTAATAATGGCCGCGAATACGCCGGGATGTCTATCAAAGAACAATTCGTATTCGTTCTTTTCGGCATCGTAGTTGTTGGCAATAATTTGTGTATTTTCGGCGACCCATGCAAGCCGAGTGTCCGGAATACTTCGAAGTGTACTTCGATAAGTTTCATGGCGAACTCCACCACAATTAATTATAATGCGCTCCTTATCGTCAGACATGGCTATTCATCATTCCAGTTGCACTAACACACGATTTTTCCCTATTGACCCCCTGATATATCAACGTAACATCGATTGTTTATGAAATATTTTGACCGAACGTTATATCAAAACATGAAGCTAAACCGAAGCGAAAGAAACCTCCTCTGACATTACCACGACTGCTGCCAATGCTTGAACAAACTCCGTATGATGATTTCTGATATAAACACTCGGAGACCCAGGCACAGATCGTGGAGGCAAGGAGAAGTTTAAACGGTCGACGAAAGAAAATTGGGCTTATCTTTCATATACCGGACCCTGAATAATTAACGTCCATAAAACAAAAGAACAAAGCGAACATAACAATACCTAATCTACAAGGCATAATCAGAATAACAATGGTTCTTTTGTTTTCCGCCATTTTGGTCCGGTATATGAAAGTCTACCCGAAAATTGCGACGAAGAAATGCATAGTAGTGTGAGAAGAGCCCTGGGTCACGCCAACACTTAAATGACGTGACGTCATTGCCGATGGCTCAAATTTTCGAAAATTTTACATGACGGACGACAATGTGCCTCCAGGGTGGAGTGCGTACGTAAACTACAGCGTTGTGCAGGACCTTTCCGAGTTCACTTGTTGGTGAGACAATAGTTTTTCTTTTTTTTTTAATGTTTTTCCAGTTGATAAAGACTTGCCTAAATTTTGTGCTAAAAAGTGGCCTACAGTGTACCATTGTAAGTCCGAAAGTGGGACCGAACTAAACTCTTTCTTTTTATTTTACATGTAACGTATATCAACGATATAATATATAGTTTTGGCGAAGTAATGTTATTTGTAAGAAGGATGAATTAGTTGATCCACTTGAGTTTTTTGTTTTTTTTTTGACGAACTTGTTCTTAAACAAGGTCTTTATATTGCGAAAGTGAAAATGTAACGTCATTTCCAGGTATGGTTTTGGGTCCATCTGTCAAAATGACTGAAGCCATTGTCACGTTGAAGAATGAATTTCATCCCATTTTTGGGATGGTACTCTCTTCGGAATTCTTGATAGTGCTGTATTTCCTTTTTCCCCACTAAACGTATAGTTTCATACAGAAAAAAAGAGGAATTAACCTTTTATCTTAGTGGCACTGTAAATAACATGATGCATAAGAATATTTCCAGTTTGTCGCGCTAAAGGAGTCTCAGAACATACACGTAGTCTAGTATGCCTCTCAGTAAGCCCTATGTTGTCCATCACATTCATTCAAGTGAAACAGTTTGACTTTTATGGAAGTGATTCACTTGAATCATAAGAAATATTGTTATGAAGATTTTATAACATTGCTTCAGACTTGGTACGCACTTGGTTATTTAATTAGTTAGGACCTTAAAGGTCCACGTTTAGCTGACAGCCTTTTTGACCGTTTTTTTTTTTTTGTTGTTGTGGCAATTCACGTTGCTTATCGTGGCAATCTGATTGAATGAATTTCAGCTTTGGTGGGATTTTCATATGTGGAAATAATTGTTCCATGGTATGCAATGCTTGGGCAAGACACTTTACTCTCGCTCCACCCACGCGTATAAATGGGTATGGGCGAATTTAATGCTGGAGGTAGCCCTGCATTGGATGAGCTTGCCATCCAGGGGGTAGTAGAAATACTGGGGCTGTGAGCCAGCGAGCCATGCAAATTTTGAATTTCACATTTAAGTCTAAGCACCCATTTCAAATAGTGCTGATAAACAGTTATTAAGTCTAAGCATCCATTTTAAAACGGTTAGCTTTCAATAACTGTGTGACTCGCATGGCTTGCCATGTTGGCATGACTTGCAGCCATGGCTTGCATGGCTCGCTGGCCCACACTTTGTCCTAACTCAGAAATACTCCTTGTCACTTCATGCTACAGAAACTGGGATAAGCTCTGGCTTAATGGGCCACTTGGCTCGTAAGCAGACTTTACCTTTTATGCAATGCCTTTCAGTTGAAGGTGAACCTTCTCATTTATTGTTGACAGTGTTTGACGTCTATTTTGCAAGGCTTACAAAAATCCTTTGGAATCAGGAATGCCAAGCAAATTGTAATGTCAATCATTAATAGACCCATACTAATTTTGTTTTTGTTGTTATTGGAAAGTTGCTGTTGTTCACAAATTTTTAGGACCTTAAAAATTAAGGTTTCAAGCAAACTAAAAGAGAGAGTGGCATTTTGCTCGCAAAAATGCAAGTACAGTAATGAGTTGTAAAGAAATATGGTAGTTGTATCCACATGAAGTCGTGGATGATGAACCCACTTGGATAAAAAGTTGATAAATCATTTCAAGGTTTGTATTTACAGTTGAATAGCATATCAAAAAATTGAAGGATCTGTGGAGCTTAGGGCTTCATATATACCTGGTAGTTCACATTAGCTTCCTCTAAAATTCAGCTACATGTATATTATAGTATCAAGAGAACACTAGATATTAATTATAGATTAACTTAAGCTTGTCTTGAATCAGATCAGACTTGTAGCATTGCTGTGCAGTGGATGCGGAGCTGAATTTCCTTTGCTCTGTCTGCATCTCCATCTTCTTTCAGAGTTTAATGCCCACTTGGGTATGTTGACGCATGCAGGGTGATACCAGGCTCTGCAAGTGAAACACTGAACATGTTCTGCTTTATCATTTGGCAGTCTGCACTCACAGAAGATGGAGACAAATGATTTCTTGCAGCCCACATGGAAGGGAACTCTTTTCTCAGTTTTAGGAAATGGCACCATGGCAGCATTCTCTAAGCAGGTGATGTAATGTTTCCGCAAAGACCCATGGTGGTATTTTTGCCCTGTAGGGTTAAGACCATGGCACAAATCAGTGGTAAAAGCAAGTGCAAACAGTGCACAATCACTTCCACCTACTTGTCTTTGAACCTTTTCATTAATGATGGTAACTTTTTCCCCTGGATGCATCAGCATACGGCATGGGTGCTCTATTGCAGTGGGATTAGGGTTTACGTACATGCTGTCTAAAATCCTGACACAGCCATATGTGCTTGCTCCAATTGTACTGAGACAAACCCAGTGTGACCCAGTGTTGATTACATGTATCTGCACAAATTCAGAATTTGCAGGGACCACAAGGGAGCCATTAATAACAGGATCCCTTAAGCCATCTACAAATGGAAATTGCCTCTTGAGAAGGACCTTCCCAGAGTGGATTTCTGAATCTGTGAGCCATTGGGTTTTTCTTAAGTTGTTTGTCCTGTTCTCAGTGTAA
>NC_090893.1:13932208-13957208 GCF_036669925.1 Montipora capricornis
AGTGATAATCTCATGATATATCATTTTTGATAAGTGTCTGATATTTTAATTTTCCCACTGAGAAACTAGCATTATATATCATGATAATATCAAAATAGCGACATCAATGTCATAATCTCAAATGTTTAGATGTGACTAAGTGTTGAAGAGCTTGATATTTTGATATATCATGATAATATCAATGTCATGATAATATGAAAATAGCGATATAAATATCATAATCTCAAATGTTTGCTAGGATCTGACTAAGTGTCCAGGGGTTTGATAATTTGATATATCATGATAATATCACAATATCATGATAATATCAAAATATTGATATGAATATCGTAATCTCAAATGTTTGCCTGGATGTGATCAAGTGTTGAGGGACTTGATATTTTGATATATCATGATAATATATCAAAATATTGATATGAATAAAGAACGAGGCAGCACACATTTGTGATTATTATGATTTTGATTCTTAAATTTTAAAATATCATGATAATATCAAAATATCACCGTGAGATGGCATACTAAAGATCAATCAAATATCATTTGATAATATCAAAATATCATGATATTTTGATATTCTGCAATCCCGCACCTTAGTGTCCCACGGTTAACATCCTGAAAGCCATGGCGATTCAAAGTCGGGTTTCGTTAGCATATAAACTAAACAAAGACAATTCCCTCAGATTTCGATAAATGCTATCGTCGAAGCGTTTAAACTGACCAAAATCCAACGCTGAGAGCACAAAATGGCGAGGCCTACGGCGACTGTATCGTGAAGAGGAGCTCACATGGCCTGCTCACATGTTCGCCACATGTCTTATCACATGTAACGAGAATGTGACGTAGTTTAATTTAATTTAATTTGATACTTCTATATGTAAAATCTAGGACATGAATCAACGATCAGACCAAGCAACCAGTCACTCATAGTCACTCAGTCAATCACTCATTCGGTTTGTCAATCAGAAAGTCAAACAAATAAGGAACCAATGGATAAACTTTGATTTATTTATTTATTCACTGATTAACTGAAACGCACACTGGTACATTTAGTCGTTCGTTAACGTTCGTTCTTCCAATAAATGGTCTAATGAATAGAGCGTTTTCACATGACGTCACGGCAGCCATGTTGGTGTTCCAAAACAAAGAAACGGCGGCCATGCTGGTGTTCTAAATTAATCCTCTGGGAATTGAACTCTATTTTTATGCAAATAGTTCCTTTGGTTTCATCAAATTAGCATTTTCACATGAGTGAAAACCCTCTATAAAGGATTAAACCATTAATTGACTATTTGGTATCGAGCAATCAGCCGCAATACCATTCCTAACGCTGGCCAGCGAGTAATCTAATACTTAAGTTACTCTTCATAGGTACGTAACAGCAAACGACCATAACCTCCAGGAGGCCCTTGAAATAAAAATATTCGCAATGCTTACCATTGCGCAGACTTTGTCAGTATACTCCTACATGTGAGGTGGCAGTTTATACATATGTTAGTTGAGTCTTATTTATCCACTCACCCATATTTCCTTTTTTTCTTGTTGCGTCATTGGTATTGGTGACCGTTACGATGAATTAAGTGTACCCCTTCGAGAACGAATTTTCCGTTCTGATGATGCGCACTTGAAAACTCTTGACCCTAAACACAATGCGCATATCCAGAGCTGAGATCTCGTACATGTTAATGGCACACGTACTCGAAATCTAAAGCTGCTGTTGTTCAACTCACTACCTGATCAAATCCCATAATACACCTCTTTTACCCCCCCCCCCCCCCTCCCAAAAAAAAAAAAAAAATTCTGCATAGGCATCGTTTTCGACTTAAATTTCTCTTGGGACATTTTCATGTCCCAGAAGAAATTTGCAAACAATGATTACGCAAAAGTTTTTATTTTTTTTGGGGTGGGGGGGGGGGGGTAATAGAGGTGTATTATGGGATTGTGCTAGTGGTGAATTGCTTAGGATTTCGTAAGAACAGCAGGCCTCCATGCACCAGAGATACACAACCCGGAGTCCTGCGTTTCCAAAACCTGAGCCTTGTCAGAATCCAATGACTAGGAGTGTACAACTTCATTGTATTTGTGGAACGGCGTTCTCTCAGGTTGAGTTATTTTAGACTGATTTTTCCGCGAAAGTAGACTTTTCCAGCTAATCGGAAGCCTCATGCATGCGAATTTATTACCAATTGGATTGAGAATGGTCAATCGTGCAAGACAAATAATCAAAAACTCGTCTAAAAATAGCTTGATCTGTCAAAATGCCGTTGCATGTACCTGGAGTTGCTGGAGTTGCTGGCTTGTGAAGACAAGTTGAAGGTTTTATTTTCCACAAAACGTCCAATTCCGGGTTGGTCTATAGGATACTTAAACTAAACGATTGTTTACTGATTCTCGATACTTTTGATACTTTAACTCAACGATTGTCAGAATACTGTAACTCAACGATACGTTGCTCATGCAAACAGTCCAAAAAGCACAACAAGGGAAACATGGCTGCCCGAACCTTTGGGGTGGCCCTTGAAAACAACTAGGGACTCATAAACCCATGGGAGTCCCATGTGAATGATATTACAACACGGTTAAGAAAAAATGGCAGCCACATACAACCGAAACTCCATCTATCTCCAAACCGGTCGACCATTGTTAGGATTGGCAAGTATTGGAGAAAACGTTATGCCCACAACCCTAAGGGAGTTGTGCGAAACTGGTTATCACCTCCAGATTAGATTTCATATAATACAAAAATAATTACACATGGAGTCCGTTGGCAACAGTGCCGTCAGAATTCGTTTTCTCTGTTTTTCGACGATTTTCCATGAAAATCGCCTTATTTGACGACTCCACCGATTCTGCTATATTTGGAAAACTTGTTTTGTCCAATCTCGTGTTATCCATGTCAAGCATAAACGCAGGAACAGTATATCCCAAAGAAGGAGAATGTAGGCTTCCATCCACGTGATTCTTGTAACTCCCTTGAGCATGCACGTCTGAAGGCGACACACGTGTTTTGCGCATGCGTGAGCTCTGGGGCCGGTTGTTTTGAAGCGGTAAATTTTCGCTTTGTATCTCCACCCATGATGTTGACAAAGAGTTGTTCGATTTTCTTCGATACGATGGAGAGCCATTTAGTGGCATGTGTCTCTTCTTGCTGGAGCCACAGCGGCGTTCAGGGATAACAGAGGCGGGCCTTGTGTCTTCCTCGATAATTTCTTCGCTCTCATGCGTCGAGTTAATAAGTGTAAAATTTCGGGGCAAGGCTGTAATGGGCGGCAGCTGTCCTGCCTCATCTTTTGCGCACATATTGACCATTTCTTCGTTACTTACTGGTCCATCGGTGGTTGCACCCACGTGTTGAGCTTCCTGATTCGTAACATCGTTTTCGTTCTGATTCTCATCTTCGTTTTCTTCATCGTATGCATCGTTGTGTTTCAGCTTATTCCTATCCAACCGACTGGATCCAATATACACATCGCCGTGAGCGAACAACGTATTTCTTGATCTTCGGTGATATCGCCTGAATTTCTTAGCAGACCCTTCCTCTGGTTCCTGGAGCGGTAAGGCCTCCGTTCCGCCATTAAGACGCAATGAAGTATTACTTGAAACGGCATTTTCGTGCAAAATGTTTGGGCGCAAGTTGGCTGCGCAAATTAGACGTCGCTTTTTCTTAGGAAGGCTCAACCGAGCCTGCGCGTGAGAGTAGTAAGTTGAAAAGTTGTTACCTATCACAGACACCGGCAAAGCAACGATCAGAACTCCAAATATGGCGCAGACTCCACCCATCACTCTCCCGAGAATCGTCTTCGGGACCATGTCGCCATACCCGACAGTAGTCATAGTGATGATAGCCCACCAAAAGGATTCTGGGATATTTTTAAAGTGAGGCTGATTGGAATTTGTGTGCTCAATTTCGTACACGACACTGGAAAACACCACGACAGGTATCAACAGAATTATCACAAGCAAAATCAGCTCCCTGAAACTTGCTTTCAGGGATTGTACAATTATCTGCAATCCGCTCGTAAAAGCGAAGGCTTTCAACGCGCGAAACACGCGAATAAGTCTCACAGATCTCAGGAAATTTAATGTATCGGTGTTTAGGATGATTTTCCCATAGAAAGGGAGCAAAGAAATCAGATCCACCCAAGTCATCATCTCTTTAAAGAAAGCGATCTTGCCCGGGCAAAAAATTAACCGAGCGACAAATTCCAGTGTAAACCACGCGCAAAAAAGATATTCAAATCCTTGTATGTAGACGCTATTTTTCAGGCTTGCGACCGATGACGTACACATAGAAGCCACAGAAGCTAAGATCATTAGCAGGGATACCAATGCGAACACCTACAAAACAAACGAATATCTGCGTCAAAATAATCACATGATAAAGCACTAATGTAAGAAAGTCGCTCACCCATAACAACCACTATTACAGCCTCTTATAAATCCTTTATTTCAATTCAGAGAAAGGCTTGGCCGAGTAGGATTGGGGCTTTGCATGCGCGCGCATGATTTCTTTCTCTCACCGCTGTCTTTGTCTGGATACGTCAATGATGTCGTTTGGAAATCTTTCTATCCGTTAAGTTTTGTTTCGTGTCCCTTTTGTATTGAAGAGTAAAGTAGAGTTATAGCTAAATCAATGATCTAAATTCACTTCTTCTACGCAAAAGCAAGCATGCGTTTAGTGAATCAGAAATAAACCTGTCTTTTAAGCAATTACACAGACACACACACAAAAGCTGTATTTTTTCGTTATATCTATCAGTCTATATCAAAATGTCATTTACACGGCTGGAAAATCATTCTCAGTTGTTATGTGGCCGTGATTTTGCAAATGAAAGACTCTTGCTCTGCCAATTTGACGTTTAGAGCTCATAATTAACAAAATTAAACAAAATTACCTAAAATAGCGTGACCTAGCCCCTTTAAAGGCCCATCTACAACCGAGAGGCATTGCGTGGCGCCGAACAATTTTCATATATGAAAATCCAGCTAAAGCTGAAATTCATCCAATCAGATCGCTACGATAAGGAATGCGAATTTCCATAACAAAAACAAACGGTCGAAAAGCCTGCTGGTTGAAGGTGGGCATTTAAGTTATATCGCTTATTGCTTCGGCTAAACAGATCACAGAGATAACCTGGCGCCATCCCTTGCTTTATTTTGTACATCAGTATTAGTACATGCATCCTGTAGTCTTCTGTTGTTCAGAAATGGTAGATGCTCATATGCAGATGTCTTATTAAGGTCGAAAATTGTGCTTGTTCGCCATCTGAAATTCCGCTGGTACGGACGCATGTGAAAATCGAATACAGAACAGATATGAACGGACTACACGCGTGTTATCTAAAAAGTGACTCTTGCCACTAACTTATGCTAATTGACGTAGCTGCAAAGTTAGTGATTTTCTACCAAATTGGTTTTCCTTTAGTGCATTCTTTTAGACGTCATTGGATTTTGTGCTTCCCTCACTTTCACTTGCAGGAAAAAATTCCAGTTCGTGCTCCCACCTGCAATTATCCCCTTGATCCTGATCACCCTTTTTAAGTCACAGGCATGACGCTTTGTAGGGGACCGATCAGATACGAAAATGACCGAAGATTTCCGAAAATCATCGTTTTCCGTTTTCCGTGTTCTCCCAACGAAACTCTATGATATAGACCCTTTGCATAAATGGCGCCCAAATTTGAATAACAATACTTGATACATCGTTAGCCTCGTGTTTATGTTTCAAGACAAAGGATTTTTCTGATGAATGTGAGGCTAAGGATGTATCAAGTATTGTTATTCAAATTTGGGCGCCATTTATGCAAAGGGTCTATTGTCTTTCGTACGATCATTCACATCGGTCGGGGTGAGGGAAGGAGGGGGGGGGGGGGGAAGCGGCTAGATGTTAGTTCCTTATACACGGAGGGAGGTTACAACTTATATTTAACGATTAGACCGTAGCCCTTAAGGGCTATGGGTCAATAGCCCGTGAGGCGAAGCCGAATGGGCTATAAGCTATTGACCCGTGGCCCTTGAGGGCGAAGGGTCTAATTGTTTTAGTATCACTCAACTAGTCGGACAGAAAAGGCAATAATAAAGTTAGCAAATGCATGTTGAAAATATATTTATTTGGGAATAAAACGAAAGAAAGCGTCAGGCTTTTCGCTACTCCAGGACTATTACTAATGCATTTGCATTAGTCCACTAGTTGGGTGATACTAAAGAGATTTAGTCACTAATTTCAAAACCATAACACTCGAGTAATGCATAATTCATTAAGATCAAAATGCGTCGTAGTTAAAGACTTCTAAGAAATATCACGAACATGCATTTATCAACTATAACCTCTATCCATTACCATTCAAATGATGCATAATCTATTTAAACTGAACTTCTGTAGCTATGCTGAAACTCAAAGAGGATTTGTCAACCTGGGCTTCCTCCTCAAGACCTAAATACCATTTATATATTACTCAACACTCGAAGAGAAATTTCGTATCTTCGCACGGCCATGTAATATCCTCTATATATGTGTTCTTCTTTCAAAGTTCTGTTTCCATCATTTTTCCTTAAAAGAGGAGGGATCAGCGGGTATTTCACAATTACTACGGAGGGGGGGGGGGGGGGGGGAAGGTTGGCGGAGGGGCTTAACTTCACTTCTCAGGCTATCTGGAATAAATAGCAATAATCTACTCGCACTCATTTATTACAAATGGCACTCGAAATCATGTGATTACCTGTACAAACTAAAATACATATATAATGAGGTAAAGTACGATCGTCCGGTTGAGGGTAGTACTGTGAAGGACTGTTTGAGATGACATTATGCGCGGTTACACGGGGCACTTTTACCGTGGTAAATGACCCTTTTACCGCGGTAAATGACCCTTTTACCGCGGTAAATGACCCTTTTATCGCGGTAAATGACTCTTTTACCGCGGTAAATGACTCTTACCGCGGTAAATGACCGACATTTCCCAAGGTAAATTTCCCGTAGTAAATTTCCATGGATACGTCAAAAAGATCAGAAGAAGTGCCCATGACATTCAACGTGGTAAGTTCAATGCCCGAGGTAAAAGAGCCAATTACGATGCTGATTAAGTTGTGATTAAATTTGCGTGAGATTTGTTTTTATCTCGGTAATCTTCGTAACGTGTGACCGCTGGTTAATACGATATACTAAAACCCAAGTGTGAGGTACCGCGGGATAATTTACCATGGGAAATTGTATTTATCATGCATATTGTGTCTGTAACCGCACCTATTGACTGATGTTTCGACAACCTGCGAGGAAGTCATCTTCAGACTGGAGATGACTCTGAAGAGGACTTCCGCACAGATTGTCGAAACGTCAGTCAAAGTGATCTCAAACAGTCCTTCTCACGACCACACTGATCCGGTCGATCGTACCTTACCTGAAAATGCAAATATGAAAATTGCAGAGTGTTCTTTTCTTTGTGTGTGTGTGTCCCAGTGATAGCTTTGATCCACCTGCGTAGCAGTAAGGGCCGATTTACACGATACGATTTTGTCGCATGCGACAAGCTCACGACAGGCCTACGACATGACTTACGATTGTCGCAGCGTTTTAAAACATGTTTTAAAATGCTACCACATTTTTTCTGACGTACACAACAATCGTAAATCATGTCGTGGGCTTGTCGTAAGCCGTTGTCGCATGCGACAAAGTCGTACCGCGCAAATCGGCCCTAATGACCTTGAATCTGAGCATGCGGGGTCAGCTGAATGATAATCGAATGTATCCAAACGATCGTCATAGACCAAACACAGCTCATTAAACCGTCAGTCGGCCTTAATTAATGCCGCTATCGTGAGAGTTGCCTATTAAACTATAAAGGTGGTTTTCACGTGACGTCATCGCCGCCATGTTGGTGGTGAAAACAAATTATAGCTTCTTCCGTTCGTCCACCAGCAGTTGTATAGCACACCATTTTTACCTCAGTCTGAAGAGATTGGTTGAAAACCACCCATTGCACCCACTAATCACCAACCGGTCGGTTCAGTGAGTCGATAATGATCAAAGATCTCAAGAGATCTTGAGTAAAAATACGGCGGCCAGATAATAGTTTCGAAATAACAAGGAGAAAGCGATGCCTTTGCAATTTCGCATATGGCAATGTGTATGATTACTTATCTTACTTTGGAGATCGGCGCCAGAAGAGCGGACGTCTTCTGCTCTAATCCTTGTTTATCCAAAGCTTTTAGCGATTTGTCCTTCGAGAGAAAATTTTGAAGTTGTTCGCAGACTTCTCCCTGAACTACGTCTGAAGCAAAACTACCAAGCCTTGTCGCCTACACTTTCTAGGAAACATTTGTTAGAATTTGTAGAGTACATATTAGACGTCATGTGCTGAAATTCTTGGTTGAATACGCGTCAAATCTTACTTGGTGTGTCTTAAAATAATGGAAGAGATGTTGTAGCCACTACAGAGGTAACACTTTTATGCAACAACTTTCTGCAACCACGTTTCAAATATGTACAACAATTTTATACCATGTATGATATAGCCCGCACTTTGCGCGACATAAAGTGATAAAATATTCCAGCGAAGAAGTCAAAACAAAATGGAGCTGTATTTTTTTTCCTATGCTTATACTCTTTATTTTTTTATGTATTTTTTCTTTTGTCGCTAATTCCTTTTGTGAGTGGGAATGTAGAGGTAGATAGCTGCTTTTCATGGGAACGCATCGGGGACAGCTATTCTTCGAGTTATTTTCATAGACTTATGTCGTAGAGTTAGAGTTAAGTTTCCAAAATCCTGAATTCAATATTTTGGACTGCCAAAATCATGAATTCACGATTTTGGACTGCCAAAATCCTGAATTCAGGATTTTGGCATTCATGATTTTGGCAGTCCAAAATCGTGGATTCAGGATTTTGGCAGTCGTTAAGTCTAACTCTAAGTCATAACTCTACGGAAATAACTCTATTGATAGTTAACCTCGAATGTATCACACCTTTCATCTTTTTTTGTCTAACTGCATAGTCTTGCCAAGCGTATTTGAGTATTTGATTGCCGCGGAGACACTGCACAATAACGAATAACGCAAAGACCAGCAATCGATTGCTAAGGCCGGGGAATCTGAGTGTGACCTTTCGGTAAGGTCGCCAAGGGATATTTTAAACGGCTCCTCATTGATGCTGCCAAGCCACGAGAAAAAAATTAATTGTTCGGAGAAGCGATTCAAGAAAAACGAAAATTCACTTCTAATCACCTCCACAGTAGCTCTCGATTAATACATACGTTTCAATAAGTTCTATACACGATCACAATATATCAATCACCATATGGGAAATCAGTTTGAATTCTCGATGTGGAACAGTGGGTTTTGTGTAATATATTCTTAGCTAATCGCAATCGATTTTTATTTACGTTTGGTTTATAATTTATAATCGCAGCTTTCTAATCACTGGACGGATTGAGAGTCAAATATTAAACCAATTGAACTATCGAAAATATCAGTACATAAAGCAAATATGCGCTGCAAAAATTTCTACCGATTTTCCTTTTTTGACACTGTCAAAAAATTATCTGATGGGGGAATCTAAGTACACCCTGAATACTTTTCCCCATATATGGTTGTGGTGTAATAAAAACGCAAGCTGTGTTTATCAGTTGTAGGATTACGAAATTGGTATCTACGCCAGCGACTTCGAGACGAAAATCATTACGCTAAAAATTTGTTTAGCTTCTCGTATAGAGTCAAATACGATTTTGTATATATGCTGCCGCAGATTGTTTAATAGCGCTACGAATTAAAACAAGCAATTTCTCTACAAACATGTATGAAAAAATAGGAACAAAGGCTCTTTACCTTTGCTTTAGCCGATGAATGAGCATCATCGAGAACTGCCCAGATTTTCGGTTTATAAATCACCCAACGTGATGGTTGTAATGCACCTTGATGGTGCGTCGAAGATTCCAAATCCTCTGGAGATTCGTCCTCTTCGTCCGAATCCTCGAATTCAGGTCCAACAAAATCTTTTAAGTTGTTCTCTGCATCTCGATGCTGAGTGTAATACGGCCAACAGCAAGCTTCCATTTCGGTTTCTGCGATTCCCCAAAACTCTAATTCTGCTTTAAAAAGCGGTCCGCAAAAATCCCTCGGAGCGTGTAGCTGCCCCGTACGATAGTAGTTTAATATAATGCCAAACAATTCAGGATTTCGATCGAAAAAAAATTCCTGCTTAAAATCAGTAAAGTTTTCTGCAAGCCAAGCGAGCCTTGTATCAGGTATGGTTTGTAGAGTTGTGGCATAAGTTTCATGGCGTTTCCCACCAACGTTAATGATGATTCTGTCACTGGCAGTATCCATGAATGCTTTTTTGTTTTGTTTTTTCGCGTCGATTGAGATGGCGTGTTATATTTCACCTGATTTTCCAGAGTTTCTTTAACAATGACGATCACCCCCAAATACGTCAATGCAGAAACAAGCCCATTCGCGCTATCGGATATGAATCTTAACTACGACAAACACCTGTCAGATCTCAACAGGCAAGTGGTCTGTTCACGCTGAGAAAAGAAATAATCTTGTAGCTCGGGTTATAATAGCCGTGTTAACAGCATTTCAGAATCCTTATCAGATTTTAGGGATCCTCATGGTTGATATTTTTCGCATCATTGAAAAACGTCCAATTTTACCACCTATGGTTCCGTTCCCCATTGCCAATGAATATCGCAGAAAAGTCAATACGGACGAACGTTTATGCACATATTGACGAATCATCCTTTGCACCTGATATCCGTGAGGGACTATTTATCGAAATGTTTTTGTTGCTAACCGATGTACCGCCTTATTGATGCAAATTCATGTAAAACAAAGCACCACATTTATCTCATATGAACTTCGCATTATTTTATGATCAGAGTATTTTTGTCCAAAAGAAATGTTATTCAGTTAACAAAAGCGGATAACGTTCAACTAAATAAGGTTTCAGGTCTACAAAAAAGCACAAAACGTTCGAATAAATGACTAAAAGATCATCGGAAATCAACTCTACGAGAGCGAAATGCTATGACGACGTTCGTACAACATTCATCGAGCCTCTGGTTGGAGATAATCTGTAACAAAATTGTCCAACCAATATCTCCATATTTTATCTGAATATTGCCATTTTTTATTCTCCATAACACAAAATACACACAATGCTATTTATTTAGATGTTCATCCTATCACTGTGGAAATCTAACAAAGGGAAGCACACCCGCCTTTACGAATAAGATTATGTGATGCATTCACTTTTTTTGACAATCCTGTCGGAATAGTCAAAAACAAAATTCTTTAAAGACCACCCACAACAGAAAAATGATTATTTAAATGACTAAAGATTTGACAAAAAAAGTTCCGATTCGGAGTTTTTACCCCTTTTCAATTTGAACGGTAATGTTTCACTTAAATGCGCCGAGAGGGTTTTGGATCAATTTGAGCTGGTCATTTTTTATATTGCCGGGTGATGTATAAAACGCAAAGTACGTAGTCTACTGAGTTATTTATTCTCAATACTGTCAAGGTACTCATCATTCAGTTTCAACCTTTCCGGCATGTGAATATTATTACACTTTACTGTATGCAAATTCGTCACTTTCTTCAAATGATTTGTGCGAAAGTTTCTTTGCATAGTACATAATTAAACACAGCTCATAATTATGGCAGACGATAACCAGCCGTTATTTAATTAATTCTAGATCAACAGGGGATGTCTGTGTGGAAAGTATTCGTGAAACACTTGCACAACATCTGCTCGGAGAAGGAACGTTTGTGATAAAGAATATATAACTTAAATTTTCGTAGTATAGCCAAGATATCGCTGACGTCACCTATTGTCATTAATATGCAAACCAGAGCAAGACATGAAAGCAGATATAACTTACGTAACAGCCATAAATATAAAGTTCTTCCTGTTCGCACCAGCCGAACAAGGAATTCGTTCATCCTGTCCATGTGTGGATGATTTATGAGCCCTTCCCACAACATGGGCAGCAACGATGTTTTCCTTGTCTCGGTTGGGGTTAGCAGCTACAAGACCGAAATTTTAGTTGAAAGTTTTAGTCATTCGCTGCTGCCAAGTTTCCTTTTGATTTGATTTTGATTTGTTATTTATTGTATGTAGTTCTAATTTTATTTACTGCGACGTATCACTTTCATGCAGGTAAAGGGATCGTTAATTCTTTTTAATTTCTTAATAATGTGAAAATAAAGTACAGCTTTGTAATTTGCCCCACAAGTATTCTAGCGATATGGGATACTTTTCTAGCCGTTAACTTGGAACAACAATAAATCAAACACACAGTTGACAAGAGGATCATGAAGGGAGGGCGGCAATCCATTTTCCAGTTCAAATTTGGACGAAATCCCAGTCCCTGCCACTAAAATCATGATAACTCTCCTGCTATTACATGTCACATAATATCACTTTGAATGATGCAGTCGCCCGTTTCTCTACGTCACCTTCAGAGTCACTTTCATCCTCCTCGGAGTCTTTGCCCTTTTCACTAGACCCACAACAATCGCTAGGCCCAGAGGTCTGTGCCTAACACATTTACCATGGCGCCTTGACCAATACGTCATCTGACCTTCTTCTTTTTGAGTGATTGAATTGGTTGCAGTGGGTTTAGGGAAGTCAATTCGTGCTAGTGAAGCCGTATTAGAGGTAGGGAGCTTTGAGGTTCGAAATCAGGTCTGTTAGCTTCAGCAAGGTCCTCAATCTCACATGGTAGTGGCCGCATGAAATATTTGATATCAGGAATTTTTGAGCAGAACTAATGCCTGATGACCTCTGATGATACAAATCCCATTCGCACCAAGGACTCTTTCTCGATATATCATATTTCCAGTAACAAAAGCCCACAGTTCCCAGTAATCAAATCCCACCGAAAAATCGGGTCAATCCCAGCTCCCATTTTACTCCTTCATGACCCACAACAAAGTTTGCCGTTTTTGTAGAATTCCTAGTTGGTTCTCTGTAGTCGAACGTACTTGACTGATGTGTGATAAATACTAAAGGGTTTTCCCAGTCGACATCATCAACCTTCTATTTCTGTCATGTAATGAAGCCACCAAGGAACAATGGTCAGTCGAGTTGGTATTTTATTGCAGAATGAGGTAGATTGTTAGATTAAGATTAGAGCATACTTTCTTACTTTATTTTATCACAAGACGTTTCGGGGCCCATAACGCAGGGAATTCAACTACGTTTGCTTAGCCAGTGACAAGAGCGTGAGCGAAAATGACGTAAGCTGTCAACATTTGAATTCTTCTGTTTGGGAAAGGAACCAGTTAATAGAAATAATAATAATAATCAAAACGAGAAGAAAAAGAAGAAAAAGAGCCACAGAGAATGACGAGTAAAAGAGAGAAGGACTAGGATATAATGATAATGATGATGATGATGATAATAATAATAATAATAATAATAATAATAGTGACGATATCGATGACGATAACGATGGCGATAACAATGACGATGAGAGCGGTAACAAAAATAACAATAACAATAATAATAATAATGATAATAATAATGACTATGATGATGATGATGATGACGGTAACGATGATGATAACGATGTCGATAATGTTGACGATGATGACGATGAGAGCGGTAATAATAATAATAATAATAATAATAATAATAATAATAATTGGAAAATTCACTAAATAGCCTAAAAAATCCTACCTATCTAAACTAAATAACCTAATGACCAAAACCCGGTTCGGTTCTCAGCCCAGATGTTTCAGATGGCTCGGAATCCATACTGATAATGATCATAATAAAGATGATGATGATGATGATGATGATAAAGGTGATAATAATAGTAATAATAATAATAATAATATTAATAATAATAATTGGAAATTCACTAAATAGCCTAAAAAATCCTACCTATCTAAACTAAATAACCTAATGACCAAAACCCGGTTCGGACCAAAACCCGGTTTCAGATGGCTTGGAATCCATACTGATAATGATCACGATGACGATGATGATAACGGTAATAATAATGATAAGAATGATGATAATAATGATTATAATGATAATAATAATAATAATAATAATAATAATAATGATGACGACCACGAAGACGACGACGACGACAACGATGATGACAGCAGTAATAAAAATAATAATAACCATAATCATAATGATAATTGCCAAATTCACTAAATAGCCTAAAAAACCCTACCTATCTAAACTAAATAACCAAAGGATCCGTTCTCAGCCTTGATGTTCCAGATGGCTCGGGATCTTTACGTTAAACCGCTGATAATGTGAGGATGACGATGACAATGACGTCGACAAGGACGTCAATGACGATGATGATGATGATGATGATGATGATGATGATGATAATAATAATAAATAATAAATAATAATAATAATAATAATAATAAATAGAAGAAGAAGAATACTGGAAAATTTACTACATAGCGTATAAGTTAGCTAAATAAAATTTTAATAAGGTAAAGATAAAGACTCGGTTCCCTGTTTTGTTTTCCTTTCCCTTTTCAATATGTCATCGGTCTTGCTTTCGCTCGATCCGCTTTCTTTTTTTGAGCCCGTGTTGCCTCTAAATTAAGTCGTCACTGTCAAATGCATGCGCGGTTCTTTCTGCATGAAAAAGCGTGGTTCTCGAAGCAGTACATCAAAATTGGTCATAGACCTCAATCATTAACCCGGGTTATGGGCCCCGTGCAGCAAATTCTTCAATTCTTTAAAAATGAAAATTGTTTTCAAATCTCCGATGTGAAAGTGCAGTAAATGTTATGTTGGTGCCAAATATATGGCTCAGAAAATATGGAGAAAACTGAAAAGCAGTGGCCAACTGCACACTCAAGTAGTAACAAATAACTTGATATTTACAGGTGAATCGACCAAGAAAAAACGTGGGACAAATGTCCCAATATATCGGTAACTTAAATAAATAACAATAAGAGGAATCAATAACTTTTTTTAGATACAAAAAGTGCCTGAGCTTCTTAAAAATTAAGGCAGTTTACATGATAAGTGCCGTCCCTGGTGATCAACTTCTATAAAACGAAAAGGAAAAAAATAGAGGATATATTAGTAGGGTACATTTAAATCTCATAGTTGAGTCATTTAATTGAAAAGCTGTAAAAACCTAACCCTTTTCCAGTTCTGGTTGCTATCATGGCTTTCATTTGTTTATTTCTTAAAACTTTGTCGTGCTTTTTCGATCTCCTGCTCTGCGGCTTGACTGTTTTATTTAATTTTTTAAGAGAAGCACACTGCAACAGATCTTGTCAAAGCAAACATTACGTTCCAGCAAGGGTGTGAACAGCGAAAAACACCTACACAACAGTACGTGCAGGATATGACTTAGATCACGCATGACGCTGAGAATTGTAATTTTGGATTTAAACGTCAAATCCACGAGCCCCAAAATTACAATTCTCAGCGTCATGCAGGATTTTAGTCATATCCTGCACGTACTGTTGTGTAGGTGTTTTTCACTGTTCACACCCTTGCTGGAACGTAATGTGTGCTTTGTAAATAAGGTATAAAATAAGTTCCTTTTAACCATCCTGTTCAAACTCCCTGATGAAGTCTGCGTAATCAGACGAAACCGTAATTGACAAGATCTGTTGCTGTGTGCTGCTTACTAGTCTGAATGTCTTGTTCGTAAACGAGGCGAAAAACCTTGGTTTTCCAACAAGCCTAGTTTTAATGTCCCGCCCTCTTTATTATGACAAAAACCGTGACGCTTTCTTTCCTTTTATTCCCAAATAAATATTTCTTCAATTTGCATTTGTTAACTTTATTTCTGCCTTTTCTGTCCGACTAGTTGAGTGATACTAAAACAATTAGACCCTTCGCCCTCAAGTTAAGGGCCACGGCTCAATAGCCCATTCGGCTTCGCCTCATGGGCTATTGACCCGTGACCCTTGCGGGCTACAGGTCTAATTGTTAAATAACACTAATAAGAATATTAATATTTTGCGCTCTACAATCTCACCTGAAATACTTGTAAGCTGCATACATCGCCAGGGCGACACCCGCGCAACCGGCAGCGATTTTTAACGATTTTTTTACTGTTTTCCAGTTTCCTTCATCGGCCGCCTCATCTTTGCCTTGCTGGGTCCGTTCTGTTTCTTCCCCGAAGCTTTCCTTTGTCCCTGCGTCATGATCAGCAACAATGTACTTGTTTGTCTTACTTGCGTTCTCTTCTTCACCTGCGACTTCAAGTGACCCATATTTCAAGCCTTCGCATTCGTTTTGCCTTTCCTCGTTATAATCGTCTATTTCGCGGAGTGCCTCTGCCATATCGTCCTCATCATCTGACATACTAATTAGCTCAGAGTCTAATACAGCATTCTCATCATTTTCTTTCCCATTTCCTTTCTCCTCTTCGTCTGTGATTTCGAAGCACACAGATCTCAAACTGTCGCCTAATGATTCGCTTCGGATTTCCTCATTATAAGTGTCTAGTTGGCTTAGTGTCTCGGCCATGTCGTCCTCATCATCTGAAATGCTAATTAGTTCAGACTCTAATACAGCATTCTCACCGTCTTCTTGCTCGAAAGCCAAATTGTGGAAACCGAGATATTCACTCTCATTAGCCTCTGTTTCTTTGAAATGACCATCAAGGAGGCCGTTTATTCCATCTAATTCAGAGTCACTGTCTTCTTCCGATGAACTTTCATTCAACAGTGAGTCATCGTTGGTATCTGATGAATCTGATTCTTGCTTAGAGAACAAGCTGGAAAGTCCAGTGAGGTACTCTTCCTTTGAATCTTCTTCACTGAAGTCGTCTGGTTCTTCAAATGACGTGTCTTTACCTAAATCAGAAGATAATCGAAAAAGCCGGGTTCAATCACGATCGAATTATATTATTGAATACAGCAAGCAAAAAAAGGGAAGAAAAAGGGGGAAGGAATTGAGGAAATATTTTGCTTACAACCAAAGCTCGGGTACTGCATGGTAGATTTTTTGCGGTAACAATGTACTGTTTGTCTTGTTTGCGTTCTCTTTTTCTTCACTCCGATTTCGATTTTGATGCAGATTTCAAGCCTTCCCTTAATGATTCGTTTTGCCTTTTATCGTCTGTAATCGTCTAATTCGCTGAGTGACCCTGGTATGTCGTCATCATCATCTGACATAATAATTAGTTCAGAGTCTAATACAGCATTCTTACCATCCTCCTGCTCGAAGGCCAAATTGTGGAAACCGAGATATTCACTCTCATTAGCCTCTGTTTCTTTGAAATGACCATCAAGGAGGCCGTTTATTCCATCTAATTCAGAGTCAGTGTCGTCTTGCGATGAACTTTCATTCAACAGTGAGTCATCGTTGGTATCTGATGAAACTGATTCTTGCTTAGAGAACAAGCTGGAAAGTCCAGTGACGTACTCTTCCTTTGAATCTTCTTCACTGGAGTCGTCTAGTTCTTCAAATGACGTGTCTCCACCTAATCAGAAGATAATCGAAAAAGGCGGGTTCAATCACGATCGAATTATATTATTGAATACAGCAAGCAAAAAAAGGGAAGAAAAAGGGGGAAGGAATTTAGAAAACGTTTTGCTCATCATGATTACAAACAAAGATCGGGTACTGCATGGTAGATTTTTTGAGGTAACAATTTACTGTTTGTCTTATTTGCGTTCTATTTTTCTTCACAGACTCTAATACAGCATTCTCACCATCTTCATGCTCGAAGGCCAAATTGTGGAAACCGAGATATTCACTCTCATTAGCCTCTGTTTCTTTGAAATGACCATCAAGGAGGCCGTTTATTCCATCTAATTCAGAGTCTGTGTCTTCTTCCGATGAACTTTCATTCAACAGTGAGTCATCGTTGGTATCTGATGAATCTGATTCTTGCTTAGAGAACAAGCTGGAAAGTCCAGTGACGTACTCTTCCTTTGAATCTTCTTCACTGGAGTCGTCTAGTTCTTCAAATGACGTGTCTCCACCTAATCAGAAGATAATCGAAAAAGCCGGGTTCAATCACGATCGAATTATATTATTGAATACAGGCAAGCAAAAAAAGGGAAGAAAACGGGGGAAGGAATTTAGGAAATGTTTTGCTTATCATGATTACAACTAAAGATCGGGTACTGCATGGTAGATTCTTTGAGGTAACAATGTACTGTTTGTCTTATTTGCGTTCTCTTTTTCTTCACAGACTCTAATACAGCATCCTCACCATCTTCTTGCTCGAAGGCCAAACTGTGGAAACCGAGATATTCACTCTCATTAGCCTCTGTTTCTTTGAAATGACCATCAAGGAGGCCGTTTATTCCATCTAATTCAGAGTTCGTGTCTCCTTCCGATGAACTTTCATTCAACAGTGAGTCATCGTTGGCATCTGATGAAACTGATTCTTCCTCTGATTCTTCGTCAATGGAATCGTCTGGTTCTTCAAATGATGTGTCTTCACCTAGTCAGAATACAATTTAAAAAAAGCCGGGTTTAAACGTGATCGAATTTTATCATTGAATACAGCAAGCGCTGGACAAAGAGGGAGAAAGAAGGGACTAAGGATGAAGAAATGGTGGGCTTGCAACCAAAGCACAGATACTGCATGGTAGATTTCTTTTCAGGGAAAAAAATGGCGGCATTGCGTTCCCCAAGCAATCCCCTTTGGTTTCGGGCCAATCGGAGACATTGTTATCATCATGCCATTGTAATTGGCGTTTACTTAGCAGGCCGTCATCAATACCGTCAACTGATTGGCCAATTCCAATTGGAAGAGATAGACAATTCTGGATTGTATACATTACTCACTTGGTAAATTCTCCATAGTTTCCTTTTCATCCGTTGCTGGAGGAAATGTATCGATATTACGGATGCCGCGGTAAGTTGTTCTTTTATAATGTGCGTTATTTTGGCTTTTGATCCAATGTTGTTCACTCATTTTGAACAGGTAGGTGGTAACCCTGTAATTTCCTTGTGGAATTACAATTAACTCCTCAGTAGTTTCGTAGACGCTTTTGTGGTTTAAGGTTTCGATCATCAAATGTCTTTCCTTCTTGTGGTAATCTCCCACATATGCTCCATTTTGAAATATCTTTGAAGATGACTTTTTGTCATAGCTTATGGTGACTTTTGTGATTCTTCTCGCGATGGTCTGCGGAAAGAAGTAGAGAAAATTTTCCTTTTAAACAAATCACCAATGGGACAATCCTCAACTGGCCTGCAAAGAATTAAAGGATGCTTTCTTTTCTCATTCAGAGGGCGGTGACAGGCGATACAGACGTTCGCGCCAATAATTTTTGCGCATGGCTAATGGGTACGTAAAATGTGTTGCTTTTTTACGTCAGACAGTAAGCACTGACGGTGTAGGAAGTAAGTAACCATGGAATTGACGGGGGTTGCAAAGACCTTTGTACAGTTGTTAATTTTGTAAATGCGCGTTGATCCCTATTTTCATGAGACAAATTACTTTCTTATTCCCACAATTTTATTAAAAGGAAAGTGTTATTACATGAAAGTAGAATATGGGCAACAACAGCACAAAAAGTCGACAAGATACTATTTTTTATCGTTATTTTCTTTGATTTTTAATTTGCAAAGACATACATACAGGGGCACCCAACGAATCTGTTCCTCACATTATCTGTTCCCCAAGGAATCTTGCTGGCTGGCAAAAATACAGGTGTTTCGATGAGCTGGCTGGGAAATTTTGTTATTGATAAAGTTTTAGTCTGGGAATTACTGACTTTTTGTAGCATTTCAACCCGAGCTGGCTGTAGAAACTCTGAAGACTGAGGACGACTAAAAAAAAAAAAAAAAGAACCCCTTCCCTCTCCCAGAGAGTAGTCACAAACATACGACGGCTGGTCATGGTCAGAGTGATTGCGCTAGCGGAAAAAACCTGTTTTGTCCCGGTTTTGTCGCTTTTGTTCGGTCGTTTTGGATCGAGGGATTAGAAAGCGCGCGGAATTCCGGGCTGGGAAATAAATTTGATCAGCTGGCTGGGAAACCAACCAATTTTATCTAGAGTGGCTGGGAAATTTCTTGTGTGTCTTGCTGGGAAAAAGGAACAGATAATGTTTTCCTAGCAACACTGAAAAACACCTGAAAATGCCTTACTAACATTTATTTTCATTAACTGTGGCATAATAATACATTTTACAACAAATTGGTCGTTGGGTGCCCCTGTACATAAAGGACTAACTACTGTTCTAGTGGACCGTTCTTAGCCAAGAGTTTTTATCCAAACAACACAAAAACGAACCAGTTGCGTCATAATCACTCAAAAGGGTTTGCGCGCGCAGTCTTGTTTCATACATAATACTGTGAATTGACTGTCAATTTAACATGTACGTCTACTCAAAAACTGTGTCTCCTTCGCTTTAACCATTTCCTGACCAAGAACTACACTTGTAGATTTTACTCTGTCTAACGTCAGATGATTTTACTCGTCAATGGAAGCCAGTTCAGGGATTAAAGGAATAAACAATTTTGTAAAGAGCTTTGAAGACATCCCTATAAACGTTTTAAGTTCTGAATTTTGCTTTGCACCTTTATGAAATACTGAAGCTGATTGGATGATCAGAATATTAGTAAGCGCTTTCAAAAAAAATCCGTGAAAAAGCTTTAACGAGAAAAAGCTAAGATGATTTGTCGATTTTTTTGACTTCGAGTCATACGTTATTTATCGCCAAGAATTCCGTTGTTTTTTTAAATTTTCTTCTAGGATCTATGGATAATTATAACAATTATGATTAGGAATCCTACCCTGTCGGTGGTGAGTGGTATATTATCCATTTTACCGAAGTAGCTTCCCTGTGCGCAAAAGTTCTCTCAACACCAAACGAAAACCGTCATGTGATTTTTCAATTGTCATAACAACATTAATGTGAGATTGTGACGTCATTTTTGAGCAACCCTGGGCACTAAAAAAGTTCAAAGTACAATGTACAGGAAACCCTTGAGCCGTTTCTGGCGAATCTTTTTTTAATTTTTCAGAAATGCCATGAGATAAAGAGCTTTTAACCGGAAAATGGGTACAGTCGTGTACGAGGAGAGACAATAGTCGATTTTTTTTCCTAGATCAGTATTTATCGCAGATTTCGATCTTAGGAGTACGGCCGTGCATACAGAACCAGCGCCCGCAATGCGCAAGGCAGTCAAAACTGTGCTATCCTGTCATTCATTTGCTCTTTCACTGGAAACGGTGCATTCTTTGCGTAAACGACGTTGTTGTCGATCTACCCTGTCGAAAGGACGCCAACAAAATCTATTTTTCGCAAAGTGAACACAAATAATTAAATTATCAATACAGTTTTGACGTCTTCTTACACTTGATTCGAAAATAGTAGACTGAATTCGTCTTAAAATAGTTAGAAAAAGCACAAATAACAGCCAAAGCACACCAGCTGAGGTTAGAATCGCTGCTCGCTGGCAGCTCAGTTTTGGCACCAAAGGTTGTTGACAAAACAGTTGCCACAAAATCCTTCAAATGGTTTTCTGGCCCTTTCGGATAGCACAGTTTTTCCCGAGCGATAAATTCTGATCGGTCAATTTAAATTTCAGTAGCTCTCGCCGTATGCACGGACAGTTGAGTTTGCTTTGAGAAGACAAAAGAGCTGTTCTTTGAATTTTTACTGTTGCTGCTATATGAAATCCTAAATTAACCGGTCCAAGTTAAAGCTACCTCTGACCTTGTGGCTTTTTTCTGTTAATTAGAATTGGATGTAGTCAGCGGTAGTTCGCCATTACTTACCCAAGATGCAAAGGCAACTCTGGTATATATAGCAGTCTTAATGTTTTTTTCCGTCATTAGGATCGACCGATTTTTCATGGGACAAAATTCTCGGTAGTAAACTTGTCGAAAAGGTTCGCAACAGTAACAGCTGAAAGCTAACCTTTCGGCGATCGGCAAAATACCCCTACCCTATTGGGACCTTATCGCAGGAGAACTTTCAATTCGAAAAAAAATGGACCTACTCCGTTTAATTAAGTTGAACAAGGACGCATAATGACGTAAATGACAAAGTTAACGAGCTTACTGACACTCTAACTCAAATATATAACGAGTGTTTCTCGTTCATCAAAGTGAAAATATCATCTCGAGATCCTCCTTTTTGTATCGCCGTTAACATCTGTGCAATTTAAGGAATAAATGAGTTCGTCGAAGACAGCATGCTGCAGGAAAGAATAAACAATCTGATAAGACAGAATCAAGTTCGGGAAGTCTACAGTGAAGCCTCTAAACATATAGAAATGGAACCAAGGTTGGTGAGACACAGTCAACAAGATAACTGGCAGAAAATCGAATAACCAAATTATCTCATCCATCATCGAACCAGAAACTATCAATTCCTAGTTCAAATAGATCAACACCAGCCCGCAGTATACTGCGCCTGAACAACTTCTAATACCTAATGTAACTAGAATCCCTACTTTTGTTGTTAACACAGTCAAATGGTTCCTGCTTAACCAGAAACGAACCACTGCAGGCCCTGATCAACTCCCCCATTGGTTGTGGAGAGACTATGCTCATCAGCTTGCACCAATTATCACTAAGATATTTAACTACTCTATCATGCACCAGTTTGTTCCCACACTTTGGAAGACAGCAAACGTCAGACCAATCCCAAAAGAGTCGCCAATTACTGAATGCACGCAACTCGCAACAATTTCTCTAACCAACATCGTACTGAGACTTTTTAAAAGGCTGCTATTCAAACAAGAATGTCAACAGAATTTAAGTCGATCATTAACAATCATCAATTTGGATTTAAGGAGGGGTGCAACACTACTTTAGCCCTCTTAAAATGTCAACATTTCTGGTTGTGTACATTAGATCATCGTGTCTTTGACTATGTACGTGCGCGTGTTGTCCTTTGATTTTAGTATGGCTTCCGACACAGTATCCCACAAGATTATCTGTGACAAGCTGAATTCTACTAACATAAACCCGTATATCATCAACTGGATCACAAGCGCTTTTTTGGACAATCGAAAACAAAGAGTAGTTGTCGTCGATGTGGTCACTGCGTTCCTTGTCATTAAGTAATAGGGGGGTTCCTCAAGGCACCGTATCAGGACCCATTCTATTTTCTCTTATGGTTTTGGTTCTCCAATGAAAGGAAAGGAAAGGAACTTTAATTAAGTGTCTAATCTTCTAGCGCTGTAGAGCACTAATTGAGGACACTGTAAATTGAAATCAACAAGTGAACGCAAATCAAATCAAATGTTGGTTTTTGAAGAGAGGGGAAAACCGGAGTACCCGGAGAAAAACCTCTTGGTGCAGAATAGAGAACCAACAAACTCAACCCACATATGACACCGAGTCTGGTAATCGGACCCAGGTCACGCTGGTGAGAGGCGAGTGCTCACACCACTGCTCCATCCCTGCACCTGCAATCTCCTAATGAAGTATGCTGACGGCATTACGATATGTGTTCCTGTTAGGCAAAGCACAGATACTGCCGACACTGAGGTTGAGAACATGAAGAAGTATGCGGATTTAAACGAGATGCATGTCTCTCAATTTTATCAAAACATGGGAAATGTGCATGCACGGCAAAACTACTAAGTTATCCCCTCGAGAACTACCAGGAAGTAAAAGGAAATCATGGTTAAAACTATTAGGAGTCACATTTCAGGAAGATGCTACGAACTGGGACATCCGTCCATATCGACAATTAATATGCTATCCAAAGCCAGCAGTCGAATATACATTTTTAGGGTATGCAAATCCTATGGATGTCCTAAAGATCATTTTAATGATTTGTTTAATCATAACTCGCTCGTCATGTCCGTATTCTTGTATGGGATTGAAGTTTGGGGTGCAGCTTACCAGCGAAAATATCTAGACAGAATCGACAGGTTTCTCAAGAGGGCATACAGGTTTGACTTTACCACAAAAAAAGAAAAACAACTATACTTGACTAATTAAAGAAAGGGACTCTAAGCTCTTTAAGTACGTAATCAGTGATGATCATATACTTCATGATTTGCTCTCTCCAAAGAGGAGACGTGTGCTTCGTGAGTGCATGTCTTTATCTTACATTGAGTTAAACTGAACGCTTCAAGCATTGGTTCCTTAATAGATGCCTCTTCAATTAAATTCACCGTATATAAGGAACTTTATAATGTTAGACATTTTCATATATTCTTAATTATAACTTTCTTATCAACATATTGTAAAGTTACACGTTTTTTGTTTCTGGTTTCATTAAAAATAACTGGATTGATTAATTGATTGAAGGACCCCACCTTTCCCGGGTTCAGCGTGCCAAGAATGTCATGTCCGCTAGACTGACCTAGTTGAGGTTGCTCACTCTTTTCGTCGGGACGCCACTGTAAAGTAAAAAGAGAGAAAATCTAGATTGGAGGATACCAATTTTCTTCACTCAGCTATGAAGGTTCAGATTTCCATCCGTTAGTTTCTCGTTTCGCCCGTTTTACTCCTCAATCCAACTGAACACAGGATTCAGGATCTTTAATATTTTCGTTCCTTCGTTTCGCTTGTGTCTAGTCATTGCACGGTCAAACAACGAAGATTGCTTGCCGAAAATCAAGCTGAAACTTGTTACCAACGTACTGTCGGAGTAAAAACAAAAAAGGAAACACTCTTGTGGAACCTCGTTTCTGATCTCAGCTAGCGGGGACTGGGCTCTACCTTTGAGGCGGGAAATAAAAACTAATAAACATGGCGACCAAAGGTTTTCTTTTAGGAGATAAAAACAGTCTTCGCACAAGTCGCCCTGTCAGATATGTAGCGACGAAACAAACCGTTAAATCTACCAAAAGAAAGAAGAAGAAGAAACCTGAATGGGATGTAAGTAGAGTTTTCCTTGAATCGTTAGAAAATCTTGATCACGACAAGAAGCTATATATCTATCGATATATTTTTTTCATACCCCGGTAAAATTTTTGTCAACTGTTTTAAGCTTACAGGGGAATGTTAAACTTGACTTTCAGAGCACGGTTAATGACCTAAATGTACATAAAGCGACCAAAGAAGAACAGGTATCTAAAGCTTTCTAATATGCCTTAGGCTGAAATCATTTTGGATCTCTGACA